>NC_084490.1:8001577-8324327 GCF_030035675.1 Rhineura floridana
CAGTTAATAGCAATACCAGTATCGCCCAGCCTTAGGACTGAAGTTCGTCCAACAAAATTCAAGGGCCTCATTCACTGAATGGCTGAATCTGTCAATTTCATTTCCCTCAGTTTCTAATTTTTCCAACTTATCATTTGCAAACTGGACATATTTTTAAAATTCTCGTGATAATGCACCAGCAATTTAGTGCAAATTTCTTCTAATGTATACAGAATATATTCATATGCCATTTTTCTAACATGTACATTCTTGCAAAACAGTTCCCCAAATATAATGCATTTTGTATGTTATATTCACGAATACTTGCATATTTATGCACACTTTATCCCAATAGATGAAATATTTTCATATGTCAGTTTGCAGGACACTTGCACTGCAAAATCTGGAGAAGTGCGCATTTCAAAGATGGCTGTGTGTCAGTTCCCACATTATTTTGGAAAGTGTGCATTAGGTAGTTCTGCCTTTTAATGTGAGCTGAAGTGAATTTTCCTCTGACCCCTACACCTAGGTACGTGTGCATATATCACAGGTCTTGGTCCCTGCAAAGATGGTGAATCGGCAGATCTGCTGCTTATTTCCCCTTGTAAGTTTTTGCTCTGCTTCTGTACTGACTCAGTTCACTGTGTCACTGCCTGCACAGAAGTAGACAGCAGAGTCATTCAGCTGGCTGGCAGATTTCTCCAGGTTGAAGGTTTTCTTCTTTTTCTCAAGCTTGGCAACAAATCCTTGATTGAGCCCCTCACCGGAGGTGGGACCTCCTCCATAATTACTCAGAAAGACCCTGGGAGGTTGGCTGGGATGCTGAATGTACCAGAACAGATAGTCAGCCGAATCATAATCACAACTGAGAGAGATACTGGCTCCTTGGGTGTTGGTCACAGTCTCTTCTTTTTGGGTCACTGACAGTCCAATGCTCCTTTCTGTACGGAAGATAAAGGCAGAAGAGTTTTTGTTAAATGGAGATGGACAAGCAGGAGAATGGAAGGATAATTCCTGCTTCTTTGACTGTTAGCTTTTTGTGAATAATTTCAGGAGTAATGTTAGTGTTTATTAAATTTGATTTTCTTTCCTATAGATTTTCTTTAAGTGCTCTTTTCCTGAACCTGTAAACAAATGTAAACACTATATTGGTGATATGGCAATGTGAACTTTAAAAACCACACTCTTCTGCTTTCTGTCCTGAATTAACTGCCTTCACACAGGCACGAGTAATACATAAAGGCCATTATAATGAAATGAGTGAAAACAGCCATAGATTCAGAAGGAGCATATAGTAACACACAATTGGAAATACTGGTGGCCAGACTTCAGGTGCACAGGATCGTAATCCTCAGATCCACCAACTGGCGTCTGGTGCAAACGAACCCACACTTAGAATTAAAGAGTTCTTAGTTCAGGAATTTATTCAGAGTGCCAGAACTGAATGGATGTCCAAGTCCCTCCACACACAAAGCCTGTTCCTGTGTATCCTCAAGCTTTCTTCATTTCAGCAATATAATATTGGGGCTTTGGAAGAAGGGATCCATTGCCTTGATGCTACTACTAAAGCAACTGGGAGTCAGAAATCTTTGCTGATCTACTGGAGACCACCCACAAATCTTCCCTGAAACATTTTTATCTACCTTTTGCTGCCCTCATGATTGAGATGATCTTCAGGTCCTGATAACGCATGGAGCACAAATAACCTCTTCACATGGTGGGAAAATGGAACACTTACTTAAGACTGAGATGATGATGGACACAGCCAGGGCCCAAAGGAGAGACATATTCCTGGATCTAGGAGGAGAGAAGCACGAAAAAACTGGTAAGGACTTTGCTACTGGTTCTGCTCAGCCTAGGGGCTTTGCTCTGCAAACTCCAGTACAAGCGACAGTTAGATGAAATGATGCTGGTTCCTTCTGATGGGAAAGTACTTTCTAAAGAGCAGCTTAAGACAAAAGAACAGGATGTGGTTAGTGGTGAGAATCCCAATGTATGTTGTTGAATGCCAACTCAGTGTTTGACCAGTAATAGTCCATAGTATGAGTACAACCTGCTCAACAGCATCACCTTGTGTCTGGAAACTGCAGAACAGCTTCAAGGACAAGAAATAGCACAGGGAGCAAAAAAGATGGGACCCCAGATATAATCTTTTCAATTCACCTCACAAAAGGGAAAAAATATTTGAATCAACTTTCCCTCCTTATGATCAACCCTGAAGTTCTTTCTTACAGCCTTCAGCTGCAGAATTTCTTTATGAAATGGATGGATGTCCATTTCTGGCCTGTATCAATTTCAGACATGCTTGTTCTTATGTCTGTTCCATCCGGTACCGATAAACAAACAAGTCATACAAAAACCCATACTTAAATACATATTTTATCCCAAAATATGTATTTAAATGTACACATTTCTGAATGAATTTTATCCCCAAATATGGTCCCTTTTTCATGCATTTTGGCATATTTATTAGTTGAAAATGATACTGAAAATTTCAGATAAATTTAAATTTTCCAGGAGGCGCAAATTAAATTGGTTTGCTTAAAAATGCAAAATTCTCCTATTCTCTAGCTTCCCTGTAAGCTCCAGATATTGAATAGTTTGCAGCTCTACACAAATGGACAGAAATTTTTACCTAATTTTCTAGTAACAAAAAAAGGTATATACTGATAAATGTGGGATGCTGGAGGAATCCAGTCTTCGTAAATTCTTATATGAAGCGACCTAAACTGTATCTCTCAGAATAACATCTGGATTGGAATTTATGTGTCCACTGGGGGTTCGCACTTAGCAGGCATTCAGATGGCACTTTATTCCATCTTCCTGGTGTTTTCTTCCCTTTTTTGAATTTTATGCAATCTCCCACATGAAGTAACTTTCACTTCTGGAAGTCTAGCGTAACCTAGTGGAGGTTTAGCACTTATTTCACTGTTTATTCATTTATTCATTATTTGATTGATATCCTGCCCTTCTTCCCAGCAGGAGCCCAGGGGGGCAAACAAAAGCACTAAAAACTTTAAAACATCATAAAAACAAACTTTAAAACACATTAAAACAAAACATCTTTAAAAATGTTTCTCAGAAATAAGCTTGCAAAACATCTTGTAAGATTAAAAACATTTTAAAAAAGAAGGTTTAAGAACATATTAGAAAGCAATTCCAACACAGACGCAGACTGGGAAAGGTCTCAACTTTAAAGGCTGTTAATTGTTGCAGTCGAGGGGCGAAATAAGACACAGAGACATCAGCTTGGGTTGAACAAGGGCCACTTTATTAAATTACAGCAAACAAAACCCAATTTAAAGTGACCTGCAGAGGGAAACCTAGGTGCGGGAACTGTCTATAAGCAAGTAGCTTGCCACACAGCTCTTGGGTGACCAGCCCCTGCTGGGGCAAGGGCAAGCCCATCTGCTTACCCTTTACCCCGGCCACACCTTGTAGGTGAGTAGGGGGGCCTTCCCACGTCATCCCCACCCGGGGCCGTATAACCCCTGGGTAGATGAGGATAAGTTGGCCCCAGAAGCAGCCCATATCCTGCCCTTGAGCCGTAAAGCCCTGACAGACAGGCCTCCGGAACCACCAATCACCTCCAAAGGTGCCTAAGGGGGCCACCTAGCTGTCCTTACCTATTTCCCTTCCTGCACCTTCCCGCCAAAAAAGGGGGACAAATCTCTATTTAGTCCCCCTTTACCCCACTGCCGAGAAGCACCTCTCGCAGACACCTCTGCAGGTCTCCCAAATATGTCGTTACCTGCATCTGACAGGTGAACACCATCGGCCCTGTATCGTTCACCCTTCTAATGCTGAATGGGGATGCGGAATGGCTAACCCCCCATGCCCAAGAAGAGCCAACCGAATCTGCCGGTTAGCCTTCGTTCGCCAAACCCTGCGTGGGGGCATGCCCAAAAGTAACTGAGGCCGTCGTAGCCTCTCCACTGCATGTCACACATGCACACCACTGAGGGCCTTGCCCTGAGTAACTGAGGCCGTCGTAGCCTCTCCACTGCATGTCACACATGCACACCACTGAGGGCCTTGCCCTGAGTAACTGAGGCCGTCGTAGCCTCTCCGCTGCATGTCACACATGCTCACCAACTGAGGGCCTTGCCCTGAGTAACTGAAGCCGTCGTAGCCTTTCCGCTGCATGTCACACATGCTTGCCAACTGAGGGCCTTGCCCAGCACAACTGAGGCCGTCGTAGCCTCTCCGCTGCATGTCACACATGCTCACCAACTGAGGGCCTTGCCCTGAGTAACCGAGGCCGTCGTAGCCTCTCCGCTGCATGTCACACATGCTTGCCAACTGAGGGACTTGGCTTTAAGTAACTGAGGCCGTCATAGCCTCTCCGTTGCATGTCACACATGCTTGCCAACTGAGGGACTTGGCTTTAAGTAACTGAGGCCGTCGTAGCCTCTCCGTTGCATGTCACACATGCTTGCCAGCTGAGGAACTGGGCTTTAAGTAACTGAGGCCGTCGTAGCCTCTCCATTGCATGTCACACATGCTTGCCAGCTGAGGGACTTGGCTTTAAGTAACTGAGGCTGTCGCAGCCTCTCCGCTGCATGTCACACGTGCTTGCCAACTGAGGGACTTAGCTTTAAGTAACTGAGGCCATTGTAGCCTCTCCGTTGCATGTCACACGTGCTTGCCAACTGAGGGACTTGGCTTTAAGTAACTGAGGCCGTCGCAGCCTCTCCGCTGCACGTCACACATGCCAGCCAACTGAGGGTCTTGCCCTTAAATAACAGAGGCTGTTGTAGCTTCTCAAACTGCATGTCGTCACCTGCCAGCGATCTGTGGGTCTTGCCTCAAGCAACTGAGGTCATTGCCACCCAGGGGAAGGACCACCACTTGTGAAACCGTCTGTACTGAATTATGCTGGAATAAAGTGGGTAGGAGCCTATCCAAACACATTCCTCTCCGGCCACGCCACTGTATTGCAGCCCATCGACTGAGGCCCAACTGTGAGCCCATGCTTGATTTCAAGGCCCTCCTGCCTGCCCAGAAGACTATGCTGAGGCCGCCTATTAGGATACGTGTCTGCTCCGTCCCCGTCCAGCAGCCTGTCTAAATAATTATAACTTGTTAGGCTTCCAAATTCCCAGGCCCTCTAAAAGGGGTGAATATAGCCCTTATAAACCTGAGGATGAGCGTCCAACAGCCTGCAACTTTGCCTGGGAAAACCCAAGACCTGCTGCCGTAGAAGCAGCTGTAAAAGCCCGCTTTGTGAGCACCCAAAACTGGTATTTTGTGAGGGGGTCCTCGCTTGCGTTGGGGAATAAATATCCTTCTCCAGATCCCCCTGGCCAATTTACGGTCTGCCCCATACATCTCTGGTCCGTCTGAGACCTTCACAATTGTATATGGGTGCAACCCCCCCATCCACGGAGACATCTGATAGCTGGAGGGCACGTCAAGACAGGTCTCACTTGGATCCAGCCATCACCTTACCTATCCTAAAAGCTCCAAAAAGCCCAGCATAAGGGCTACTGCCTGGAAAGTCTTGGTTCATAGCTGGAGGAGCATACTGTATTCCCACTGGCTCACCATACCCAATAAAATGTCCAGTGAGAAAGGGCGACGGGGATAGGGAAAAAACCACCAGCCTAGCTATGAAGGAAAGTCCAGCCAGCTTACCTTGAAGTGCTTGGACTAACAGGCCCCTACTCCTGCCATCCACTGGGAATTTCAGCGGGTGACACAACGGAAAAGGCCATTCTGGCACATAGCCCTTGCCGGCCCAAAATTCCTGAATTGCCCTACCTGCTCTGTGGTAGCTGGTGAGCGTACTGGGGGCAATGGAATCTACGGGAAGTCCAGCGCGCAGTTCACAAGAATAGGCCATGTTTGCACAGCCCCTACAGCCCTTTCAGCATTCCGAGAGCTGGTGATCACACTAGGGAAATGGATAGGCTTATGGCCATATCCGACTGGGGTAGATCATCCCTACTCTCAGCTGTCAAGGGAATCCCCAGGTACATAGCCATACTATAAGCTGTGACCTCAGGTGCTAACATGCATCCCAAAATCTGCCATACCCCTGAACAGCCAATCACACAGATAGTGCCCCACTACTTCTGGGCCCACATGTCTCCTGATTGCTCCCTCCCAGAAGAATCTGAAGCACTCCATGTAAGAAATATAGCAGTCCATAGGCAATGTTCTGCCGCATAAATGCATAAGGCACCTCTGCCACATGCGTGCACCATGTTAAATGAAGTGTAGCGCATGGTACCTAGACTATCAGGTATGAACCACTTACCGCTGAACCCCTTCAATAAGACTGGTGGTGAATCAGGTGTAATTTGCATCTTTACACTCTGTCCCTGGCAAATTACTGCCATAACGAAAACAGATCAAAGACTGTAGGCCATGAAGGCCAGCCTGGAGTTGGAAGCCACGAAGGCCAGTCGGGAGTTGGAGTATGGGACTAGGAAATCAAAAGGAAAACACCATAACAGACAAACCTTCCCTTAAACCGGGTAGCCAGCAAGCAAAGTTCGTAGTACCTTGAGTCTAACTGGGGAGGGATACATGTCCTTGAGCAGCTTATGCTGGGGGCTTCTACTTACCCCTTTGAAGGGCTCTTGCCTCCTATCTCACTGTTGCATATATCCTTCTGCAAAAGGGAAGGAAATCATTTATGAGTAAGTACACTTTACCAACTACTAGTTCATTGCTTCTAACCCAGTTCCCTTAAAGCAGAGACTTCAGGTAATTGTTATCAAAAATCCCAACAAAGAAAGGTTTTGTTATTGTTGTAAAGTCATCAGGAAAGGGTGAAGAGTCTGCCTGGATCTTAAAATGCAGCCTCTGTGTCAAAAACAGAGTCTAAGCTTGCATCAAGGCAGCCCTTGTTTCAGTAAAGTCCAAGATCTTGGAAATGAGGATAAGATCCTGATAAGTGATCTGTCTTTCCTCTTTATTGCTATCCACCCATTCAGCCACACTATCATCTGCAAGACCTGCAATTCCCTGCAGAAGTTTGCATGTCCTTCTGTAAATATAACAAATGCCATATGCCTTGTTTTTGATATGAGACCAAATTCAAATAAATGCAACTCCTCAGAGTTAACAAGGAATGTGTAACTGACACTTGGAAAAGGATCACTGTCACCTAAGTAGTGGTTGTGATTTATACATTTCCCAGCAAACCCTGTCATCTGTGCACACCATTAGTATCCAAATATGAAAGGCCCAAAGGCTCACCTGGCCCCTCAAAGGCCACATGTAATATAATAATAGAATTAACTACTTCAACCTACTATATTCCTGGGCCTAGCAGGAAGTCAGAAGCCTAACCAAAGAGCTCCACCCACCCCCCAAGCAACCACGATGTAATAAAATTAATAGAATAAGGTACCTTGAACCTAATATAGGCCCAAGTCAAGCAAAGGCCGCAAGCCTAACCAAAGAACCCTTTACAACAGCCAAGAGAGGCTGCCAAGGCCTCACCCACATCCTTCACTGTCTTGCGCCCCCTACCTAGGCTGAACTCACACCCAGCCTTGGCAACCAAAGGGGGGTAAATAGGGCCTGTTAAGACTCGAAAGGCTTGTGCAGCCTCCTCTCCCGTAATTAGTTCTGAGCCTGCAGCCCATGGCTGTTGGGGAGATTTCAACCCCAATCTCCCGGATCGCAGTCCAAACACCTCAACCACTATCAAAACCTATCCCATGCGTATGGGGTGGTGGTGGTTTAAAATTGCCCAAAGACCTGCATTTTATGAGGGGACCTTTCACACACACCTCTTTTCCTTGCTTGGTTGGCATGACTACTTAAATCCTCCCTGGCCTATAATAAGAATTATGATACCAATTATAATAATAATAATTATTATTATAAGCCACGAACTGCAGAAACACCAGCACAAATACCAGTATTGTAATGTAGAAAATAATGAACAAGAAATAATGCTTATTTGGCTTTTGTAGAATTTGCTTGGCTTAAGGAAAATAAAGACAATACCGGTGACTTAGTGAACATTCCATAGGCACGTTCTTTGCTGTTTACATAAGCTGGCCTGGCTATCTTGCTGTCTGTGTAAACTAACCTGGCTTGCAAAACCAGTTTCACAAGTATTCTCAATGGCGCTGAGTGAGGAGACAACGCCTGCCTAAGGAATGTGGCAAAGGGCCAACCAGACCTTATATGGAAAAAGATCTGGAATAAGGAGGTAGGCTGGACAAAGAGTTAATGTATGCATGATGTATATGGGGCCGACGGTATAAAAACCTGGCTGCGTCCAGGGAGGGGCAGACTCGGCTTTGTTCGTTTCTCCACTTGCAAGTGCTTCAATAAAACTCTGGCTTTACTTTTAAGACCGTTTCGTCGTTCCTTGAGTAATATTGAAACCTTGTACTTGGGAGCGGATCCTCGCCTAACAATAAAACTAATATTGTGGGCGTTTGTTACAAGTGGCGACCACGAAGGGACAGGCAATTGAGCGCCCCACGGCGTTCCAGGGTGACATGGCCGAGCGGAAAGAGCGCTCCGGGCCCCGTTGAGGCCTGTTCCGCGTAGCTGACGGGCGTGCCGGGACGTCGGGGTAAGCGCCAAGCCTCTCCATAGAAAGCGAAATGAGTAAAGCCAGACTACGGAAGGGGTAAGTCGCCCAGGACAGGGCTGAAGACTTTGTGAATGAAAGAGTCTGTATGCGGTGTGCGTGAGATGGGACGAATCCTAACGGTTATCCCGAAGCGAGAGCGGACCGGCCAGTAGTGCGTTTTCCGCATCCTCGCGAGAGGCCGGGCCACGACAGCAGGGAAGCGCAAGTTGTCTGTCTTTTCTGTTTTCGTTGGTAAGTCCTTGTCTGATTTGTGGGAAGAAAGGAGGGGGCTCCAGGGACTGGGAGGGGTCACCTGGGAATAAGTTACACACAGACAGGGTGGGTTTCGTCACCTGTAGGACGAGCGTTTCGTATCAGACACCAAAAATACCCCAAGCATGGGACAAGGTGCGTCGAAAGCCGTAGCCAAAGGGACAGCCCAGAAGACAAAACGGAGGGGTGGGCAACCGTTAAAGGGAAGAATGAGTAAAACACCGCTTGAATGTGTCTTGAGCGATGTGATGTTCCTATATTAATGTATATATGGTAAGTGCTGGTTGTTTAGAGTATACATGGTAAGTAGTGAAAGAGGAGGGGGAGTGAGTGGGCAATAGAATGCTTGATGATTGGCTGAATGTTTAAAATGGCTGACAGTATAAATGAAAGGATGACAGGTAAATCTGGGTGAATGTGAGGTGGTGAATTGTGGAATCTGGGGGGAGAAGAGAAAGAGTGGATTGCTTGGTGGGGTTTGAGAGAGTTGTTTGCCAGGAGAGAGTGAAGAAGGAGGGGGGTGGAGTTCAGATTAGTATTGAGTAAAACCATATGCTTATGTGCCTTAAGAAGAAATCTTGTTAATCTTGTTAGCTTTGTTATCTTTAATAAATACTTAATTTGGTTTACCAAAGGCCTGATCCTTGGCTGGGGTTTCACAGACCAGAAGGGAGGGTAAGGTAATGAGCAAGGCTGAAGGGGAACTGTAACAAATGGTGGCAGCGGTGAAGAGAATAACAATACCAGTATTCAGAGTCTCTGGGAATACTAGCATTGGGACGTTACTGGTGGTTGCCTAGCAGGGGGATCTGTTGAGATCTGTGCTAGAGCGGGGAGAGAAACCATAAGAGAGAGCGGTCCGGACTGGTGGAGTCCCTGGTGGTGCCTAGAGACAGGCAGTAACCACGAGCAGGTAGGAACCTGACAGGGAGAGCCAGGGAAGGACGCATCACATGTGGTGGTGGCAGTAGCAGTAGGATACGAACAACAGAGAATCCAGATACGAATACTAGAGAATCCAGAACAGTGGTGTGGCAAACAGAAATAACAAAACAAGATTTCTTGTGAGAGTGACTGGCAAAGAGTGTGTGGCAAAGAGTGAGTGAACTCAAACACCATGGCCGAATACATAAAAATGAAAAGAGAGGAGCTGGTGGAGAAGTGCATAACATTCAATTTACCTCACGAGGGTAAAGGGGTAGATGAATTGAGGGTAGCACTTATAGGATTTGCTACTGCCCAGCAAAAACAACCTGTCAGGGAAGAGACCCCAGAAGGATATTTAAGCAATCCCGCTTATATAGAGTACTTGAGAGAGAAGTTAAGATGGGAGGCTGAGGAAAAAGACAAGCAGAGGGAGTTGGAAGCTGAGAGATTGAAGATGGAAGCTGAGAGATTGAGGATGGAAGGTGCAGAGAAGGAAAAACAGAGGGAGTTGGAAATTGAGAGAATGAGATTGGGTTTGAGGAGAGGGAGAAGCAACGAGCATTGGATGCTGAATTACAAGTAGAAAAGTTAAAATTTGATAGAGAGAAATTTCACTCTGAGGAGACAAGGAAAGACAGAGATGGAGCAAAAATAAAAATTACTCCAAAGGACTTTGCTGTCTATGAGCCTTGTCAAGATCCTCAAATTTACCTCAGCACCTTTGAAAAAGCAGCTCAGTTGTGGGGGCTACCTGAAGATAAATACATGCAGTATTTATCAAACCTGATTAAAGGGGAATTGGCTGAGGTATACCAAAATTTCCCCTCAGACAGTCCCGTCACCTATGCTGAATTCAAAGAAGCAGTGTTTAAAAGATTCAGACTGGGGCCTGATCATTTTAGAAAGCTTTTCAGAAACTGCCAGATACAGACAGGGAGGTCTTTTGTGGAACTGGGAGCAAAGTTGATGGATATATTTGGAAAGTGGATGAGTAGTGCCAAAGCTCAGTCAGTGGAAGAGGTGAAAAGCCTCATGATACTGGATCAATTATATCATCAGTTACCACCAGAAATAAGGCTCCTGGTCAAAGACCGTTCCCCTACATCTGTGCAGGAGGCCGCAGAGATGGCGGATCACTTCGCCTCCAATAGAACTGGCTGGGTGGGGAAAACATCAAGAGAGTTTAAACCCAGACCATATAGTGCTGGCAGAAGGGATGTGGTACCACAGCGAGTGAGTCCTCCATTAAAATCTGAAGGGCACAGGACACCCCAGAGTGGATCTGTGTACCCTAAAAGTGAGGAGAAATTATGCTACAAATGTGGTAGACCGGGGCACCTACGTTTTCAATGTGAGGTTGCCAACCCCATTAGTAATCCTGCTCAGACAAGGGTAGTGAAAACAGAGCCCAAGGCTTTAGAAACAGCGAAAAAGGTTCAGTTCTGCCAGATAAACTGGACAGAAGTAACAGACCTTGATTCAAGTCTGAGAGAGGGAGTGTACAAGGGGCAAATTATTGGGCATTGCTTGACACTGGTGCCGCTCAGACATTACTGAGGCCAGATTTAATAAAATCTGAAGAAATATTACCTCAGGAAACAGTGACTATCCAAGGAGTGAGGGGTCAACCAGAGAGTTTGCCTGTGGCCCTAGTGAAAATGGAATGGAGAGGCCGAAAGGGCCAATATAAAGTTGGTATTAATGCCCAGCAACAAGAACCAGTAATACTGGGAAGAGATGTTATGGGGGCACAGGGGAAAATATATGTAGTGACCAGACAGCAAATTGGCAGAGAAAAAGAAGCCATATTAAGGGGGGCTGAAACAAACAGGGTGGAATCTGTTAACCAGCCTCAGGTCACCATAGCAACCACTAGCAGGCGTGCTGAAGAAGACAAACTGTATCAAGTGGTCTCTGGGGAAGAAGCAGATCAATTCAGGGAAGAGCTGCATAAAGATATAAGTCTGAAGCAGATAAAGGAACAAGCGCTGACCCAACAGATTCCTTTCACTGACAAACTGAGGAATCAAGTTGTGTGTGAGAATGGGATTTTATATAGACTGTGGATGCCTGCTGAGAGAAAGGATGAATGTGAACCAGTGAAACAAATGATGGAGGTGGTGAAAGAGAATTTGAGTCATGCACAGGAGAAGCAAAGTTACTGGTATGACAGAACAGCCAGAGAACGTGTGTATGATGTGGGAGATATGGTTATGGCGTTCATACCCAGGAAACATGACAAATTACAGGCTAACTGGGAAGGACCATATACCATCAGAGAAAGGCTTGACACAGTGACATATGTAATCAACACAGACCAATTAAACAAAAGCAAAGTGGTTCATGTAAATATGTTAAAGCCTTACCATACCAGTGATGCAAAGGTGTTGCAAGTTACCTTATTCCCTGAGGGAAGTGGGCCTGAACTTCCAGATTTGGTACAGGAAAGCAAAGACAAAGGAGGGGTAGATCAAGTGGAATGGTCAGAGGAGGTGAAGGAGGAAGTAAAAGAAGAGATTCTGAGAGTTTTGAAAACCTATAGGAATCTCTTTAGCAACAAACCTGGCCGAACCAGTATAGTTATACATTCCATTGATACTGGAGATCATGCCCCAATCAGATCTGTTCCGTACCGTGTGAATGGGAAAGTTTTGAATGAGATCAAAAAGGAGGTGGAAGATATGCTGGAATTAGGAGTGATCAGGGAATCCATCAGTCCCTGGGCCTCAAATATTGTCTTGGTTCCGAAAAAAGATGGAACGACAAGGTTTTGCATTGATTATCGGCTAATCAATAAAATTACTGTCCCAGATGCGTATCCTATGCTTAGGGTAGATGCAATGTTAGAGTTATTGGGGGCAGCAACCATTATCTCTACACTAGATCTCTGTAAAGGATTTTGGCAAATGGAACTAGACGAATAATCCAGAGCCAAAACTGCCTTCAGTACACCAGATGGGTTATATGAGTTTGTGACCTTACCCATGGGACTAAGGAACTCACCAAGTTCATTTCAGAGGCTAATCAATACTGTGTTGCGAGGCATGTCAGATTTTCCAGTGGCCTATATCGATGACGTGGCCATTTTTAGCAAGTCGGTGCCTGAGCATGTCCAACACCTGACAACAGTATTGGAGGCCTTAAGAAAAGCAGGCCTCACAATAAAAGCTAAGAAATGCCGGTTTGGACTAAAGGAAGTAATCTATTTAGGACATAAGGTGGGGAGTGGGAAAATCACCCCCTTATGGAGCAAGGTGGAGGCAATACAAGCGTGGCCAATCCCCTTAACCAAAAAACAAGTAAGGGCATTTTTGGGTGTGGCTGGATTTTATAGGAAGTTTGTGAGAAATTTTGGGGAAATAGCAACCCCCTTGCATGAATTAACAAAGAAGAAGTGTTCTGAGCGTGTGGTATGGACGGGTGAATGTCAGAAGGGTTTTGATCTACTGAAGCAAGCCTTGTGCCAAGGACCCATATTAATAGCACCAGACTATGAGAAACCATTCATCATGGCTACAGATGCGTCGGACCTCGCGCTGGGAGTCGTCTTGCTGCAGGAGAGAGAAGGCACCAGAAATCCAGTGGCGTACCAGAGTCGCAAGCTGACGCCGAGGGAGAAAAACTATTCGTCGGTCCAGAAGGAGTGCCTAGCGGTCGTGTGGTGACTGAACAAGTTGCGCCCATACGTGTGGGGACGAAGATTCACAGTGACTACGGATCATCGGGCCTTGTTATGGTTGCAGACTATGAAAAACCATAACACTATGCTGCAGAGGTGGTCCTGGGCCCTACAGGACTATCAAGTGGACTTCCAGTTCATCAAAGGCAAGGACAATGTACTGGCCGATGGACTTTCCAGGCAAGTGGCTGGGACTGCAGTGACGTGACCAGACAGAGGAACAAAGAAAGACATTTTCCCCACAGAGACTTTTATTTGTTAACGCGATGTATAAATCCTGGAACAGGAATAATACTCTGCTGTTGTTTAAGGGGGGGGAAATGTGATGTTCCTATATTAATGTATATATGGTAAGTGCTGGATGTTTAGAGTATACATGGTAAGTAGTGAAAGAGGAGGGGGAGTGAATGGGCAATAGAATGCTTGATGATTGGCTGAATGTTTAAAATGGCTGACAGTATAAATGAAAGGATGACAGGTAAATCTGGGTGAATGTGAGGTGGTGAATTGTGGAATCTGGGGGGAGAAGAGAAAGAGTGGATTGCTTGGTGGGGTTTGAGAGAGTTGTTTGCCAGGAGAGAGTGAAGAAGGAGGGGGGTGGAGTTCAGATTAGTATTGAATAAAACCATATGCTTATGTGCCTTAAGAAGAAATCTTGTTAATCTTGTTAGCTTTGTTATCTTTAATAAATACTTAATTTGGTTTACCAAAGGCCTGATCCTTGGCTGGGGTTTCACAGACCAGAAGGGAGGGTAAGGTAATGAGCAAGGCTGAAGGGGAACTGTAACAAATGGTGGCAGCGGTGAAGAGAATAACAATACCAGTATTCAGAGTCTCTGGGAATACTAGTATTGGGACGTTACTGGTGGTTGCCTAGCAGGGGGATCTGTTGAGATCTGTGCTAGAGCGGGGAGAGAAACCATAAGAGAGAGCGGTCCAGACTGGTGGAGTCCCTGGTGGTGCCTAGAGACAGGCAGTAACCACGAGCAGGTAGGAACCTGACAGGGAGAGCCAGGGAAGGACGCATCACAAGCGACTTCTTGAGTTTCAAAATCGGGGTTATTTCGGCAGGGGGTCCGGTACCAACACCGGAGAAATTAGAACAATTTTGTCTCATTGATTGGGTGGGGTTGGGAATCTCGTGGCCACCGGGTGGGACTTGGGACCGTAAGAATATTAGCCGTCTGATCTCCACTCTGTATGATGCCTTACCAGAGACGGCCGACTCTTGGCACTATGCAGAAGGGTGGAGGGTGGTAAGTCATAACCCACCAGCAGAATGTGCGCTGGAAATGGTCATGACTCAGTCCAAAGGGGTGAAACCTGTCCTACCGGACAGCGATGATTTTAATGATTTGGCCGTCAGAAGAAGATTTGTAGCACCTCTAGCACCCCCTGAGGGTGCAGGTGAGGGCCCGGCTTTAGCTCTGCCACCCCCACCACAAGCCTTACAACAAGTAGTGCCACAGCCCGGGAACCCGCCCCCTTATGCTGATCAGCCCGGGGCCCCGTCACCAACTGCCCCGCCTGAGCACCCCGACCAAGCGGAAAGGGCGCGGGAGGAATTGTCTCGGTCCCGACAGTTGCGGGAAGAATTGGCTCAGACCCAAAGGGAGCGTGACGCGGCACACGAGAACATGTTAAGACTCTATGAGAAATTGGCAGAGAGGGAACGGGAGGAGTTACCCGCAGCTACTGCAAAGAAAAGGCAAGAGCTGATAGATGCTATAAAGACAACGGGAGGCCCCATGACATTAAGAGGGGGAAAGCAAGTATTAGAAGGAAATACCCTTAAAGGAAGAAACAGATCCAATTCAATTTTGGAAATAAACTTTATGGCACCAATGAGAGAGGTATTGGATGCCAATGCCCAGGTCGCGTTTGTGCATGCCCCATTTTCTACTTCAGATTTATTTAATTGGAAAAACCAAATGCCGGGGTTACGAGATCCAAAATCATATAGAAAGAGCCTAGGAGGCTGGTGGGGATGCTGAATGTACCAGGATTGCTCAACTGTGTAAGAAAAGTCATAGGCACATTTGAGAGCGATGGGGTCTCCTTGAGTGATGGTCACAGCGCCTTCCTTTTGGTTCACCGACTGTCCAACACTCCTTTCTGTGCAGAAGAAAACAACAGAAGAAACAATGTTAGATGAAGAGATGGACAAGCAGGTGTATGGACAGGAAATTCCTGCTCTCTTGACTATTAGCTTTTTGTGAATTATTTCAGCAATAATATTGAGTCATGTCCACCCTTTCACTTTTTATTATGAAACACCACCACTCAAACAGGCACACATACAGCATTTGTGAAACTCGTGGACCTTTTAATAATATGAGAGAAAACTGCCACATGTTCAGAGTGAGCATATAGATCAGACATGCAACGGAGGACAGGGGCTGCCAGACTTGAGGCACACAGGATTGATTTTGTTTTTCAATAGAATCCTGAGATCCACCAGCCAGAGCCTGGTGCAAACAAATGCTTAGAATGAATGAATTCTGAGTCCAGGAATTTGTTCTGAATACCAGAACTGAATGGAGCTCCCAGTCCTTCCACATCCAAAGCATGTTCCTGTATACTTCAAACTTTCTCCATTTCAGCAGTGTAATTTAGGACTTTGGAGGAAGATGGTCATTCCATTGCTCCTATTAGTTAAACAATTGGGAGTGAGAAATGCTTGCTGATCTACTGGAGATTGCTGGCAGATCTTTCCAGAGGCCCCTTTTTCTACCTGATTTAGAGGATCTTGTGCACCTGAGGATACATGAAGCAAAAAAAAAAAAGACTTCTTAACATAGTGAGGTAATGAGCCACTTACTTAAAACTGACAGGGTGATGAGCACAGCCAAGGCCCCAAAGAAAAACATTTTTCTTGGCCAATGAGGATGGAAGCACCAAGTAATTGGTAAGGACTTTGCTACTGGTTCTGATCAGCTTCTGGGCTTTGCTTTGCAAACTCCACTGTCTGAGAAGATTTGAAGAAATGAGGCTGACTCCTTCTTGGTAAAGAGCTTCTAAAAAGCAACTTAAGGTAAAAGAATAGGATGTGGTTAGTCGTCTGGATGCTAATGTGTGCTATTGAATGAAAACTCCACGTTTGACATTTCATAGGCCATAGTATGTGTGGAACCTGCTCAGCATCACCATCTTGTGTCTGAAAGCTACAGTACAGTTTCAATTCCAAGACGGGGGGGGATGGGCCCCAAGTTGAAGTTTCCCAGTGCACCACCCTAAGGGCAAAAGAACAGCTGTCACCAAGTCTCCCTTCCAATTCCCAACTCCTTCTTACAGCTTTGATTTGCAGGAATTCCTTAGAGATGGTCGGATCAGTCAGTTTCTAGCCCCTGTCAATTTTGCACGTGTTAGTTCTAGGACGAGGTGAGAATTTCAATTCAGTTCCCATTTCAGGCTGAATTGATCAAAGCCGCACTTTCTGAAACAATATGAGAACCGAACCAGAGCCATGCTTGAAAATTCGCATGTATTTGAATTTTGTGATTCAGTTTGCCGGCCAACCAGTGTTAATAAAAAATGCATATATTAGGGGAAAGTGTGTACAAAATTTGATTATTTATTTATTTATCAAATTTATATCCTGTCCTTCCTCCCAATAGAAGCCCAGGGTGGCAAACAAAAACACTAAAAACACTCTAAAACTTCTTAAAAACAGATTTTAAAATACCTGAAAACAAAACATCTTTAGTTGTAGCGGACAGCACGATGAAAATGTCGACCCAGTGTGCGGCAGCTGTGAAAAAGGCAAATTCCATGCTAGGGATAATTAGGAAAGGTATTGAAAATAAAACAGCCGATATCGTAATGCCGTGGTATAAATCTATGGTGCGGCCACATTTGGAATACTGTGTACAGTTCTGGTCGCCTCATCTCAAAAAGAATATTGTAAAGGTTCAGAAGAGGGCAACCAGAATGATCAAGGGGATGGAGCGACTCCCTTATAAGGAAATGTTGCAGCATTTGGGGCTTTTTAGTTTAGAGAAAAGATGATGTGCTGTGCTGTGCTGTGCCACCCTAGTCAGAGGCAACATGCTTCTGAAAACCAGTTGCCGGAAACCTCAGGAGGGGAGAGTGTTCTTGCACTCAGGTCCTGCTTGAGGGCTTCCCCCAGGCACCTGGTTGGCCACTGTGAGAACAGGATGCTGGACTAGATGGGCCACTGGCCTGATCCAGCAGGCTCTTCTTATGTTCTTTAAAACGTATATGTGAGTGAAAATAACATGCAAAAATGCATTATATGAAGATGATGATAATGATGATGATTATATAATAATAGTAATAATAATAATATCATCCCACCCTTCCTTCCAAAGGAAGCCCAGGGTGGCAAACAGATGATAATGCACTAGAAACATCTTCAAAACAAAATATTTTCAAAAAACAGTATGAATACAGATGCAAGACTGGGATAAGATATCTACTTATTAAAAGGTTTGTTGAAAGAGGAGGCTTGAAGCTCTACTCAAATAGACAAAGACTTCCTAGCTGATCCAACCTCATAGAAGGTAGATACAATCACTACTAGTACTATTTAGTGAGAAACGAAGACAGGTAGAAGCCAAAAAGGGATGAAATTTGGGATGCTGGAAGAAATTGATATTTGTGAATTCTTTTTGGAAATGATCTGAACTGGACCTCTCAAACTAATGTACATATTAGAATTTAGCTGTCCACTGAGATTCACACGTTTGGGGGGTTATTATGGTACAGTTTCAGATGTTTGAATGCACCGAACTATGCATTTAAATGTGTCTTTTGAGGAAAAGCAAATGGAATGCAAATGTTTAGACTGCATACTTAAAGAAGCATTAAAATAGGTCTTAGAATATGTATTTTTGTTTTTTATTTTTTAAAATCAATTAATATGAAAATGGAAAAGAACAGAATGATGTGTAAAAACATGCAAAAGTGATATGGACTGGGATGCAGATTGAATATCGCTATTCCAGAAGCCAACTTTGCAACACGGACGTATCAAAAGATCTAAACAAGATCTTTGTTTAGAACTTAAGTGTGTTTCAAAAAATTCCATTATGAATCCCACCACCATCAACACATGTGACCACAGATCTGTCTGTTTAGTGATATTGCACTACATAAACTATTTGGTGGAAGAAATAGGTGAAAGCAAAAGGAAGTTTAATTTGAGATTTAGGACATCACTTATGATTCAGTATGACCTTGCTGATGGAGAGCTCTGTCAACATCTTGGCCTTGTCAATGTCCATTGTTAAACGTCCTTTTTGTTCCCTCTCCAATAAACCATTGATGACTGAGTTGAGGGGCTGTGTCCTGACTATGCTTGTGCCAAAAGAGCCTGTCATATGAAGAGATTCCATGGCTACAGGAGATCCATGCCATTCTTCCCAAAGAGATGAAATCTTCTGGAGGCTGAGCAATATCCCCATTGTTTTCTCTGCCTGGAATAAATCACCAACACATCATGACTGGTCTTGCTGTGCATCTACTGATTGTTTTTCCATTCCATCTTTCCTTGACCCCTCTCTTCTTTTCCATACCATCTTCCCCCACCATGCACCTCTGTAGCATCTTCTTAGCCATCCACTGTGTACTTGATTCTTCCATTTATCCTTCCTTCTGTTCCTACCTCCCTCCTTCTCAGTATTCATTCTCTCTCTCTCTCTCTCTCTCTCTCTCTCTCCAACTTCCACTTCACTAAAACTCACATGCCTCCTCTTGATTCTTGCTTTGGATTTGTTGATAGCAATGCTGATACAATAGAAATTAGTAATATACTGCAATTAATAGAAATAGAAATTGCATTAGTAGTCATACAACTAAAAATAGCAGAACTACTATAACTACTCATCATCATGGCATTCACTGAGATAGTTCTACACCTTTTGATTGATTAGTGGATTAATGATTGATTAGTGGATTCTGCAAATTACTTGGGAAGACAGACCGACTAATGTTAGCGTATTGGAAGAAGCAAAGACCACCAGTGTTGAAACAATGATCCTCCAACATCAACTTTGCTGGACAGGCCATGTTGTTCGAATGTCTGATCACCATCTTCCAAAGCATCTACTTTACTCCCATCTTAAGGACGGAAAATGGAATATCAGTGGACAGCAAAAGAGGTTTAAATATGTTCTCAAAGCTCATCTAAAAAAATGTAACATAAGCATTGAGAACTGGGAAGCCTTGGCCCATGAGCGTCCCAGTTGGAGGTCGGCCATTATCAAAGGTGCTATGGACTTTGAAGAAGCACGAGTACAGGGCAAAAGGGACAAACGAGCTAAGCAGAAGGCACGTCAAGCAAATCCTCATTGTGACCATCTTCCATCTGGAAACTTATGTCCTCACTGTGGGAGGCTGTGTGGATCCAGAATTGGCCTCCACAGTCCCTTACGGACCCACCGTTAAAGACTTTATCTTGGAAGACAATCTTACTCGGTCACAAGTGATCGCCAATGAATGAATGATTGGATTAATGGAACCTGAAATTCTATTATGAATGAGAGCTTGTGGGTGGATGGGGAGGGTGGAATTATTTATGAACTACTTCCTAAGAAATTCCTCACTCACATAGGAGAAGTCCAAGCAGATGCTTCCACTGAGCTAGCCAGGCTCTTGAGATCCTCCTGAAGAATGTGGATGAGTCAGCTTGGGTGTCTCCCTCCTAAGAGAGGGCACTGGCATGCAGAAAAGAAGCTGAGCTTGTCTGCTTCCCAAACTCAACTTTGGTGTGTTGCTGTTTCCTCTCTTCTGGGCTGCAAGTCAGAAGTAGTGAATTTGTGGTTATCTAAACACAGCCAGAAAAACCTCAGCTGGGGCGTGACTTGCAGAGCCACAAGGTGGCTGCATAACCACTCTGCTCTGCTCTCCTCCAGAGAAGAAAAACCTCAGCTTGTCTTTTCCTCTGAGAATGGAATACTCTCTAGTGCTCTCTAGTGGGCACAAAATAAAATTAAGCATGGTTATGCAAATTTTAGAAAATGCCACTATGTCCCTTCCTATGCCAAAAAAAAAAATTAATGATCATTTTTTGATCTATAAATGGCATGGAATTTTAATTTTTTTTAATGGCAGGCATAGGGAACATGAACCCTACAAATATTGTTGGACTCCAAATCCCATCAGCCCTAGCCAGCATAGCCAATGCCCAGGAATGATGGGAGTTGTAGTCCAGCAAAATCTGGAGGCTGACAGATTCCTCATCTCTACTTTGCAGAATTAAAAGTTGGAACGTCAGTCATAAATATCTGTCAGACTTGGGGCTGCGTAGCCTGTGACAGGCTGCCATGGACTCTGTGGCTGACACAGGGTGATGGGCTGGACAAAGACAGCATTGCTACAAAAAGGCTTGAGATCAGTCATGCTGCCATGACTCTTCAGTCTAGAAGCAATCCAGACACAGAGTCCAAGGAGTCCAAGGCACCAGCTAAGGATTCAGATGAGCTTCAGGGCTCTGAATCTGCTGCTGGAGATCAGTAGACCATTGGACTTCGGGCTGGCAGACATGATTCCACAGAACAACATCCCATAAATCCAGGGCCTAGAGAGCCAGAGCCAGGACTCACAGGTTCTTACCCCTCAGCCTAAGGAACCCAATACCTCCCACAGTACCTCACCAGTCCAGCACCACAGGTACCACACCATATGTGGGGCATGGAATGTCAGAAAAGTGCTCATCTTCAATCCAGATCTTTTGAGCATCTACGTTCTCAACAAGGGGGTTGTTGCAGAACATTGGGAAGTTTACCGTTAAATTATGGGAAACATGCAGCCTCACACCTGGTGTTGCTCAGGGATTCTAGGAAACCAAAAATGTCACCATCTTGATTCAACATGGCATCTAACTGTATCCAAACATAGACAACTAACAGTTCCTTTTTGTAAGGAACCACCATGGCCAGTTAGGCTATGATATTTTGAGAAGTATCCAAAAGGAAGACTACTGATTCCAGGCTTAGCTGATCCTAAAGCACATAAGAGAAGCTACCAAACATAGAAGCTTATGTTTGTAGTTAGGGCAAGTTCAGAAGGTAGAACACCCTCTTATTGTTCATTGAAATGTATTGCAGTACCATGTTTAATGAATCAAATTGTTTGATTTAAGTACAGTTGGTGGGGTTTGATCCAAGGGGATTGTGAGCAACCTAAAGCATCTCACCCCAGGTCCTTAGGCCCAAGCTATGGGAGGGTCCTGCTGCTCCATATTCAGTAAGTGGTGGCCACTAACAATTGATTGGTCTATTCTACTGTAGGTTTATTTATTGCTGATAAAAGTGGGGTACTTAGATGCCCAGTTGAATTGGTCTTGCAAGTGTCAGGTACAGAGGGATGTAAGAAATCACTTAAAGGCCCCCAAGGTTGTCATGAGGTGGAGCCTAAGAGAGGTAGTCAGGGGTGTAGCAATGGAAGATTGGTGCCCTGGCATGTCTGCCTTTGCCTCTGCCCACCTGCAAGGGCCACCTACTGCTGCCATCTTGATGGCTCCCAGTTGCCCTCCAGTCCAGTTCCTTCTCCTGACTCTGTTGTGGAGTGCCCGGCAATGGTGGCCACAGCTAGGAGGCTGGTAGCACACTTATAGGCACTCCAAAGTCAAGGATCAGGCCCCTGATCAGACTGGGGTGTGTGTGCATGTGTGTGTGCAAGCACAGCCCCATTTGTATTGATTTTATTGTAGTGTCCTTTGTTTTTGTTGTGCACTGCCTTGCTGCATTTTTATGAAAGTATAGCCTATTAAATAAATTAAATATATAAACAATCAGTAATGGGTGCATCAACTATGACTCCAGTCCTCATCTCACTTAATGTGGGAGTAAGCCCCACTGAATTAACTGGGAGCTACATCTGAGTAGTCTTATTTATTTATTTATTATGTGATTTACATCCCACCCTTCCTCCCAGCAGCAGCCCAGACTTGGTTAGGACTGCATTGCAAGGCGGGGTCGGGATCCTCTGGCCTTCCAGATGTTGTAGGACTCCATCTCCCATCACCCTCAAACATCATAGCCAACGGTCAAGAATGATGGGGGTTGTAGTCCAGCAAGAAGGTCACAGGTTCCCCAGAACACACTATTTTGGTGCCTATTCTTGAGGTGTCTTTATGGGGGAGGGACTTCTTAATACTTTCTTGCTTTCTGACATTTTGGTACATTGGGTGGTCTTCATCACCACTATTCCTACTCAGAATGGACCCACTGAAGTTAATGGGCATGGCTAAACTTCATTCATTTCAATAGGTCAACTGTGAGTAGGACTTAGTTGACTACAGCCCTATGATCGTCACCATCTTTTTCGCCAATCTTCTTTCAGATCTGCTGCAAGCAAATATCCCAATTAGCAGCAAAATGGCTGTAGCCCAGTCCAAAGAAGGAAGTACATCCAACAGATTTCAACTGCCTTACTCCCAGGTATGTGTGCATTTGTAAGGACTGCATCCAAAGTCCATGCAAAGATGGCGAGTCCTCCTGCAGATCGGCTGCTGATTCCCCCTTGTAAGTTTTTGCCCTGCCTCTCTACTGTCTCACCTCACTGTGTCGCTCATAGCACAGAAATAGACAGCAGAGTCATTCAGTTGGCTGGCAGATCTCTCCAGGTTGAAGGTCGTCTCCTGTTTATTGTGCTTGGCATGAAATCCTTGACTGAGCCCCGCACCAGAGGTGGTATCTTGTCCAATCTGACTCAGAAAGGGCATTGGAGGCTGACTGGAGCGCTGAACATACCACAATGGATAGACTATGAAAGAAGATTCATAGGCACATTTGAGAGCGATGCGGTCTCCTGCAGTGACAGTCACAGTACCTTCCATTTGCTTCACTGTCTGTCCAACACTCTTTTCTTTACAGGAGAAAACAGTAGAAGAGATTGTGTTAGATGAAGAGATGGACACACAAGAGAATTAACGGATTATTCCTGTTTCCTTAGCTGTTTGCTTTTTGGGAACAATTTCAGAAATAGCGTTGTATCAGGTCCACCCTATCCTGAAAGAACACCCTTCACACAGGCACACATTCAACATGAGTGAAACTCAAAGGGCCTTAAGACAATCAAAGATTCAGACACAACATACAAATAAGACATGCAATTTAGAGCTGGGGAGATCAGAGTAGGGCGGAGGATCAACTTAGTTTTTCAGATCCTCAGATCCAGCAACTGGAGCCTGGTGCAAACAGACTCTCGCTTAGAATCAATGAATTCTGAGCCCAGGAATCTATTCTGAGAACCACAACTGAATTGACACCCCAGTTCTTCCATACATAAAGCCTGTTCTTGAATATCCTCATGCTTTCTTCATTTCAATAGTATAATTTAGGTGCTTTGGAGGAAGGGGTTCATTTCCTTGTGCCTGCACTATGCAGTAGGAGCGAATCGTATGAGAACTCTGCCCCTGGACCCGATTCAAAGTCTCTTTGAAACTGTTGGGAGTCAGAAATCCTTGCTGATCTACTGAAGATCTACTGCTGATCTACAGATCTTTCCTTAAATCCCTTAATCTATCTTTTGCTACCCTCAGCATTAGGAGGATCTTGACCTCCTGAGCAAAAATGACCTCTTTGCATGGTGAGGAAATGGAGCACTTACTTAAGACTGAGATGGTGATGGACACAGCCAAGGTCCAAAGGAGAGACATATTCCTGGATCAAGGAAGAGAGAAGCACCAAGGAATTGGTAAGGTGTTTGCTATTGGTTCTCATCAGCTTCTGGACTTTGCTCGGCAAACTCTACTCTGTAATGATGTTTGGTGAAATGTGGCTGACTCCTTCCTCTTGGTAAGTAGTTTCTAGAGGGCAGCTGAAAGTGAAAGAACAGGATGTGGTTAGTGATCAGAAAGCCAATGTGTGGTGTTGCATGTGGACTCAATATTTGACTTCTTATGGATCCTAGTGTGAAAAAAAAGTTGCCCAACACTTCCACCTGGTGCCTGAAAACTGCATAACAGCTGCAAGGACAAGACACCACAAAGTGGGCAAAAAGGATGGGACCCAAAATTTCCAGTCCACCTCACAAAGGGGGGGAAATAATTTTTGCACCAACTCCCCCTCCCAATGATCAAGGCTGAATTTCCTTCTTACAGCTTTGAATAGCAGGTTGTCTTTGGGGATCAGTTTATTTCCAGCCCCTGTCAATTTTGCTTGTGTTTGTTCATATGTCTGTTCTGTCCTGATTCTAATGAATAAACTAATAAGGTTTCTTAGTCACCCTGTATCAAAGGATCCTAGGGTACGTTGCAACAATATAATCATACAGTTACTAACAAGAAAAATAAGTAAAACAGATTATACACAATTATAAAAACAAGTAAAAACAGTAACTTGACCATTTCTTGAAAATCAGCACTCCATCCTCCCAAAATACAAAATGTTGTATTGCAATTTATATTTAAATATGTATTGTGTCACAAAATAGGTATTTAAATACATAATTTATTTCAATGTACACATTTTGAAATATACTTTATCCTCAACTCCTTTCATTTTTATGAATTTGGTATATTTTATTAGGCAAACACTATATTGCAAACTTCAGAGAAATGCAAAATCCAGCGTGTGTTCAGGACATGAAAATTAGGTTGGTACACTTAAAAGAGCAAAATTCTTCTTCATCCCTTCCTAGTTTTCTACTAGCTCCAAGAGTTGAACAGGTTGCAGAAATGGAGTAGACTGTGGAATGTCATTCTATGGTTCTATGATAGGTTGCAGAAGAGTAAGTGCATCTCGGGTTGCAGAAGAATGTGGAATAGGTTGCCGAAGGACAAAAATCTCTCACATCCCTCTTTAGGTTTCCTGCTAGCTCCTAATGTGCAATAGGTTGCAGCTTCACACAAAAGGAGTTGTGCTATTGATGTAATGATGGCTACAAACATGGATGACTTTAAAAGAGTATTAGACAAATTCATGGAGGATAAGGCTATGTTCTACCTCCACTGTCAGAGGCAGTATGCCAGTGGCTGGGAATCATAACTGGGGAAAGGGCTGTTCTGATTGGTTTCAATCAGCAGGAAAAGACAAGCATGTTAGAAGACTCTTCTCATTGGCTAACACACTCCCTTTTTATGCTGATTGGCTTTTAGGTCACTGGAGACATAGGGACCCTGCTGGGACCTGGCTACCCCCAAAAGTAAGGGGTCTAAGACCCCCTGAGACCTCAGATGACAACACCTCTGGCTGTAGTCCAGCAAGAACTAGACAGGATCCCCATTCTGACTTTACAGAATTAGAGGATGGAAGATGGGTAATGAATATCTCTCAAACTGAGGGATAACCTGTGACACAGGGTAGAGCCTAGGAGAGGTAGTCTGAGGGCAGAGGTTTAACAAGGCTCAGTTTCCTGTCAATCTCTGTCTGAGCAAGTGGCTCACTTGGAACTCTCCATGGTCCTGAAACATCTGACCTTCCTTCTTACCTGGGATCCATCCCCAGATGAGAACAGGACACAAACAGAAGGCCAGAGACAGGGGATGTGGTCATGGATAGGCCGAAGCTCCGATACCAGGACAGGCAGGTCCTTTTGTCCAAAACCTGTAAAATGGAAAATTGATCTGATTGGGGGGCATGTACATCCCTATTTTTTATTGATTTCATTGTAGTAGTGTTGTTGTTTTTATGTGATGTAATGCCTTGCTGTATTTTTTTATGAAAAGGTGGCACATAACTATTTAAATAAATAAAATGTACAAATAATCAATAATAGATAAATCAAGTACGGCTGTAATCCTAACCTCATTTATATGGGAGTAACCCCCATTTACTTAACTGGGATTACATCAGAGTAGACATGGTTAGGATAGCATTGCAAGGCAGGGTTGGCAACCTGTGGCCTTTCAGATGTTGCAGGACTCCAACTCCCATCAGCCTCAACCATCATGGCCAATGGTCAAGCATGAGGGTCACAGGCTGCCCAGAACACACAATATTTCGGCTCCCATTCTGGAGGTGTGTGTTTGGGGGAGGAGCTTCTTCATAATGTCTTCCTGTGTACCATTTTGGTATGTTAGTCCTACTCAGAGTAGACTTATTGAACCTAATGGACATGACTAACTTAACTTTATTAATTTCAGTAGGTCTGCTCTGAGTAGGACTTAGCTGAATACAACCCCATGACTTTTATGTCTTCTCTCTTATTTTAATGACACAGAGTTAATCTCTAACTCTGTGCAGTGTTTTGGGACATCAGCTGTTGCCCTTGGTCTTTGGGTCCATGATCTCCTGAGCTATTAACATTAGACCTTTGTCTTTTCCCAGTGAAATCCTGACTCCTTATAATGCCTGACAGACTTTCAGAATTTGCTAAAGTTCTCCTGTGTACTTGTCAGCTTTTCAGCTGCGAGATGTTTGATCCTGTTTTTCTGATCTCTTCATTGATTCCTTTTGGTTATCTGGCTTTATCTGGGGCTCTCTCATCTGTTTCTCTTAATGTTGCATATTTTTATTGATTTCTTGTTGTATTATTTTGATTTTCCCATGAGCTGCTTTGAAGAGACACCAGGAAACCAAGTTATATCTGGAATGCTCAAGTGGAGCAAACAAATATCCCAATTAGCAGCAATTGCTTCTGGCCTGGTCTAAAGGTTGAAGTACATCCGATGGAATTCAACAGCCTTACTCCCAGGTATGTGTGCATATGTAACAACTGCAACCAAAGTCCCTACAGAGATTGTGAATCTTTTGTGTACCTGCTATTTCTTTCCCCTTGCAAGTTTTTGCGCTGCTTCTCTTCTGGCTCACCTCACTGTGTCTCTCACAGCACAGAAGTAGATAGCAGAGTCATTCAGACGGCTGGCAGATCTCTCCATGTTGAAGGTCTGAGTATCGAGCTTGGCATTAAACCCTTGACTGAGCCCCTCACCGGAGGTGGAACCTGCTCCATAATTACTCAGAAGGAGTCTGGGAGGTTGGCTGGGATGCTGAATGTACCAGAATGCGCTGACTGTGCCAGAATATTTATAGGAACAGTTGAGAGCAAAACGGTGTCCTTCGAGGGTAGTCACAGTGCCTTCCGTTTGGTCGACTGACTGTGCAACACTCCTTTCTGTATAGAAGATAACGGCAGAAGAGATGATGTTAAAAAGAGAGATGGGCAAGCAGGTGGATGGGCAGGTAATCCCTGTTTCCTGGCTTCGCTTCTTCGCTTTTTGCCAACCATTTCAAAAAATCTATTGTGTCATTCCGCCATTCCTATTCACAATCAGCACCATTCACAAAGGCACACAAGCAGCAACAGTAGAACTCCAAGGGACTTTTAATATCATCAGTGGAAACACCCCTAGATTCAGATGCATCAAAAAAATTAAACATGTAGTTTAGAGGAGAGGTGATCAGACTTTTTTTGGAGGGGTCAACGTAGTTCTTTTGTGGACTCCTGAGGGTGACCCAAATGGAACCTGACACAAACAGACATATAGTTAGAATTAATTATTTCTGAGCCCATGAATTTATTCTGAATACCAGAACTGAATGGAGCTCACAGTCCTTCCATATACAAAAGCCATTCCTAGACACCTCAAGTTCATCTTAGCTATATAATTTAGGGCTTTGGAGGGAGGGGGTCCTTTTGTTGCTGCTGCTTTAAAACAATTGGGAGTGAGAAATCAAGTGGAGATTACCGACAGATCTTCCCATAGACCCCCTTTTCTCCCTGATTTAGGGGATCTTGAGCACTTGAGGATACATGAATCAAAAAGACCTCTTCCCATGGTGGGGAAACGGATCACTTACTTAAGACTGAGGTGATGATGAGCACAGCCAAGGCCCAAAGGAGAGACATTTTTCCCAGATCAAGAAGGAAAAGAGCATGAAGGAACTGGGTCCACTCAGCTTCTGGGCTTTGCTCTGCAAACTTCAGCGTATGAGAAGATGTGATGAAATGTGGCTGGCTCCTTCCTCTCAGTAAGTGGTTTCTAAACAACAAGGGAAAAAAAGAGGATGTGGTTAGCGGTCAGGAGGCCAGTGTGTACTATTGAATGTTTGACATCCTTGTTTGACATCGCAGTAGGATGGAAACTTGCTCAATATCTCCACCTTATGCCTGAAAGCCACATGACAACTTCAAGGACAAGACATAGCACAGTGGGCAAGAAAGATGAGACCCAAGTTTAAGCCCTCTGGTCCACCACCCAAAGGGGGGAAAGAACCACTGGCTCCAACTCTCCCTCTGAATGATCAACCCTGGATTTCCTTTTGTCAGCCCTGAGCTACAGAATTTCTTTAGGTGAGTTTGCTTAAATTCTCCTTTATCTCTGTCTCTGCTAGCTCCAGATGTAGAATAAGTTGCAGCTCTACAGAAGCACAGAGGCCCTATCCTTGATCTTCATCGTATCTAGTGAGAAAAGAAGAAAAGGCGAAGCCAACCTTTGATAACATTTGAGTTGCTGGCTGAATTCAGTCTTTGTGCATTCTTATATGAAACAACCTGATCTGCACCTCTCAGGCTAACATGTGGATTGGAAGTTAGCTGCCCACTGGGATCCTTAGAGCTTATTTCCACAGGGGGGAAACAAGCCTGTTTTTTTGTTCAGTCTTACATTTTGCCTTCAGGAAACAGTGACAGCTGGAAGGACAAGTCGGCACAGTGGGCAAAAAAGATGGGACCCCAAGTTTAAGCTTCCCAGTCCACCTCACAAAGGGAGGGAAAGAAGAATAAATTGCATCAACCCCCTCCGTATCATCAAGTCTTACAGCCTTGACTTGAAGCTTCACCTTAAGGATGGCCGGATCAGTCTATTTCCAGCCCCTGTCAATTTTGCATGCGTTGAAATAAATAATTTATCTCAATGTACACGTGTGTTTTATCCTCAAATCCACTCTTTTTTAAAAATGCATTTTCATACATTTTATTATGTGAAAGCTACATTCCAAATTTCAGAGAAATGTGAAATCTATCACGAGTTAGCCCAGGGCATGAGACGTAGGTTGGTACAAAGAACAAAAGAACAAAATTCTCCTCCATCCGTCCTTAGCTTTCCTGCTAGCTCCAGATGTGGAATAGGTTGCAGAAACTCAATAATTTATTATTTAATTTATATTTGATTTATATCCTGCCCTTCCTCCCAGCAGATTGCAGAAGGGTAGGTGGATCTTAATTGCAGAAAATACCATGCAAGGCAGGATGGTTGCAGTAGAATGCGGAATTAGTTGCAGAAGTGCAAAAACCTTCTTTCCCCCCTCTAGTTTTCTTGCTAGCTCCAGATGTGCAGCTCTGCACAAAAGGAGTTGTGCTATTGGGATGGCTTTAAAAGAGGATTAGACCTATTCATGGAGAGTAGGCTATGTTCTACCTCCACTGTCGGAGGCAGTATGCCTCTGAATACCAGTGGCTGGGAATCACATCTGGGGAAAGGGCTGTCCTGATTGGTTTCAACAAGCAGGAAAAGACAACGAAGTGTGCTAGAAGACTCTTCTCAGTGGCTAACACACTCCCTTTTCATGCTGATTGGCTTGTAGGATGATGGAGACATAGGAACCATGCTGGGACCTAGTTACCCCACCCCACAAAAAAATAAGGGATCTAAGACCCCCTGAGACCTCAGACGACTACACTCCTGGCTAGAGTCCAGCAACATCTAGAGGGTGACACATCCTGACTTTACAGAATTAAAAGTTGGAAGATGTGCTTGCGGGCTTGCCAGAGGCATCTGATTGGCCATCGTGAGAACATGATTTTGGACTAGATGAACTTTTGGCCTGATCCAGCGGGGCTCTTCTTATCTTGTTCCATCTGATCTGATCTTTGTTGAAGGGAGATACTGTTGGTACTAGTGCTATTTAGGGGGGAAAACAGGAGAAAACAAAAAGGGAAGCCAAGCAGTGATGACATTTTGGGATGCTTTAAATTCACTTGTTCAAACTTTGTCTTCGACATTTTTTTCTTAATGTTATTTGTTATTTAGTTTAATTTTTGTAAATTGTATTGCTTTCATTGATGTAGTTTTATACTTGTGTTTATTTTTCTTTGTAAGTCGCCTCAAGGGCTTTTAGCCAAAAGGTGGGGTATAATTAAATTTAATAATAATAATAATAATAATAATAATGCTTGAGGAATTTGATATTTGCCATTTATGAGAAATGACTTGATCTACAGCTCTTAGTCTAACGTAAGGAGCAGAAGTTAGCTGTACACTGGAATTCACACTTTCTTTTGGGGTGGAGGGGGATGCTGTGGTACACTTTCATCAGTGTAAATGCTTCAAACTGCAAGTTTAAATATATGCTTTGAGAAAAAACAAATGTAATGCCAATGTTTGGAATGCATATATAAAGTGATATGAAAACACATGATTAAATATGTATTTTGGAAACATTTGAATAAAAAAAGTTACAGATACATGTGAAAATAGAACAGAATGATATGTAAAAACATACAAAAGTGATTCGGACTAGAAATAGATTGAAAAATGGAAATGGACTGCCTTCAAGTTGATTCTGACTTATGGTGACCCTATGAATAGGGTTTTCATGAGGCTGGGAGGCAGTGACTGGCCCAAGGCCACCCAGTGAGCTTCATGGCTGTGTGGGGATTCGAACCCTGGTCTCCCAGGTCATTGTCCAACACTCTAACCACTACGCCACACTGATTACCCACCCCTAATTCATAGGTCAACTTTGTCAAAGGGAAAAATGATTGGATCTAAGGCCACTATGGATTATATCCAGCTAAATCACACTAAGAGCAGGCCTATTGACATCAATAGACTTGACTAATTTAAGTCCATTGATTTTAATGGGTCCACTCCGAGTATGGCTTAGATGGATACAACAGTTTGTTGGGAACCCCAAGTGCATTTCAGAAAACTCCATTATGAATCTCGTCTCCAAGACATGTGAGCTTGAATCTGCTTCCTGTTCAATGATGTTGCACAACATAAGCTATCTCATTGAACAAGAAGGTGAAAACAAAAAGGAATTTACTTTGTGATTCAGAACCTCACTTCTGATTCGTTCACAGAGAACGGGACTTGCACCTGAGCATCCTCCAGCTCACAGAAGAGGACTGAAGCCACTCCCCTCCCCTTGCAAGTTTCTGTTCAGCTCCTCTTGCATTTCCCACCACTGTGTCTCTCACGGCACAGTAGTAGACCGCTGCGTCTTCCATCTCCGCCTTGCTGATGGAGAGCTCTGTCAACATCTTGCCCTTGTCAATGTCCATTGTCAAACGTCCATCTTGTACCTTCTCAAATATACCATTGATGATTGAGTGAGGGGCTGTGTCCTGACTGTGCTTGTACCAAAAGAGCTGACTGTATGAAGAGGTTCCATGGTTACAGGAGATCTGTGCTGTTCTTCCTAAAGAGACAAAGACTTCTGGAGGCTGAGCAATATCCCCATTGATTTCTCTGCCTGGAATAAATCACCACAAATTGTGACTGGTTATGCAGCTAGAAATAGTAGCGCTAACGTCTGGAATATTCCCTTTGTAAGCCTAATCTTCTTTCTGGTACTGGTAGTGCCGGTGCTGCTAATATGTATGGCAGAACTATTGCAACTACTTCTCACCACAGCATGAGTTGCAATAGTGCTACACCTGTGCATACTAGTTTTTATTGACCAGCAGATTAATGCAATATGTGATGAAAGCAATGAATGAGAGCATGTGGGAGGACAAGGTGTTGAACTACCTGCAAACGATTTTCTAAGGAATTCGCTACTTACGTAGGAAAAGCAGTCCAAAGAGAAACTTCCACTGAGCTGTCCAGGCTCTCGAGACCGTCCTGAAGAACATGGATGCTTCAGTTGGAGTGTCTCCCTCCTAAGAGAAGGCTCTGAAAAGCAGAACAGAAGCTGAGCTTGTCTCCTTCCCAGACTCAGCTTTGGTGTGCTGCTGTTAGAGTGTTTGTGGTTAACTTAACAAAAACCCTCCGCTTGTGTCTTCCTCTGTGAGAGGAATACTCTCTAGCGCTATCCAGTGGGGATAAAAATATCAACCACAGTTATGGGGGGGAGAAGGCCACCTAGAGGCTGCTTTTCACATTGCGCTTTATTCCATTATTCTGATGATTTCTTGCCTGGTAATTTGCATATGTTATTTGATATTTCACATGACATAAAAGCTATTTCTGGAAATCTAGCAGAATATAGTGAAAGGTCACTGCTAATTTCCGTGATAATTTCTGCCCTTCTTCCCATTAGATGTTCCCACCCTGATGAAAATTGTACTGGTATTTCAGCAGAGGTAACAGCTTCCCCTCCCTCCTGTTCCTACACCCACTCCTGTGTCCAGACAACCCACAAAAATAATGTCAGATGTTAAAGGGAGAAGAGTCGCATGGCAACAGAATGAGATCTTAACCTCCTGCACTGTGGGCATCTACAGTGTGTGTGTGTATAACAGGTGAGGGATGAAAACAAGACCTTGTTCACTGCAGTAGCGTGAAAGACATTTGTGCAAAATGCCGGTATACTGGCTGAAAAAAGCCATGGTTCCTTAATGCAACAAGTATGGCAGCGTGAAAGGAATTTCAGAAATTGGGACAGAAGCACAACCATTTTCGTCCGTAAAACTGACACAATAAGCCCCATGTGTGCAAGCAGCCTGAGACTTGTCTGTGCCCAAAAGTGGTATGAGTCATTATTTGGTCAATAAAATTTCATGGATTTTTTCTTTAAAAAATAACCAGATTAGGAACATGGGACTTCCAAGTGTTGTTTGACTCTAAATTCAGATGGGAAGGAAGCACTTTTAGTTTTGCTGGGGAGGAGGCTGTATACAGTAATGAGCCTAGATGCACCTCAAAAGGAAGAGCACTTCACAACCTTTCATTTATTTATTTATTTATTAAACTTGTATACCGCCCCATAGCCAAAGCTCTCTGGGCGGTTTACAATAACTAAAAACAAATACCATTTAAAATACATCTTTTAAAAAACAATTCAAAGCACAATTTAAAAATGTAAAACAATGTAGAGCACGTGCTAAAATGCCTGGGAGAAGAGCAAAGTCTTGACCTGGCGCTGAAAAGATAACAACCTTTTCAGCTCAAGGGCCACATTCCCTCATGGACAACCTTCCAGGGGCCACATCCCAGTGTCAAACAAGGGCAGAACAATGACTCTTATCTTTGTACAGAAGGCTTCATTCTAGCCATACAAAGACAGAGGTTTCCATGTACATACATACACACACCTCTCTATCTTCTGTCAAGAAAAGCAGACAGCATTTTTGCCATTCAAGGAGACATCCTAGCCACAAATAAGCACCCAAGGCTGGTGAGGGTGTGTGTGTGTGGCCTTGGGAGACTTTTACAAGCCAGACAGAGAAGCCTGGAGGCCCTCATTCAGCTCTGTTCCTGGTGTTCCCCATGCCTGCCTTAAAAGTCATATTCATAGAGCATCACCCTACCAGTGGCTAGGGTTGCCCAAATCTATCAATTTTGGTTTCTATCAATTTCTCACCATTTCCACATCACTTTGCAATCTTTATTTTATTATAGACACTCCATATGCTGGATTGGGCCCTTAATTTTATGGGGGAGGGTGAACAGCCCTATTTTTTATTGATGTTATAATGTGGTTTTTTTATGTTTTATGATGCATTGCTGTATTTTTGTGTGGTCTCTAAATATTTTAATACATAAAATAGATGAAGAAATCAATAAGAGATGAATCAGATCTGTCTGTTTAGTGATATTGCACTACATAAACTATTTGGTGGAAGAAATAGGTGAAAGCAAAAGGAAATTTAATTTGAGATTTAGGACATCACTTATGATTCAGTATGACCTTGCTGATGGAGAGCTCTGTCAACATCTTGGCCTTGTCAATGTCCATTGTTAAACGTCCTTTTTGTTCCCTCTCCAATAAACCATTGATGACTGAGTTGAGGGGCTGTGTCCTGACTATGCTTGTGCCAAAAGAGCCTGTCATATGAAGAGATTCCATGGCTACAGGAGATCCATGCCATTCTTCCCAAAGAGATGAAATCTTCTGGAGGCTGAGCAATATCCCCATTGTTTTCTCTGCCTGGAATAAATCACCAACACATCATGACTGGTCTTGCTGTGCATCTACTGATTGTTTTTCCATTCCATCTTTCCTTGACCCCTCTCTTCTTTTCCATACCATCTTCCCCCACCATGCACCTCTGTAGCATCTTCTTAGCCATCCACTGTGTACTTGATTCTTCCATTTATCCTTCCTTCTGTTCCTACCTCCCTCCTTCTCAGTATTCATTCTCTCTCTCTCTCTCTCTCTCTCTCTCTCTCTCTCTCTCTCTCCAACTTCCACTTCACTAAAACTCACATGCCTCCTCTTGATTCTTGCTTTGGATTTGTTAATAGCAATGCTGATACAATAGAAATTAGTAATATACTGCAATTAATAGAAATAGAAATTGCATTAGTAGTCATACAACTAAAAATAGCAGAACTACTATAACTACTCATCATCATGGCATTCATTGAGATAGTTCTACACCTTTTGATTGATTAGTGGATTAATGATTGATTAGTGGATTCTGCAAATTACTTGGGAAGACAGACCGACTAATGTTAGCGTATTGGAAGAAGCAAAGACCACCAGTGTTGAAACAATGATCCTCCAACATCAACTTTGCTGGACAGGCCATGGTGTTCGAATGTCTGATCACCATCTTCCAAAGCATCTACTTTACTCCCATCTTAAGGACGGAAAATGGAATATCAGTGTACAGCAAAAGAGGTTTAAATATGTTCTCAAAGCTCATCTAAAAAAATGTAACATAAGCATTGAGAACTGGGAAGCCTTGGCCCATGAGCGTCCCAGTTGGAGGTCGGCCATTATCAAAGGTGCTATGGACTTTGAAGAAGCACGAGTACAGGGCAAAAGGGACAAACGAGCTAAGCAGAAGGCACGTCAAGCAAATCCTCATTGTGACCATCTTCCATCTGGAAACTTATGTCCTCACTGTGGGAGGCTGTGTGGATCCAGAATTGGCCTCCACAGTCACTTACGGACCCACCGTTAAAGACTTTATCTTGGAAGACAATCTTACTCGGTCACAAGTGATCGCCAATGAATGAATGATTGGATTAATGGAACCTGAAATTCTATTATGAATGAGAGCTTGTGGGTGGATGGGGAGGGTGGAATTATTTATGAACTACTTCCTAAGAAATTCCTCACTCACATAGGAGAAGTCCAAGCAGATGCTCCACTGAGCTAGCCAGGCTCTTGAGATCCTCCTGAAGAATGTGGATGAGTCAGCTTGGGTGTCTCCCTCCTAAGAGAGGGCACTGGCATGCAGAAAAGAAGCTGAGCTTGTCTGCTTCCCAAACTCAACTTTGGTGTGTTGCTGTTTCTTCTCTTCTGGGCTGCAAGTCAGAAGTAGTGAATTTGTGGTTATCTAAACACAGCCAGAAAAACCTCAGCTGGGGCGTGACTTGCAGAGCCACAAGGTGGCTGCATAACCACTCTGCTCTGCTCTCCTCCAGAGAAGAAAAACCTCAGCTTGTCTTTTCCTCTGAGAATGGAATACTCTCTAGTGCTCTCTAGTGGGCACAAAATAAAATTAAGCATGGTTATGCAAATTTTAGAAAATGCCACTATGTCCCTTCCTATGCCAAAAAAAAATTAATGATCATTTTTTGATCTATAAATGGCATGGAATTTTAATTTTTTTTAATGGCAGGCATAGGGAACATGAACCCTACAAATATTGTTGGACTCCAAATCCCATCAGCCCTAGCCAGCATAGCCAATGCCCAGGAATGATGGGAGTTGTAGTCCTGCAAAATCTGGAGGCTGACAGATTCCCCATCTCTACTTTGCAGAATTAAAAGTTGGAACGTCGGTCATAAATATCTGTCAGGCTTGGGGCTGCGTAGCCTGTGACAGGCTGCCATGGACTCTGTGGCTGACACAGGGTGATGGGCTGGACAAAGACAGCATTGCTACAAAAAGGCTTGAGATCAGTCATGCTGCCATGACTCTTCAGTCTAGAAGCAATCCAGACACAGAGTCCAAGGAGTCCAAGGCACCAGCTAAGGATTCAGATGAGCTTCAGGGCTCTGAATCTGCTGCTGGAGATCAGTAGACCATTGGACTTCGGGCTGGCAGACATGATTCCACAGAACAACATCCCATAAACCCAGGGCCTAGAGAGCCAGAGCCAGGACTCACAGGTTCTTACCCCTCAGCCTAAGGAACCCAATACCCCCCACAGTACCTCACCAGTCCAGCACCACAGGTACCACACCATATGTGGGGCATGGAACGTCAGAAAAGTGCTCATCTTCAATCCAGATCTTTTGAGCATCTAAGTTCTCAACAAGGGGGTTGTTGCAGAACATTGGGAAGTTTACCGTTAAATTATGGGAAACATGCAGCCTCACACCTGGTGTTGCTCAGGGATTCTAGGAAACCAAAAATGTCACCATCTTGATTCAACATGGCATCTAACTGTATCCAAACATAGACAACTAACAGTTCCTTTTTGTAAGGAACCACCATGGCCAGTTAGGCTATGATATTTTGAGAAGTATCCAAAAGGAAGACTACTGATTCCAGGCTTAGCTGATCCTAAAGCACATAAGAGAAGCTACCAAACATAGAAGCTTATGTTTGTAGTTAGGGCAAGTTCAGAAGGTAGAACACCCTCTTATTGTTCATTGAAATGTATTGCAGTACCATGTTTAATGAATCAAATTGTTTGGTTTAAGTACAGTTGGTGGGGTTTGATCCAAGGGGATTGTGAGCAACCTAAAGCATCTCACCCCAGGTCCTTAGGCCCAAGCTATGGGAGGGTCCTGCTGCTCCATATTCAGTAAGTGGTGGCCACTAACAATTGATTGGTCTATTCTACTGTAGGTTTATTTATTGCTGATAAAAGTGGGGTACTTAGATGCCCAGTTGAATTGGTCTTGCAAGTGTCAGGTACAGAGGGATGTAAGAAATCACTTAAAGGCCCCCAAGGTTGTCATGAGGTGGAGCCTAAGAGAGGTAGTCAGAGGGGTAGCAATGGAAGATTGGTGCCCTGGCATGTCTGCCTTTGCCTCTGCCCACCTGCAAGGGCCACCTACTGCTGCCATCTTGATGGCTCCCAGTTGCCCTCCAGTCCAGTCCCTTCTCCTGACTCTGTTGTGGAGTGCCCGGCAATGGTGGCCACAGCTAGGAGGCTGGTAGCACACTTATAGGCACTCCAAAGTCAAGGATCAGGCCCCTGATCAGATTGGGGTGTGTGTGCATGTGTGTGTGCAAGCACAGCCCCATTTGTATTGATTTTATTGTAGTGTCCTTTGTTTTTGTTGTGCACTGCCTTGCTGCATTTTTATGAAAGTATAGCCTATTAAATAAATTAAATATATAAACAATCAGTAATGGGTGCATCAACTATGACTCCAGTCCTCATCTCACTTAATGTGGGAGTAAGCCCCACTGAATTAACTGGGAGCTACATCTGAGTAGTCTTATTTATTTATTTATTATGTGATTTACATCCCACCCTTCCTCCCAGCAGCAGCCCAGACTTGGTTAGGACTGCATTGCAAGGCGGGGTCGGGATCCTCTGGCCTTCCAGATGTTGTAGGACTCCATCTCCCATCACCCTCAAACATCATAGCCAACGGTCAAGAATGATGGGGGTTGTAGTCCAGCAAGAAGGTCACAGGTTCCCCAGAACACACTATTTTGGTGCCTATTCTTGAGGTGTCTTTATGGGGGAGGGACTTCTTAATACTTTCTTGCTTTCTGACATTTTGGTACATTGGGTGGTCTTCATCACCACTATTCCTACTCAGAATGGACCCACTGAAGTTAATGGGCATGGCTAAACTTCATTCATTTCAATAGGTCAACTGTGAGTAGGACTTAGTTGACCACAGCCCTATGATCGTCACCATCTTTTTCGCCAATCTTCTTTCAGATCTACTGCAAACAAATATCCCAATTAGCAGCAAAATGGCTGTAGCCCAGTCCAAAGAAGGAAGTACATCCAACAGATTTCAAGTGCCTTACTCCTAGGTATGTGTGCATTTGTAAGGACTGCATCCAAAGTCCATGCAAAGATGGTGAGTCCTCCTGCAGATCGGCTGCTGATTCCCCCTTGTAAGTTTTTGCCCTGCCTCTCTACTGTCTCACCTCACTGTGTCGCTCATAGCACAGAAATAGACAGCAGAGTCATTCAGTTGGCTGGCAGATTTCTCCAGGTTGAAGGTCGTCTCCTGTTTATTGTGCTTGGCATGAAATCCTTGACTGAGCCCCGCACCAGAGGTGGTATCTTGTCCAATCTGACTCAGAAAGGGCATTGGAGGCTGACTGGAGCGCTGAACATACCACAATGGATAGACTATGAAAGAAGATTCATAGGCACATTTGAGAGCGATGCGGTCTCCTGCAGTGACAGTCACAGTACCTTCCATTTGCTTCACTGTCTGTCCAACACTCTTTTCTTTACAGGAGAAAACAGTAGAAGAGATTGTGTTAGATGAAGAGATGGACACACAAGAGAATTAACGGATTATTCCTGTTTCCTTAGCTGTTTGCTTTTTGGGAACAATTTCAGAAATAGCGTTGTATCAGGTCCACCCTATCCTGAAAGAACACCCTTCACACAGGCACACATTCAACATGAGTGAAACTCAAAGGGCCTTAAGACAATCAAAGATTCAGACACAACATACAAATAAGACATGCAATTTAGAGCTGGGGAGATCAGAGTAGGGTGGAGGATCAACTTAGTTTTTCAGATCCTCAGATCCAGCAACTGGAGCCTGGTGCAAACAGACTCTCGCTTAGAATCAATAAATTCTGAGCCCAGGAATCTATTCTGAGAACCACAACTGCATTGACACCCCAGTTCTTCCATACATAAAGCCTGTTCTTGAATATCCTCATGCTTTCTTCATTTCAATAGTATAATTTAGGTGCTTTGGAGGAAGGGGTTCATTTCCTTGTGCCTGCACTATGCAGAAGGAGCGAATCGTATGAGAACTCTGCCCCTGGACCCGATTCAAAGTCTCTTTGAAACTGTTGGGAGTCAGAAATCCTTGCTGATCTACTGAAGATCTACTGCTGATCTACAGATCTTTCCTTAAATCCCTTAATCTATCTTTTGCTACCCTCAGCATTAGGAGGATCTTGACCTCCTGAGCAAAAATGACCTCTTTGCATGGTGAGGAAATGGAGCACTTACTTAAGACTGAGATGGTGATGGACACAGCCAAGGTCCAAAGGAGAGACATATTCCTGGATCAAGGAAGAGAGAAGCACCAAGGAATTGGTAAGGTGTTTGCTATTGGTTCTGATCAGTTTCTGGACTTTGCTCGGCAAACTCTACTCTGTAATGATGTTTGGTGAAATGTGGCTGACTCCTTCCTCTTGGTAAGTAGTTTCTAGAGGGCAGCTGAAAGTGAAAGAACAGGATGTGGTTAGTGATCAGAAAGCCAATGTGTGGTGTTGCATGTGGACTCAATATTTGACTTCTTATGGGTCCTAGTGTGAAAAAAAAGTTGCCCAACACTTCCACCTGGTGCCTGAAAACTGCATAACAGCTTCAAGGACAAGACACCACAAAGTGGGCAAAGAAGATGGGACCCAAAATTTCCAGTCCGCCTCACAAAGGGGGAAAAATATTTTTTGCACCAACTCCCCCTCCCAATGATCAAGGCTGAATTTCCTTCTTACAGCTTTGAATAGCAGGTTGTCTTTGAGGATCAGTTTATTTCCAGCCCCTGTCAATTTTGCTTGTGTTTGTTCATATGTCTGTTCTGCCCCGATTCTAATGAATAAACTAATAAGGTTTCTTAGTCAACCTGTATCAAAGGATCCTAGGGTACGTTGCAACAATATAATCATACAGTTACTAACAAGAAAAATAAGTAAAACAGATTATACACATTTATAAAAACAAGTAAGAACAGTAACTCTGACCATTTCTTGAAAATCAGCACTCCATCCCCCCAAAATACAAATGTTGTATTGCAATTTATACTTAAATATGTATTGTGTCACAAGATAGGTATTTAAATACATAATTTATTTCAATGTACACATTTTGAAATATACTTTATCCTCAACTCCTTCATTTTTATGAATTTGGTATATTTTATTAGGCAAACACTATATTGCAAACTTCAGAGAAATGCAAAATCCAGCATGTGTTCAGGACATGAAAATTAGGTTGGTACACTTAAAAGAGCAAAATTCTTCTTCATCCCTTCCTAGTTTTCTACTAGCTCCAAGAGTTGAACAGGTTGCAGAAATGGAGTAGACTGTGGAATGTCATTCTATGGTTCTATGATAGGTTGCAGAAGAGTAAGTGCATCTCGGGTTGCAGAAGAATGTGGAATAGGTTGCCGAAGGACAAAAATCTCTCACATCCCACTTTAGGTTTCCTGCTAGCTCCCAATGTGCAATAGGTTGCAGCTTCACACAAAAGGAGTTGTGCTATTGATGTAATGATGGCTACAAACATGGATGACTTTAAAAGAGTATTAGACAAATTCATGGAGGATAAGGCTATGTTCTACCTCCACTGTCAGAGGCAGTATGCCAGTGGCTGGGAATCATAACTGGGAAAAGGGCTGTTCTGATTGGTTTCAATCAACAGGAAAAGACAAGCATGTTAGAAGACTCTTCTCATTGGCTAACATACTCCCTTTTTATGCTGATTGGCTTTTAGGTCACTGGAGACATAGGGACCCTGCTGGGACCTGGCTACCCCCAAAAGTAAGGGGTCTAAGACCCCCTGAGACCTCAGATGACAACACCTCTGGCTGTAGTCCAGCAAGAACTAGACAGGATCCCCATTCTGACTTTACAGAATTAGAGGATGGAAGATGGGTAATAAATATCTCTCAAACTGAGGGATAACCTGTGACACAGGGTAGAGCCTAGGAGAGGTAGTCTGAGGGCAGAGGTTTAACAAGGCTCAGTTTCCTGTCAATCTCTGTCAGAGCAAGTGGCTCACTTGGAGCTCTCCATGGTCCTGAAACATCTGACCTTCCTTCTTACCTGGGATCCATCCCCAGATGAGAACAGGACACAAACAGAAGGCCAGAGACAGGGGATGTGGTCATGGATAGGCCGAAGCTCCGATACCAGGACAGGCAGGTCCTTTTGTCCAAAACCTGTAAAATGGAAAATTGATCTGATTGGGGGGCATGTACATCCCTATTTTTTATTGATTTCATTGTAGTAGTGTTGTTGTTTTTATGTGGTGTATTGCCTTGCTGTATTTTTTATGAAAATGTGGCACATAACTATTTAAATAAATAAAATGTACAAATAATCAATAATAGATAAATCAAGTACGGCTGTAATCCTAACCTCATTTATATGGGAGTAACCCCCATTTACTTAACTGGGATTACATCAGAGTAGACATGGTTAGGATAGCATTGCAAGGCAGGGTTGGCAACCTGTGGCCTTTCAGATGTTGCAGGACTCCAACTCCCATCAGCCTCAACCATCATGGCCAATGGTCAAGCATGAGGGTCACAGGCTGCCCAGAACACACAATATTTCGGCTCCCATTCTGGAGGTGTGTGTTTGGGGGAGGAGCTTCTTCATAATGTCTTCCTGTGTACCATTTTGGTATGTTAGTCCTACTCAGAGTAGACTTATTGAACCTAATGGACATGACTAACTTAACTTTATTAATTTCAGTAGGTCTGCTCTGAGTAGGACTTAGCTGAATACAACCCCATGACTTTTATGTCTTCTCTCTTATTTTAATGACACAGAGTTAATCTCTAACTCTGTGCAGTGTTTTGGGACATCAGCTGTTGCCCTTGGTCTTTGGGTCCATGATCTCCTGAGCTATTAACATTAGACCTTTGTCTTTTCCCAGTGAAATCCTGACTCCTTATAATGCCTGACAGACTTTCAGAATTTGCTAAAGTTCTCCTGTGTACTTGTCAGCTTTTCAGCTGCGAGATGTTTGATCCTGTTTTTCTGATCTCTTCATTGATTCCTTTTGGTTATCTGGCTTTATCTGGGGCTCTCTCATCTGTTTCTCTTAATGTTGCATATTTTTATTGATTTCTTGTTGTATTATTTTGATTTTCCCATGAGCTGCTTTGAAGAGACACCAGGAAACCAAGTTATATCTGGAATGCTCAAGTGGAGCAAACAAATATCCCAATTAGCAGCAATTGCTTCTGGCCTGGTCTAAAGGTTGAAGTACATCCGATGGAATTCAACAGCCTTACTCCCAGGTATGTGTGCATATGTAACAACTGCAACCAAAGTCCCTACAGAGATTGTGAATCTTTTGTGTACCTGCTATTTCTTTCCCCTTGCAAGTTTTTGCGCTGCTTCTCTTCTGGCTCACCTCACTGTGTCTCTCACAGCACAGAAGTAGATAGCAGAGTCATTCAGACGGCTGGCAGATCTCTCCATGTTGAAGGTCTGAGTATCGAGCTTGGCATTAAACCCTTGACTGAGCCCCTCACCGGAGGTGGAACCTGCTCCATAATTACTCAGAAGGAGTCTGGGAGGTTGGCTGGGATGCTGAATGTACCAGAATGCGCTGACTGTGCCAGAATATTTATAGGAACAGTTGAGAGCAAAACGGTGTCCTTCGAGGGTAGTCACAGTGCCTTCCGTTTGGTCGACTGACTGTGCAACACTCCTTTCTGTATAGAAGATAATGGCAGAAGAGATGATGTTAAAAAGAGAGATGGGCAAGCAGGTGAATGGGCAGGTAATCCCTGTTTCCTGGCTTCGCTTCTTCACTTTTTGCCAACCATTTCAAAAAATCTATTGTGTCATTCCGCCATTCCTATTCACAATCAGCACCATTCACAAAGGCACACAAGCAGCAACAGTAGAACTCCAAGGGACTTTTAATATCATCAGTGGAAACACCCCTAGATTCAGATGCATCAAAAAAATTAAACATGTAGTTTAGAGGAGAGGTGATCAGACTTTTTTTGGAGGGGTCAACGTAGTTCTTTTGTGGACTCCTGAGGGTGACCCAAATGGAACCTGACACAAACAGACATATAGTTAGAATTAATTATTTCTGAGCCCATGAATTTATTCTGAATACCAGAACTGAATGGAGCTCACAGTCCTTCCATATACAAAAGCCATTCCTAGACACCTCAAGTTCATCTTAGCTATATAATTTAGGGCTTTGGAGGGAGGGGGTCCTTTTGTTGCTGCTGCTTTAAAACAATTGGGAGTGAGAAATCAAGTGGAGATTACCGACAGATCTTCCCATAGACCCCCTTTTCTCCCTGATTTAGGGGATCTTGAGCACTTGAGGATACATGAATCAAAAAGACCTCTTCCCATGGTGGGGAAACGGATCACTTACTTAAGACTGAGGTGATGATGAGCACAGCCAAGGCCCAAAGGAGAGACATTTTTCCCAGATCAAGAAGGAAAAGAGCATGAAGGAACTGGGTCCACTCAGCTTCTGGGCTTTGCTCTGCAAACTTCAGCGTATGAGAAGATGTGATGAAATGTGGCTGGCTCCTTCCTCTCAGTAAGTGGTTTCTAAACAACAAGGGAAAAAAAGAGGATGTGGTTAGCGGTCAGGACGCCAGTGTGTACTATTGAATGTTTGACATCCATGTTTGACATCGCAGTAGGATGGAAACTTGCTCAATATCTCCACCTTATGCCTGAAAGCCACATGACAACTTCAACGACAAGACATAGCACAGTGGGCAAGAAAGATGAGACCCAAGTTTAAGCCCTCTGGTCCACCACCCAAAGGGGGGAAAGAACCACTGGCTCCAACTCTCCCTCTGAATGATCAACCCTGGATTTCTTTTTGTCAGCCCTGAGCTACAGAATTTCTTTAGGTGAGTTTGCTTAAATTCTCCTTTATCTCTGTCTCTGCTAGCTCCAGATGTAGAATAAGTTGCAGCTCTACAGAAGCACAGAGGCCCTATCCTTGATCTTCATCGTATCTAGTGAGAAAAGAAGAAAAGGCGAAGCCAACCTTTGATAACATTTGAGTTGCTGGCTGAATTCAGTCTTTGTGCATTCTTATATGAAACAACCTGATCTGCACCTCTCAGGCTAACATGTGGATTGGAAGTTAGCTGCCCACTGGGATCCTTAGAGCTTATTTCCACAGGGGGGAAACACGCTTGTTTTTTTGTTCAGTCTTACATTTTGCCTTCAGGAAACAGTGACAGCTGGAAGGACAAGTCGGCACAGTGGGCAAAAAAGATGGGACCCCAAGTTTAAGCTTTCCAGTCCACCTCACAAAGGGAGGGAAAGAAGAATAAATTGCATCAACCCCCCTCCGTATGATCAAGTCTTACAGCCTTGACTTGAAGCTTCACCTTAAGGATGGCCGGATCAGTCTATTTCCAGCCCCTGTCAATTTTGCATGCGTTGAAATAAATAATTTATCTCAATGTACACGTGCGTTTTATCCTCAAATCCACTCTTTTTTAAAAATGCATTTTCATACATTTTATTATGTGAAAGCTACATTCCAAATTTCAGAGAAATGTGAAATCTGTCACGAGTTAGCCCAGGGCATGAGACGTAGGTTGGTACAAAGAACAAAAGAACAAAATTCTCCTCCATCCGTCCTTAGCTTTCCTGCTAGCTCCTGATGTGGAATAGGTTGCAGAAACTCAATAATTTATTATTTAATTTATATTTGATTTATATCCTGCCCTTCCTCCCAGCAGATTGCAGAAGGGTAGGTGGATCTTAATTGCAGAAAATACCACGCAAGGCAGGATGGTTGCAGTAGAATGCGGAATTAATTGCAGAAGTGCAAAAACCTTCTTTCCCCCCTCTAGTTTTCTTGCTAGCTCCAGATGTGCAGCTCTGCACAAAAGGAGTTGTGCTATTGGGATGGCTTTAAAAGAGGATTAGACCTATTCATGGAGAGTAGGCTATGTTCTACCTCCACTGTCGGAGGCAGTATGCCTCTGAATACCAGTGGCTGGGAATCACATCTGGGGAAAGGGCTGTCCTGATTGGTTTCAACCAGCAGGAAAAGACAAGGAAGTGTGCTAGAAGACTCTTCTCAGTGGCTAACACACTCCCTTTTCATGCTGATTGGCTTATAGGATGATGGAGACATAGGAACCATGCTGGGACCTAGTTACCCCACCCCACAAAAAAATAAGGGATCTAAGACCCCCTGAGACCTCAGACGACTACACTCCTGGCTAGAGTCCAGCAACATCTAGAGGGTGACACATCCTGACTTTACAGAATTAAAAGTTGGAAGATGTGCTTGCGGGCTTGCCAGAGGCATCTGATTGGCCATCGTGAGAACATGATTTTGAACTAGATGAACTTTTGGCCTGATCCAGCGGGGCTCTTCTTATCTTGTTCCATCTGGTCTGATCTTTGTTGAAGGGAGATACTGTTGGTACTAGTGCTATTTAGGGGGGAAAACAGGAGAAAACAAAAAGGGAAGCCAAGCAGTGATGACATTTTGGGATGCTTTAAATTCACTTGTTCAAACTTTGTCTTCGACATTTTTTTCTTAATGTTATTTGTTATTTAGTTTAATTTTTGTAAATTGTATTGCTTTCATTGATGTAGTTTTATACTTGTGTTTATTTTTCTTTGTAAGTCGCCTCAAGGGCTTTTAGCCAAAAGGTGGGGTATAATTAAATTTAATAATAATAATAATAATAATAATAATAATGCTTGAGGAATTTGATATTTGCCATTTATGTGAAATGACTTGATCTACAGCTCTTAGTCTAACGTAAGGAGCAGAAGTTAGCTGTACACTGGAATTCACACTTTCTTTTGGGGTGGAGGGGGATGCTGTGGTACACTTTCATCAGTGTAAATGCTTCAAACTGCAAGTTTAAATATATGCTTTGAGAAAAAACAAATGTAATGCCAATGTTTGGAATGCATATATAAAGTGATATGAAAACACATGATTAAATATGTATTTTGGAAACATTTGAATAAAAAAAGTTACAGATACATGTGAAAATAGAACAGAATGATATGTAAAAACATACAAAAGTGATTCGGACTAGAAATAGATTGAAAAATGGAAATGGACTGCCTTCAAGTTGATTCTGACTTATGGCGACCCTATGAATAGGGTTTTCATGAGGCTGGGAGGCAGTGACTGGCCCAAGGCCACCCAGTGAGCTTCATGGCTGTGTGGGGATTCGAACCCTGGTCTCCCAGGTCATTGTCCAACACTCTAACCACTACGCCACACTGATTACCCACCCCTAATTCATAGGTCAACTTTGTCAAAGGGAAAAATGATTGGATCTAAGGCCACTATGGATTATATCCAGCTAAATCACACTAAGAGCAGGCCTATTGACATCAATAGACTTGACTAATTTAAGTCCATTGATTTTAATGGGTCCACTCCGAGTATGGCTTAGATGGATACAACAGTTTGTTGGGAACCCCAAGTGCATTTCAGAAAACTCCATTATGAATCTCATCTCCAAGACATGTGAGCTTGAATCTGCTTCCTGTTCAATGATTTATTTATTTATTTATTTATTTATTTAATTACATTTCTAGACCGCCCTATAGCAGAAAGCTCTCAGGGCGGTGTACAACAAATAAAATCACAATTAAAATATGAGCAAGTGTGAAAAATATAATACAATTATAAAAACATTAAACATGATAAAAATCCGAAATAGAATTGCCATTGAGTTTATAAATTAAAATCCATATTAGGTTTAAAATTAAATTTAAAATGTTTAAAAAGCCTGGGCGAAAAGGTAGGTTTTTACCTGGCGCCGAAAAGATAACAAAGAAGGCGCCAGGCGTATCTCGTCTGGGAGGGCATTCCATAGTTCGGGGGCCACCACCGAGAAGGCCCTAGATCTAGTTGTTGATCTCCGGGCCTCTTTATGAGTTGGGACCCGGAGAAGGGCCTTCGGCGTCGAGCGTAGTGAACGGGTAGGTACATAGCCAGAGAGGCGCTCCACCAGGTATTGCGGTCCGATGCCGTTTAGGGCTTTATAGGTAAGAACCAACACTTTGAATCTGGCCCGGAAACATATCGGTAGCCAGTGCAGCTGCTCCAGGACAGGTGTTATATGGCCAAATTTCTTTGTCCCAGTGAGAACTCTGGCCGCAGCATTTTGCACTAGCTGAAGTTTCCGAACCGTCTTCATAGGTAGCCCCACGTAGAGTGCATTACAGTAGTCCAATCTAGAGGTTACCATAGCATGGATAACTGAGGCGAGATTCTCCCTGTCCAGATAGGGTCATAGTTGGGCTACCAGCCGAAGCTGGTAGAATGCATTCCGTGCCACCGAGGCTACCTGAGGCTCAAGTGACAGGAGCGGGTCTAATAAGACCCCCAAACTACGTACCTGCTCCTTTAGGGGGAGTGTAACCCCATCTAGGGCAGGTCGAACATCAACCATCTGGGCAGAGGGCCCTCCCACCAACAGCATCTCAGTCTTGTTAGGACTGAGTTTCAGTTTATTATGTTGCACAACATAAGCTATCTCATTGAACAAGAAGGTGAAAACTAAAAGGAATTTACTTTGTGATTCAGAACCTCACTTCTGATTCGTTCACAGAGAACGGGACTTGCACCTGAGCATCCTCCAGCTCACAGAAGAGGACTGAAGCCACTCCCCTCCCCTTGCAAGTTTCTGTTCAGCTCCTCTTGCATTTCCCACCACTGTGTCTCTCACGGCACAGTAGTAGACCGCTGCGTCTTCCATCTCCGCCTTGCTGATGGAGAGCTCTGTCAACATCTTGCCCTTGTCAATGTCCATTGTCAAACGTCCATCTTGTACCTTCTCAAATAAACCATCGATGATTGAGTGAGGGGCTGTGTCCTGACTGTGCTTGTACCAAAAGAGCTGACTGTATGAAGAGGTTCCATGGTTACAGGAGATCTGTGCTGTTCTTCCTAAAGAGACAAAGACTTCTGGAGGCTGAGCAATATCCCCATTGATTTCTCTGCCTGGAATAAATCACCACAAATTGTGACTGGTTATGCAGCTAGAAATAGTAGCGCTAACGTCCGGAATATTCCCTTTGTAAGCCTAATCTTCTTTCTGGTACTGGTAGTGCCGGTGCTGCTAATATGTATGGCAGAACTATTGCAACTACTTCTCACCACAGCATGAGTTGCAATAGTGCTACACCTGTGCATACTAGTTTTTATTGACCAGCAGATTAATGCAATATGTGATGAAAGCAATGAATGAGAGCATGTGGGAGGACAAGGTGTTGAACTACCTGCAAACGATTTTCTAAGGAATTCGCTACTTACGTAGGAAAAGCAGTCCAAAGAGAAACTTCCACTGAGCTGTCCAGGCTCTCGAGACCGTCCTGAAGAACATGGATGCTTCAGTTGGAGTGTCTCCCTCCTAAGAGAGGGCTCTGAAAAGCAGAACAGAAGCTGAGCTTGTCTCCTTCCCAGACTCAGCTTTGGTGTGCTGCTGTTAGAGTGTTTGTGGTTAACTTAACAAAAACCCTCCGCTTGTGTCTTCCTCTGTGAGAGGAATACTCTCTAGCGCTATCCAGTGGGGATAAAAATATCAACCACAGTTATGGGGGGGAGAAGGCCACCTAGAGGCTGCTTTTCACATTGCGCTTTATTCCATTATTCTGATGGTTTCTTGCCTGGTAATTTGCATATTTTATTTGATATTTCACATGACATAAAAGCTAATTCTGGAAATCTAGCAGAATATAGTGAAAGGTCACTGCTAATTTCCGTGATAATTTCTGCCCTTCTTCCCATTAGATGTTCCCACCCTGATGAAAATTGTACTGGTATTCCAGCTGAGGTAACAGCTTCCCCTCCCTCCTGTTCCTACACCCACTCCTGTGTCCAGACAACCCACAAAAATAATGTCAGATGTTAAAGGGAGAAGAGTCGCATGGCAACAGAATGAGATCTTAACCTCCTGCACTGTGGGCATCTACAGTGTGTGTGTGTATAACAGGTGAGGGATGAAAACAAGACCTTGTTCACTGCAGTAGCGTGAAAGACATTTGTGCAAAATGCCGGTATACTGGCTGAAAAAAGCCATGGTTCCTTAATGCAACAAGTATGGCAGCGTGAAAGGAATTTCAGAAATTGGGACAGAAGCACAACCATTTTCGTCCGTAAAACTGACACAATAAGCCCCATGTGTGCAAGCAGCCTGAGACTTATCTGTGCCCAAAAGTGGTATGAGTCATTGTTTGATCAATAAAATTTCATGGATTTTTTCTTTAAAAAATAACCAGATTAGGAACATGGGACTTCCAAGTGTTGTTTGACTCTAAATTCAGATGGGAAGGAAGCACTTTTAGTTTTGCTGGGGAGGAGGCTGTATACAGTAATGAGCCTAGATGCACCTCAAAAGGAAGAGCACTTCACAACCTTTCATTTATTTATTTATTTATTAAACTTGTATACCGCCCCATAGCCAAAGCTCTCTGGGCGGTTTACAATAACTAAAATACCATTTAAAATACATCCTTTAAAAAACAATTCAAAGCACAATTTAAAAATGTAAAACAATGTAGAGCACGTGCTAAAATGCCTGGGAGAAGAGCAAAGTCTTGACCTGGCGCCGAAAAGATAACAACCTTTTCAGCTCAAGGGCCACATTCCCTCATGGACAACCTTCCAGGGGCCACATCCCAGTGTCAAACAAGGGCAGAACAATGACTCTTATCTTTGTACAGAAGGCTTCATTCTAGCCATACAAAGACAGAGGTTTCCATGTACATACATACACACACCTCTCTATCTTCTGTCAAGAAAAGCAGACAGCATTTTTGCCATTCAAGGAGACATCCTAGCCACAAATAAGCACCCAAGGCTGGTGAGGGTGTGTGTGTGTGGCCTTGGGAGACTTTTACAAGCCAGACAGAGAAGCCTGGAGGCCCTCATTCAGCTCTGTTCCTGGTGTTCCCCATGCCTGCCTTAAAAGTCATATTCATAGAGCATCACCCTACCAGTGGCTAGGGTTGCCCAAATCTATCAATTTTGGTTTCTATCAATTTCTCACCATTTCCACATCACTTTGCAATTTTTATTTTTTGGCAAACAAAAATCCTCAGGACAATTCATCTGCATTTTTGTGTATATTTCTCCTATTAGACACATTTTTTTTTGCTTTTTTTGCTACTACAGACATTTTTGAAAAGCAATTTTCCTCCATATAATGCATTTTACACACTATTTTCACTAATATATGCATTTTAATGCACACTTTACTATATCCCTTTTTTGTACACATTACTTGGCTGGAGAACTGCATTGTAAAATTCAGGGAAGTGCAAAATTTGAAGGATGGCTGTGATTCAGTCCTCATATTGTTCCAGAAAGTGTGAATTATTTATTTAGGCAATTTATATACCACTTAGCTCTAAATGGTGTAAGTAGGTTAGCCTTTCAATGCAACCTGCATTGAATTTCTCCTCTGTTCCCACCAGTAGCTGTTAACAATGGACCAGCATTCAAGGAGGCAGTAGATCTCTGAAATACCAGGTACTGGGGAACCAGCAGCAACAACAACAGATGATTATCTTCAGGCCTTGTATATGGAGTCAGAGGAACAGCTGATTGGTCACTGCTGGAAAGAGGATATTGCCTTCCAAGGATCTGTGATCTGATCCAGCTGTGCTGCCCAGGGTTGTTCTCATGTTAATATTGTAAACATGTTGAACAGGAACAGCTGTCTACCTTAGATGAGTGGCTGGAATTGGCCTCATATCACCACCTAGTGGGGAAGAATGTGCACTGTGCACATCTCCTTGGTAAAGCAGCAGTCCAGAATGGTTTCATGATGTTAGCCAGTGATACTTGTCTGTCTGTTTAAGAATATAAGAAAAGCCCTGCAGGATCATATCAAAGGCCCCTCTAGTCTCATCAGCCTCAGCCAATGTTCAGGGATGATGGGCACAACTGCGACCTGTCACAATTTTGCAAATTAAAAAAAAAAGGAAAAGCATGTTGGAATAGTTGTTCTTTCAAAATTCTCTTTATTTAAGATTTCATGAAGAGCCAATTCAACCAAACAAAGACTCCTCCCCCTGCCTCAAGCTCCCCCCCTCAAGAAACCTCCTGCCAAATCGCAGAGAGTCAAATATTTGCACAGTTTCACCATTACAGGATGGGTTATTTAAAAAAAAAATTGTGGAACAGTAGTGCTAGCGGAAGGAGTTAGGAGCATAGCAATCTGCCTTATGCTGAGTCAGACCATCTCGCTCAGCATTGTCCACACTGATTGGAAGCAGCTCTCCAGGGTTTCAGGCAGGAGTCTCTCCCAGCCTTAACTGGAGAGGCCAAGGATTGAACTCGGGACCTTCCGAATGCAAGGCAGATGCTCTGCCACTGGGCCATGGCCCTTCCCAAGTCTGAGCTGCACAATGGAACTTAGAATAGAATAGTAGAGTTGGAAGGGGCCTATAAGGCTATCAAGTCCAACCCCCTGCTCAATGCAGGAATCCAGATCAAAGCATTCCCGACAGATGGCTGTCCACCTGACTCTTGGAGGCCTCCCGGGTCGGAGAGCCCACTACCTCTCTAGGTCATTGGTTCCATTGTCATATGGTCTAACAGTTAGGACGTTTTTCCCCATCTTCTAGTGGTGACTGGTGCCTCCATGTCAGAGAAGCAGTGGAATCGGCTCTGGGTTTTATTCTGAACTTCCAAGGAGCTGTCCAAGGTGCTGGATGTATTTTGGGAATAGGCCTCAGCACCTTGGACACCTCCTTGGACACTTGCTTGGACAGCCATCAGCCACCACTGCCGTCTTCCCTCCCTGCATGCCCCATACATCTGCTTCAGTTTAGAGGGCAGCACATGGGGAGAGAAGAGGCCTGAGCTGTGCAAGTTCCATTGCACAGCTAAGACTCCTTGCGCTAGAGGAACTGTTCAGCTGAATATTGGCCTGTGTGTGCATGTGCATGCCATGCATTATAACCCTTCCTTTAAGGAAAAACTGTATTCAGTTGAGCCAGTCCATTGATCCATCTAGCTGGTTGAGGCTGATGGGAGTTACAGTCCAAAACATCTGGAAGGCTTCAGACTGGGGAAGTCTGATCCACACAGATCACTGACAGTGCTCTGGGATTCCTTTTCCATCCCTACTAGAAGATGGTGAGGATTGGAGCTGAGACCTTTTACATACAAAGCATGTCGTCTGTCACTGAGCTATGGCCCTTCCCCATTGTAAAATAGATTCATACCTTGTGATTTATTTCTTCAGTTGTTGTGAGTACAGCAGCCGTGCATGTTACAAGTGACCTGAACCAGTGCAAGGAGCAATAGACAAAAAGGACTCTATTTTTCCTTCTGCTGATTTCTGCTGTACAGCGTTTGTTGCTTTTGCAGGCTTTGCTCCTTCCCTTACTCTGTTCTCCTCCTGTCTTTATTCTCAGTTAGCTAGTAATGGCTCCCTGAGTGCAGGCTGCATGGCTGAGTCATTTTACCTCTTTGTAGTAATAAACCTTTCAACTAAGTCTTAACAGACCAATTATTTCTGCATTCTGCTGCAATATATGTCTACGAAAAACTCTAATAGACATGACTTGAACGTTCCATCATTTTCATACCCAGGGCTGGCGCCAAAGGACGGCCAGGCCAGGCCCTGGCCAAGGGCCCCTACAGCCCAGAGGGCTCCTCGTTAGGGTGGGAGAGAAGCTCTTCCCTTCTGCGATCCGCAACAGGGTCCCTGCTGCAGATCGCATGGAGGGAGCGTCCTGGCTGCCTGCCCATTAGCTCGCTCCACCTACCTTCCTCCTGTCTTCGCTGCTGTGCGCGCTGGGCTGCCATCAACCAAGATGGTGGTGGAGGCTTCTTTAAGGGGCTAATGCCCCTACCACCATCTGGTTGATGGCAGACATGTGCACGCATGTAGGGTACCGTACATGCATGCCATCAACCAAGATGGTGGCAGGGGCATCAGCCCCTTAGAGAGGCCTCTGCTGCCATCTTGGTTGATGGTAGCCCTGCGTGCACAGCACACACAGCAGGAAAGGAGAGAGCTAGGTGGAACAGGCAGGAGCTGCACGCCTGGGGCAGGCTGATGCCCCAGGGCCCAGTCATGCCTAGCACCAGCCCTGTTCATACCATCCATCTTCATGCCATACTGATTCAACTCTCCCGAGACAGGCACATCTCCAAAACCTTGCCTCCTCCAACTTCAAGGAGATGGTTCCTTTCCCACCTCCCCTTTTCACTTTATACATGTATCTGAGCACTATTAATGCCAAGGATGTGAGTTCTATATCCATATGGGCCAATTGTATTCCTTTGGGAAGGCTGGAACTGAGCGATGGTTCAATCCCAGGCATGTCCAGGGCAGGCTGGGAATATCCCATTTGAAATACCAGAGAGCTGCTGCCAGTCAGTGTCGATGATACTGAACTAGGTGGACCGATGGTCTGACTCAGCACAAGGCTGCTTCCTGTGACCCTGTATGAACTTCCATTCAAAGAAATGTCAGGGTGTTGTCAGGGTGTTGTTGCCCCAAACTGTCATTACTGCAAGAGGGAGCTATGAGCAGAGTCGGGGTGACCTCAAGGACTGCAGTTAAAATAAAATCTTAAGGTGGGGGGAGCCCCTAAGTGGGGGAGGGGGGCTGAAGCAGCCCAATGAGGAATGAGCATGCTCAGTGGCTGTAGAATGCTGACTGTTCAGGTGGGTGGAACAGACGGATTGGGGGTGGATACGGAATGGAGTATCCTGAGTGGTAACACCTCCACACGGCAACTTTTTGTTGCAGGTCCCTTATGCTGTCAATACACAGCAAAAATATGCATTGCATTTGCTACAGCGTGTGTGATTTGCCTCTCTGCTTTTTCATCTGAAGATCACATACAGTTTTGCTCCTTCTTTCAACGCATGGCACATTTGAGTCGAGATTGCATTATCTCACCAATGGCCACCAGCCCATGCCCTCAGCCCCACCCACTCATGATCAGGTGTGTCCCTATTTTACTCTTTCCAACACCCATCCATCATGTGCACTCACAGCTTGGACAGCGAATCCTCTCGGCCATCGTTCAGTGACGGAGCATCTGTTTGGTAGGCAGAAGGTCCCAGGTTCAAGCCCCACCAGGAAGAGCTGGGAATGCCTCACCTCACCTGAAACACAAGACAGCCACTGCCAGGGAGCTGTTAAGAGACTTCTATTTCCCTCATAGAGCTACAGTCCCCTGGCTGTTGACTGCTAAACCCCACTGGCAATTGTAGCTCTGTGAGGGGAATAAGGCTCTCCTAGAAGCTAAAATGATGAAACTGAGGTTATCATACTTTGGACACATCATGAGAAGACACGATTCACTAGAAAAGACAATAATGCTGGGAAAAACAGAAGGGAGTAGAAAAAGAGGAAGTCCAAACAAGAGATGGATTGATTCCATAAAGGAAGCCACAGACCTGAACTTACAAGATCTGAACAGGGTTGTTTATGCTATTGGAGGTTGCTGATTCATAGGGTTGCCATAAGTTGAAATTGACTTGAAGGCACATAACAACAATAAATACAAAGGTACAAGCACTGTCTTATCCAAGCATTCTCAAAAACAAACTAGATTGCAACAAAAAGTGGATCAGAGAAAAATAAACTCATTTGAAAAGCGGTGTTGGAGGAGAGCTTTGCGCATACCATGGACTGCGAAAAAGACAAATTTATTTATTTATTTATTACATTTGTATACCGCCTCATAGCCAAAGCTCTCTGGGCAGTTTACAACAATTAAAACATTAAAAACAAATATACAAATTTAAAAACACATTTTTTTAAAAAAATTAAAAACATATGCTAAAATGCCTGGGAGAAGAGGAAAGTCTTAACCTGGCACAAATAATTGGGTGTTAGAACAAAGTAAATCAGAATTATCACTAGAAGCTAAAATGATGAAACTGAGGTTATCATACTTTGGACACATCATGAGAAGACATGATTCACTAGAGAAGACAATAATGCTGGGAAAAACAGAAGAGAGTAGAGAAAGAGGAAGGCAAAACAAGAGATGGATTGATTCCATAAAGGAACCCACAGATCTGAACTTACAAGGTCTGAACAGGGTGGTTTATAAACAGATGCTCTTGGAGGTCACTGATTCATAGGGTCTCCATAAATCGTAATCGACTTGAAGGTATATAACAGCAGCAACAACAAAGCAAGTCTAAGCACCCTTCACAAAGTACATTTCCTAGGATTCTTTTCGGGAAGCCATGACTGCTTAAAGTGGAATAATAGTGGAATAAATGCATGGTGTGAACGTGGCCTGAGAGAAACCTCAATAGACAGATTCATTCATCCCTCCCCCTCTGCTGCACAAGCTTATGAGCCCTCTAATCCCACTTGCACATTGTCTGTTGACAGTCTCCACTCTCTGCCTCCTCCTCCGCAGTCAGCCTCAGCTCCTCCTCTGCTCAGCCTTTGAGATGGGTTAATGCACAGCGACAGTCCCTCCCTAACACATTGTCCAAAGCACAGAAGTACACTGCAGCGTCTGCCAAAGTGGTGCGATGGAGGGAAAGTGCGGTAGACTTCTTGTCCTTTGCAAAGTACAATGTGCTCTCCAGATCCGTACCTTTGCTACTGAAACCTGGATATGCACCGGCAATATACTGAGGTATGTGCAGAGCTTGGAAAAGTTACTTTTTTGAACTACTACTCCCATCAGCCCAATCCAGTGGCCATGCTGGCTGGGGCTGATGGGAGCTGTAGTTTAAAAAAGTAACTTTTCCAAGCTCTGGGTATGTGGCCGGGGAACTGCCGGTACCATTGAGTCATTTCTGTTGTCACAGATGAAAGGGTGCAACTAAGGCTGTGTGGTGCTCCATCGAATGCTAGAGCCGATGATTTCTGGATGATCTTCAGAGCTCTTCCCAAACAGCCTACAACAAACCACCAATATCAAAAAGAATAAGGCAGAATTTTTTCCCCACATATGATGCATAAGACTTGACAGACATAAAGCACATTCCCTTTCTGACTTGTTCAGAAGGACACCAAAGAAATCTTCCTAGGACATGGTATCACCAAACCAAATCTCCCATCTCCAAACAGGAGCGGTTCCATACGATCGCGGGAGGAGGAATCCACAAGTGGCTTGGGAGAGCTTTTGATGGTTACTCTTTGGATGTCTCCTGTGCTTTCTTTTTTCATAGACTGTGCCAGAGACAGGGAATATGTCACCCTCCAGAGTTTGCTGGACTGCAGCTCCTGTCCTTACTTACCTTTGGCCATGGTGGCTGGGGCTGATGGGAGCTGGAATCTTGCAACATCTAGAAGGCCTCTGGTTCCCCTTTAGGGTTGCCAGGTTCATGGCCTGAGACTGATCCTGTATCTTTAAGAGAAGAGAGAGTCAGCCAAGTGCAGGTGTTCTTGCAACATTGTAATGGGAAAAACCACAAGGTGGAATACTCCTTTCCCCTGCACAACTTTTAAAGATACAGAAGACCTCTTGGTTGCCAGGCCCAGCCTCCAAGAGGTCTTCTGCATCTTTAAAAGTTGTGCAGGGGGAAGGGAGAATTCCACCTTCTGGTTTTTTCTCATTGCAGTGTTGCAAGAACACCTGCACTTGGCTGGCTCTCTCTTCTCCTAAAGATACAGGATCAGTCTCAGGCCATGGACCTGGCAACCCTATTCCCTTTCCCTGCCTGATGCAAAGAGAGTTGGCAATGTCCTCACATTCTGGTCCATCAGTTGCTGTTCTCAAACTTGGCTGATGGAAGAACTCAAAAGATCAAAGAAGACCACTATGTCCTTTTCGATAAAATTGTGACCCATGTTGAACACCAAATTTCCAGAGCATGCAAGGAGTGGGATCAGGAATGCTCAAGTGGATCATATCAGGATTTTCCCCCTGAAAGCCTTGACAAAACCCTTCATCTGAATCATGGCCTCCCAGCTTCCTCAGAAAGAGCCTGGGAGGCTGGCTGGGAGGCTGGATGTACCAGAACAGAGTGGCTTGGTAAGCATAGACCGGGACAGAAGATTCATAGCTGCAATAGAGGGAGATGGAGTCTCCTTCGGTGACAGTCACAGGCCCTTCCGTTTGCTTCACTGACATCCCAACACTCCCGTCTGCAGAGAAGACGATGGCACAAGAGACAATGTTAAGAAGGCAGGAAAGCAGGCAGATGAATGGATGGACTCTTAGCATCTAAAAAAATGCTAGTAAAATAATGTTGTGCACTTTTCCCCCCTCTCAGGACATTCACATGACTGATTTGTAAAATCTGTGCTCATTTATTCTTTTTCAGGGTTTTCTGATTGATTGATTGATTGATTGATTGATTGATATCCCACCTTTCCTCCCAGCAGGAGAGCAGGGCGGCAAACAAAAGCACTAAAAACACTCTAAAACATCATAAAAAAGACTTAAAAATATATTACAGCAAAACATCCTTAAAAACATATTAAAACGTCTTTAAAAACATCCTTTTAAAAAGCTTTAAAAACATCTTTTTTTAAAAAGCCTTAAAAAATCTCAAAAAGCAATTCCCACACAGATGCAGACTGGGATAAGGTCTCTATTTAAAAGGCTTCTTGAAAGTTAAAGGTAACTCTTCCCTCCAGCCTGCCCCTTTCCTTCTTCTCAAGCACTGGTACAATGCAATGCACTCACAGAGTGACCAGAATTGTGGGTCTGGTGCAGCCATCCCCAACATGGTGCCCTCCAGATGTTTTAGATGACAATGTCCCTTATCTCTACCGTTGTTCCTGGTGGCTGGGGCTGAAAGAAGGTGGCCTTCAACAACATCTGAAGAGTACCATCTAAGGGAAGGCTGGTCTAATGGCATGGTTGTTGTTATGGGAGAAAGACAGAGTTTTGGTTTGCACCGGGAGTTGGGAGGGAGAGGGGCTGCACCTCTAGGAAAGGGCCAGAGCTCAGTGGTAGAGCATTTGCTTTGCATGCAGAAGACCCAGGCCCAATCCCTGATGGCATCTCCAGTTACAGCTGAAAAAAGCTCCCATCTAAGAACACAAGAAAGCCACTGACAGTCAGTGTAGGCCATCGCTGGGGAACCTGTGTAGTTCCAGATTTTGTTGGGCTTCAGCTCCCATCCTCATTAATCAACATGTCCAGTGGCCTGGCCATAAATGAGACATGGTCCAGCAGAATCTGAAGGTTTATAGGCTCACCATTCCGAGTATGAGCAATACTGACTAGATGATTTGGTATAAAGTAACCTCCTATGTAGTTGTTCTTCTGTTAAGGATGTAAGAAGAGCCTTCTGGATCAGTCCAGTGGCCCAGCTGGTCCAGCATCCTGTTCACACAGTGTTCAACCAGATCCCCACAGGAAGCCTGCAAGCAGGACCTAAGCACAAGAGCACTCTCCCTCCAAGTGGTCTCCGGCTGTGGTACCGTAGCACGTCCTGTTCAAAGGTAGACAACAAAGTCTGTGAGTTTTTTTAATTGGCCGGGAGAGGGATTTTTTGTGCAGCCTGTCCTGTCACAGTGCTTGCAGAGATTAGAAAAGCTGCATCTGCCCAATGTTCCCTTTTCTCTCAATGCCACCAGCCGCTCTCTGCTGCCATTGGTCTCCCAAAACATGCAGAGGACATTTGCACACATGGATCTCAATGAGCTTTTTCTTTAAAAGAGAGCGAGAGGGAGGGAGAGAGGGGTATGTATCTATTTATTTTAATCTTCCTGGTTTTGTTTCTCTGACTTCTGCAATAGAAATGTAAATTCTGGGTTGTAGCCAATTTTACTCAAAGTAGACCCACTGAAGGTAACAGACATGCCACTGTGCTCGCAAATACCAGGAGAGATGCTCAAAGGTGTTTTTAGGATCATAAGTAAAAATGCTGATAGATTCAGAGTAATGCTTTCTTTCTTTCTTTCTTTCTTTCTTTCTTTCTTTCTTTCTTTCTTTCTTTCTTTCTGCATACCACTTAATGCCAAAATAGGCTTCTAGGGGGTTGGCAAGTATAAAAATCAACTAAATATCCATAATTAAAATGCACAATTGTAGTAATCCTGTTAAAACATTCAAATATAAAAATCTGATAAAAATCCAATCACTATGTAATAAAACAATTCCATTTAAACACCACAGTAATTAAGACAGGAGACTCAGGTTGAGAGAAACCATTGATTCGGCATGCATCAATGGCCAAATGAGACATCAAGGCATGGGATGGAGAAAAAGAATCAACCATCACTTATGTAAGGCTGACAAGATGAACACAGCCAAGGCCCAAAGGACAGACATAGTTCTGGATCCAGGAAGTCAATCGGTAGGAGTTTGCCTCTGGGTTCTATGCTGCAGGCTCCAATATATAAAGGAGACTTGACAAAATGCAGTTGACTTTTTTCTCTTGGTAAGAAATATACAGGAACTTAAAGAAGGGGTATGGCAGACCAAAGGATGTGGTTAGCAGTCAGGATGCCCATCTGTACTATAAAAAAACCTCAGCATTTGACATTTTATTTCAGTGTATTGCACAGAAGTAGAAGTTGCTCAGCATCGCCACCTGATGGCTGAAAGCCACATGGCAGCATCAGGTATAAGGAATAGCTCAGTGATTCCCTAACTTTTTTCCCTGTGGAGCACTCGAACATCACTGAAGGTCTTGACGAACCACTTCATGAGCGGTTTTTTTGCCAGTTGTAGCAATTGCAATGCACTGTGCTAGATGCTGTATGATGTTTAATTGTATTTTTATTATTTCTTTGTAATGCAATAAAATCCAATATAAGAAACAAAGAAGCAATAAAAAATCCAGTTAAAAATTATCATGAATATTAAATGTCGACAAGCTGCAGACCACCTGAATGAAGCTCATGAACCACTGATGGTCCACAGATCAGTTTAGGAAGCTGTGGAAGAGCTCATTAGGCAAAACAGGGGTGGGCATCAGATAGATTGGGATCTACTGGTTAGTCTCTGCTTGATGGTAGTAGATCAACAAGGATTACTGACTCCCAATTGTTAAGCAACAACAGCAACACCTTTTTAATTCCAAGTTAGGCTGCTGAAATGAAGAAAGAAACCAAGAGAAATATTTGTGTGTAAAAGAGCTGCACGTCATTTTAGCACTGAAAACAAATTCCCGGGCTGAGATGAACTCAGAGGTGCCCTCTTCCTTAATTCTAAGGGAGGGGTGGGGAACCTTTTTCAGCCTGAGGGCCACGTTCCCTTCCGGGGAATCTATCAGGGGCCATATGGCAGTGGTGGGCAGTCCCAGAGTCAACAGTGGGCACAGCAATGACTGTGAATTTTACCTTTGCACACTAGGCTGGTTACTACAAGAACACATACATACATCTCTATCCTCCATGTATATCAATTTAAACATATTAAATAAATTTAAATATCAATTTAAACATCTGTTTTTGAAAGGATTTTAAAATTTACAGATGAATGTTGAAAAGGAATTGATGATGTGTAAAAAAAAAACATGCCAAAGTGATACATGCTAGTAATCGATTACCCATCCCTGTTCTAAAAGTCAACTTTGTAACAGGGAAAAAACATAAGAACTTTAAACATTTCTTTTCGGCAAGCCTATCCAGACACATAGATATTGAAGGACAGGGTTAGCTTGGTTGTCTTCCTCCTAGTAAATGACTCTGAAATGCAAAAGAAAAACCAAGAGAAGATCGTTCCTTCCCAAACTCTAAAATTTCCCTCTTGTGTGTTCCCCTCATCTGCAAGCCAGACTGCCTTGCTCATTGTCTTAATGTCAGAATGTCAGAAGAACCTCAGCTAGCAAATTTCAATCCTCCTCCCAGAGAGAAATACTCTCTATTGCCATCTAGTGGAAAGAAAAGCAAGCATCATCTTCTAAACTAGATGCAACCTGGGAAATCTGTGATCTCCCAACCTTCATTCATTCATTTAGCCCAGTTAGGCTAAATCTGGGGCTATACTACTGAAACCTTTTCCTTACACACTGATTCCTCCATTTATGTACCACCAGCCCAGATGCTGTTAGTTTAGAAGGCAGGAAGGGGGGGGTGGCAGAAGAGAGGAAGTATACTCCTTTGAAAAAGTACCCAGACCCAGGGGAGACTGGTGCTCCTATGTCAGTGGGGCAGTGAATCTGCTCTGGGTTTTAGTCCTAGATTTCAAGGAACTGTCCAATGTGCCAAAACCTGGTTCAGCACCTTAGACAGTTCCCTGAAAGTTCAGATTAACACCCAGAGTGGATTAACTGCTCCTCTGACATCAGAGCCACCAGTCTCCACTGCTCAGATGCCAGTTTTGTCCCCATGTATACGCTGGCCACACTATTTCAGAGCCTAATACTATAATCCCCCAGTGTATCTGTATATAATGATGCATACGTTCTACCTCCACTGTTGGGGACAGCATGACCCTGAATGCTGGGAAGCACAGCTGGGGAGAGGGCGATTGCCCAGTGGTTCTGCGTTGGGTTTCCCATAGGTATCTGCTTGTCTGCTATGAGAACAGGATGCTGAATTATGTAGGCCCTTGGCCTGATCCAGTAGGACTCTTCTTATGTTTGTATGATTTCTTCCATTATATCTTTCTTCCATTATGTTTTTAAGTGTTTCTAAAGATGTTTTCTTTTAGTATATTTTAAAGTCTGCTTTTATGAAGTTTTAAAGTGTTTTGAGGGCTTTTTTTGTGTGCCCTGGTCGGAAAGCCAGGATATAAATCAAATAAAAAATAAACAACACAACTATTTATTGTTGTTCTCATTATCCCACCTTTCAGGGTAAAATCCTTCCCAGGTAGCTTACAAGTAACATTTAGAAAATGCATTAGTGAAATCATCATAATATTAAAATATAACTATTCATAAGGCTCCTTCACAGAGGACAATTGGTAGTAGATGGCCCTGTAAGGGTAGGAAAAGCATAGCTAGAAAAGTCTCTAAGATGGTCTTCACCCTGCCTTCCTCACTCTCAACATACCAAGAATAGCCAGTGTAATTTCTTCCCAATGTTGATGAACTCTATATCCCTTCAACCCCAGCTGGTATGACCAACACTCAGGGATGAAGAGATCTGGATGGCACCATATTGGCTAACCCTTGCCATATTCCATCACCATCTCAAAGACATCAATGTCATTTTATGAAGAAAAAAAATGCCACAGCATCTAATTCACATCTTCATACATCAGGAGTTCCTCACTCTGCCACTGGGTGGGTTTTTGACCTGCCGTCCTTACCATCCTCTTCACTGTGTCTCTCACAGCACAGAAGTAGACAGCTGAGTCGCTCAGCTCAACGGATTCCTTTGTCAAATTGAAGAACTTCTTCTTGGAGTCTTCTGAGGTAGCCCACCTCCAGCCCTTGTTCACCTCCTCATCTTGAGTACCAGAGTTTGACAGCAAGAGCCGGAGGGGATTGTGTGGAAGTTGCTCATACCATAAAAGCGTTGAAATGGAGTAAGCTGTCTCATAGATGCATGTCAGTTCCACATGCTGACCCTCTTGGAATTCAAGGTGACCATCTGGTTGGGACACAGAGTCTCCCCAGGTCCTTTCTGTAAAAGCAATGTGTTAGTTGGTCATTAAATTCACCTGGGAATTTCCAAACAATCTAAGGGCATGTCAAAGAACAGAGTGAAATAAACAAAGACCTTTTGAAAGTCCCTCAACTTTCAACTTTGAATTTGAGGCCATCTAATGAAGTTGAATGTTGGAAGATTCAGGACAGCTGAAAGAAAACACTTGCTCACATAATACATAGTTAAACTATGAAACATACCTACACACACGAGGTAGTGATGGCCACCAGCTTGGATGACGTTAAAAGACGTTTAGGAAAATTCATGGAGGATAAAGTTATCAGTGGCTACTAGCCATTGTAGCCAATACCAATTGCTGGGAATTGCAAGTGGGAAGAGTGCTGTTGTGCTCAGGTCCTGCTCTCCACTGTGAGTACTGATTTAGAAGTCCTTTGGCCTGATCCAGCTCTTGGCTCTTCTTATGAGAAGACAAAGAGATGGCCAGTCTTACCATCAGTGCTGATACGCAGAAACATCCTGTTGACATTCTGTCTATTAACTGAGCAATTGATTGGCTTAACTAGGGCAATCCATTAACCATAAGCATACAATCATCCACAGTTGTCCCTTCCATGCTCATTTCAAGGGCCACACATCCTTTTCATGTCATGCATGCCAGGACAAATGTGTGCAACATTAATCAGTTCAATTAAAGGCCCAAGGCAATGGTTCTCAAGCATCTTCTTTCCTGGACCTCCTGCAAATTAAGGGTGTTGGCGACAACTTAATTATTTTTCTAGCTCTTGTAATGTGCTGCGCCAGATGCTGTATCTTATTGTATTACAATATGAATTCCATAGGATTAAATTAAAAATCAATGTGAATATTTAACGGAATGAATGTGCTGTCTTCTGTCTTCAGCCACATATTCACAGCATGCTATGGACCATCTGAATGACGGGAACAGTTTCCAAAATTCTGCTTTAAGACTAACTGATTTGTAGCACACTATTAACTGTGCCTACTCAGAAGTAATTCAATGGTGCTTACTCTCAGGTAAGTTGTGTTAGGATTGCAGCTTCAATCATCGGTGGCCAGTTTTAGTCAATGCAGATATCAGGTGGAGAAAACGTGTGTGTTTTTGTAGACTTTTTGACTTGTGGCATATGATTACTACACACATTGGACAAGAATATGTTACAAATACAATTTCTTTCTAATTGTGAGTGATCCGTTATCAAACCCTACATTATCTTCTGATTCCTTCAGTATTTCACTTAGTTGTTGTTAATATGAAGATTATTTTAAATCAATGGATTGCAAATCTGATGACTAGCCAACTAAAAATTATTCCAGTGGCTGATAAATTCTGCTTATTTCTGAACCACTGTTGCTAACAACGGGGCAATACCTTGCAACTAGGCACTCAAGAGTAAAGAAGATTCATGCTTAAACAATCCCAAAATGAATTGACCCAAATGTGTGCATTTTAAGCATTTTTTCTTGGCTTGGTTGACACATTTAATTGGGAATAGCCAGAGATGTGTCCATCTGGATCTGAACCATGAGAGTAAACACTCCTAAAATTGAGATTTCATCTTCTTTTTTTGCTAGTGGTTTTTAGGCCAGCTTCTCTGGCTATGCCCACCACTGTGTCTCTGAAGGCACAGAAATAGACTGCTGCGTCATTCATCTCAGTGGCTTGTTTCTGTAAATGGAAGGATCTTTCTGCCTTCAGGTGTTTAGCAAAGAACCCATCTTCGTTCATTTGAGTGTTGTCTTCCTCTCTCAGCAAAAGCTGAAGAGCCCCACCATCAAGGCGTTGGATATGCCAAAAGAGATATGGATACCCAGTATATTCATAGGTACAGTTGATGAACAATTGGGCTCCTTCCTTTACATCAAGGTGGCTTTGGGTCTGATTCACAGATTGACTCCTAGTCCCTTCTGGGGAGAAACAATAAATGGCTGTTATTCTATATTTTAAGGAAGTTCTCTGTCCAGTGCAATCAAGCCTCATACAGAAGTTATGGCTCTCCTTTTTTGGAGTGTTGGGTGTTTCGGTCTTAAAATGCATGAATAGCTACTGGGTTATTGTTAACTGGGAGGCATTATTTGGGTCACTTACCCTTCTCATGTACATCTTAAGAACTTAAGGAGAGCCTGCTGGATCAGACCAAAGGCCCATCTAGCCCAACATCCTTTCCTCATGGTGCATAACCAAATGCCCATCATGGGAAGCCCTCAAGCAGGACCTGAGTGCAGCAGTGCTCTCCCCATCTGGAATACCCAGCAACTGGCATTGAGAGGTATACTGACTCCAACAGTGGAGGCAGAACATAGTCCTTATGGCTATCTTTCATTTAACTTTCATGCCGCTCCTATAATATTACTCTATTTTGAGGGATTAAACACATTTATTATACTGAGAAGAAAGTTCTCAAAATCATCCTGGGGCATTTCAAAGAAAGGAAGACGGACAGGAGACAGATCAAGGAAGAAACACCATTTTCCTACAACCAACAGAGTACGGTGAGAGAGTTAGGAAGATGAAATCATTACAACGTCCAGCATGGAGGCAATCAGGAGTTAAGAAAATGCAATTTGGGGTGGGGAAACTGGTCCTCTGGATCCCTAACCATTGGCCATGCTGGGATGGGAGTTGAACATCTGGAAGGTCACCCAGATCCCCCACCCCTGCAATACCATATACTTAGATGCCCCAACAGAGAGTCTAGTTTGAAAGTTGATTGAACAAAGGTCATCCCAGAAATGCAAATGCTACTCACTTGAAGTTAAAGCCAAGAGCGTAACGAATGCTGCTGCTGAAAGGACCATGATGAGCTACCAGTATGTTTTGATCCAATCTGTTTCAACCTAGACTGGTTTAAATGTATCCTCGGCAGTAAGTCAGGATCGTTGTTGGGGTCTCCACCAGCCGGTGTTCTGCAGTACAGATGCCTAAAGTTGCCTTACAAAAGGTTTGTTTCCTCTTTCTGGGTTTGGTTCAACCACTTGTGGTTTTCTCTGCCAGGGACCAGACGAATGTCTCCTCTGCTGGTGATATTATTCAGCTTCCCTTTAGGGGTGGGACACAGCAAAGTCAAGCAAATGGCGTTTCTTGGGGAACAACCGTAATGTAGGGCATTTGCCAAGGAGCGGAGAAGGCAGCTAATCTGTAGCAAAGAAGAGATGGGGGCATTGGTTCAAATGCAGGGTGAGTTGGTGACAAAGGAGCAAAAGATAAAGTTGTTGTTTCCTGTTTTGAAATGTAGCTTACTTTGTGGATGGTCCCTTAGCTAGAAGCCAACAGGGGAGAGAGTTGGAGAATGAACATCAGCAATATTATTAACTTTATTATTATTAACCAGAGCTTGGAAAAGTTACTTTTTTGAACTACAACTCCCATCAGCCCCAGCCAGTGCAATGCTGGCTGGGGCTGATGGGAGTTGTAGTTCAAAAAAGTAACTTTTCCAAGCTCTGTTATTAACTTTATTTATACCCCACCGTTTTTCCAAATTGGAACTCACGGCGGCTTCCAGATAAAAAACAGATACAATTAAAACCTACCAAAGTTAAAAGCATATAATCCATAAGTAAATAAATATAGACAGATATAATTAAAAAATGAACTCTAATTTAAAATAGCATTAAACTGTTTCTGATAATTAAAAACTATACTCATAAAATCAGAATAATTAAAAAATAAACAAGCAAGAGCAATATGACCTCCTTTTTGGCCTATCCTTAGCCGCCTTTGGAATCAAAGGCTTGCTGAAATAAGAAAGTTTTTACCTGTCAACGAAAGGACTGCAGGGAAGAGGCCATTCTTATCTCCTTAGGGAGGGAATTCCAAAGCCTAGGGGCAGCCACCGAGAAGGCCCTATCTCGTATCCTCACTAGTTGTACTTGTGCGGATGAAGGTATTGAAAGAAGGGCCTCTCCTGAAGATCTCAGGGCCCGGGCAGGCACATAGAGGGCGATGCGGTCTGACAAATAGCCTGGACCCAAGCTGTGTAGGGCTTTATAGGTCAACACCAGCACTTTGAATTGTGTCCGGAAACAAACTGGCAGCCAGTGGAGCTTTTTTAGCAGGGGAGTTGTATGGTCCCTGTAATCAGCCCCAGTTAGCATTCTGGCTGCAGCACGTTGTACCAGCTGAAGTTTCCGAGCAGTCTTCAGAGGCAGCCCCATGTAGAGCGTGTTACAGTAATCTAAACGGGATGTGACTAAGGCATGTGTCACCGTGGCCAGATCAGACGGGTCAAGGAACGGGCGCAGTTGACGCACTAATCTCAAATGTGCAAAAGCCCTCCTGGCCACTGCAGAAACCTGGGAATCCAAATTTAAAGCTGAGTCCAAGAGGACACCCAAACTGCGAACCTGTGTCTTCAGGGGGAGTATAACCCCATCCAGCACAGGCTGTATCCCTATTCCCTGATCTGCCTTATGACTGACCAGGAGCACCTCTGTCTTGTCTGGATTAAGCCTCAATTTGTTCATCCTCATCCAATCCACAACTGATGTCAGACACCGGTTTAAAACTAAGACAGCTTCCTTGGAAGAAGGTGGAAAGGAGAAATAGAGTTGGGTGTCATCAGCATACTGGTGGCACCGAACTCCAAACGCCCGAACAACCTCTCCCAGCGGTTTCATGTAGATGTTAAATAACATAGGGGACAAAACTGAACCCTGAGGGACTCCACAGGCCAATGGCCAAGGAGTCGAACAGGAGTCCCCCAATAACACCTTCTGGGTTCGCCCCTCCAGGAATGACCGGAGCCACTGCAAAACAGTGCCCCCAAGTCCCATCCCAGCTAGGCGGTCCAGGAGGATACCATGGTCGATGGTATCGAAAGCCGCTGACAGGTCCAGCAGAACCAACAGGGACACACTCCCCCTCTCCAGTCCTCTGCGTAGGTCGTCCACCAAGGCGACCAAAGCCATCTCCGTCCCATACCCAGGCCTGAAACCAGATTGAAATGGATCTAGATATATCAGTGCTGCTCTCTAGTGGGCATCAGAGTGAACATGTCAGAACTTCCAAGTCAGTGTGGAGTTCCAGGTTGAAATGCTGGCCATATGGATGCAGATGGATGAGTGCGAGTGGTGTAGTGGTTAGAGTGTTGGACTGGGACCTAGGAGACCAAGGTTCAAAACCCCGCTGGCCATGAAGCTTGCTGGGTGACCTTGGGCCAGTCACTGTCTCTCAGCCTAACCTACCTCACAGGGTTGTTGTGAGAATAAAATCAGGAGGGGGAGAGCCATGTTTGTACATCACCTTGAACTGCTTGGAGGAAAGGTGGGATATAAATGTAATAATAAACAAACAAACAGGACAGTGAAATGTTTTCTTAAAATGCGTAGGTCTAAATCAGGGATGGGGAACTGGATCTAGCAATTGATCCTCATTCTTATCTCCCCCACCCCTTGCAGGCCAGGTCTGACAAGACTCATTGCCCCACCTTATTGGCAGCACTTGCAAAGTGCTTTGCAGTCACCAGTGAACAGCTGATTGGCACAGACTGCAAATCCCTTCTTGGACCAGCCACATCTCCACCTGCCCCACCCCTACCTTCACATATGTGGTCAGACATAGGGCAGGTGTGGCTTGTCCAAAACAGCCTCATGGGCCAAACCGGGAGGCCTGGTGGGCTTCATGAAGCCTGAGCAGACTGGTGACTCCAATGTCAGTGGGGCAGTGAATCCACTCTGGGTTTTAGTCCGAACTTTCAGGCAGCTGTTCAAGGTGCTTATACATTCCCACCAGTCTCCACTGATAGGCCTGCGGGCTGGAGATTCGCCACTACTTATCTAAACTGATAATGATTTTATCAAAATCTAATTTTTTGGAAGGGAGATTCGGGAAAACCTTTAGAGCACAGCGTTTCTGGCTCCCAATTGTTAAGCAACAACAGCAACACCTTTTTTAACTCCAAATTAGGCTACTGAAATGATGAAAGCAACCCAGAGAAATATTTGTGTGTAAAAGAGCTGCAAGTTGTTTTAAAACTGAAAACAAATTCTCAGGCTGAGATGCACGCAGAGGTGCCCTCTTCCTTAATTCTAAGGGAGGGGTGGGGAACCTTTTTCAACCTGAGGGCCACGTTCCCTTCCAGGGAATCTATCAGGGGCCGTATGGCAGTGGTGGGCAGTCCCAGAGGCAACAGTGGGCAGAGCAATGACTGTGAATTTTACCTTTGCACACTAGGCTGGTTTCTGCACGAACACATAGACATATCTCTATCCTCCATGCATATCAATTTAAATATATTAAATATATTTAAATATCAATTTAAACATGTTTTTGAAAGGATTTTAAAATTTGCAGATGAGTGTTGGCATGGGATAGATGATGTGCAAAAGCACACCTCAGAGTGACAGTGGCCGGAAATCCCTGCTCTAGAAGTCAACTTCATAACAGGGAAAAAATCATAAGAACTTAAAACATTTCTTTTTGGGCAATCCTATCCAGACACATAGATATTGATGTGTTTGAATCTCTTTTCAGTCTACTGCTGTTTTAATCACTTTTAAAATGTTTTAATTACTTGTTTTTAATTGTTTTCATTGATTCTGGTAATGTTTAATGTTTCTGGTAAACCGCTTAGAGATTTTTCACAATCAAGTGATATATAAATGTGTTAAATCAAATGTTATTTATTTATTATTTAGTTTATTATTATCATTATCATTATTATTTTATTATTAATTAATTAATTAATTAATTAATTAATTAATTAATTAATTAATTATATTATTGTCATTATTATCATTATTATTTTATTAATTAATTTGTATCCCACCCTTCCTTTCAGCAGGAGTCCAGGGCAGCAAACAAAGCACTAAAAACATTTTAAAACATCATAAAAACAGATCTTAAAATACATTAAAACAAAACAGCATTAAAAACATTTTTTAAAAAAAAAACTTTAAAAAGAGGTTTAAAACATTATTAAAAAAACATATTAAGCAATTCCAACACAGACGCAGACTGGGATAGGTCTCAACTTAAAAGGCTTGTTGAAAGAGGAAAGTCTTCAAAAGGTGCCGAAAAGATAACAGTGATGGAGCCTGCCTAATATTCAAAGGGGGGGAATTCCACAGGTTAGGTGCTGCCACACTAAAGGTCCATTTTCTATATTGTGCAGAACGGACCTCCTGATAAGATGGTATTTGCAGGAGGCCCTCACCTGCAGAGCGCAGTGATCGACTGGGTATATAAGGGAGAAGACGGTCTTTCAGGTATCCTGGTCCCAAGCTGTATAGGGCTTTGTACACCAAAACCAGAACCTTGAACTTGGCCCGGTAGCAAATGGGCAGCCAGTGCAATTCTTTCAGCAGCAGGGTGACATGTTGGTGATACCCTGCCCCAGTGAGCAGTCTCGCCGCTGCATTTTGCACCAGCTGCAGCTTCCGGACCAACCTCAAGGGTAGCCCCACATAGAGCACATTACAGTAATCCAGCCTTTAAAATTTTAAATTACAGTTAAAAGAGCCCTGCTGGATCTGGCCAGTGGCCCACCTAGTCCAGCATCCTGTTCTCACAGTGGCCAACCAGAGGCTTATGGGAAACCCACAAGCAGGACATGAGCACAGCAGCGCTCTCGCCACTTCAGATTCCCAACAACTGATATTCAGTGGCAAACTGTCTCCAACACTGCACGCAGTAGCCACTGATAACCTTCTCCTCCACGAATTTGTCTAATACCCCTTTAAAGCCATCCTCGTTGGTGGCCATCATTGCATCTCATGGAAGCAACTTCCATAGTTTAACGATGTGCTGTGTGAATAAGTTCTTTCTTTTGTCTGTCCTGAATCTTCCTCCAGCGTTCAGCTTCATTGGATGTCCACAAGTTCTAGCGTTGTCAGAGAGGAAGAAAAACTTCTCCTTATCCGCTGGACTGACTACTGATGTTGCACAGCAGTATAAACTATATGGTGGGAGAAGCAGATGAGGGGGGGAGGAGGATGAGTTTAATCTGTGATTCCGGACATCATTTATGATACATTCACTGACCATGTGGCCTGCTTGCTGCTGTCTCTGAAGCCAGCCTCCAGCTCAGAGAAGAGGCTTAAAGCCACTCTCCCTGTTGGTTTCTGTTCAGCTACCCTTGCATTTCACACCACTATGTCTCTACAGCACAGCAGCAGACCCCGGCATCTTCCATCTCTGCCTTGCTGATGAAGAGCTCCATCCAGGACCAGCGCCAGGCATGCCAGGGCCCTTGGGCACCAGCCTGCCCTGGGCCCCAGCAGACGCATGCATGCACGCATTCTCCACCTACCTACTTTTCCCTTGATGAATGCGGCCCGCACTGCGCGTGCATGCCTGCCATCAATATGCCTTCGCCACCATCTTGTTTGATGGCACACGTGCATAGCATGCACACGCATCCCTGCCATCAACCAAGATGGCGGCAGGGGCATCAGCCCCTTAGGGAAACCTCGGCTGCCATCTTAGTTGATGGCAGGCTTGGGCCCACAGTGCAACCAGCATTTACATCAAAGGAGAGGTAGGTGGGGCATTCAGGTGGGCATTGTGGGCCTGCGCGACAATAGGGGGTGTCTGGGAGCTACCTCTCATGATCCGTGGCAGGGTTGGGAGCCAACCCTGCCACGGATCATGAAAGGGAGCACTACTCACCCACCCTAAGGAGGGGCCCTTCATGGGCCCTTGGCCAGGGCCTGACCTGGCCACCCTCTGGTGCTAGCCCTGGCTCCATCCACCTCTTGGTCTTCTCAACAGCCATGGTAAACTGTACTAGCTGCCTTTTAAAGTAAGAGAGATGACCTTATGTGGGGCTGTACTATAGCTTTGCCTGTGCCAGCAAAACATGTTGTGTGCAGAGATGCTGTGGTTACAGGAAATCTGTGTTGTCCCTCCAACAGACACAGGGACTTTGGGAATTTTCAAAATATCCCCATTGATTTTTCTGCCTGGAAAAAAATAGTAACAGTTCCATAATTTTCTTGCTCATTTCTTCCTCTTTACCAGCATTTCTTTGCAAACTCTACTTTCACCAGCTGTCTCTTTTTCTCCCTTGTGCAACTGGGCACTCTTACCCAGTATCATCTACAATATGCCTCACCCATCCTTCTGTCCCTCTTGCCAATGTGTCAGCCAGCTCTCTCTCCTCCTCTCTTCTTCTCCAAATTCCTTTCCAATATTTATTACTGTTGAAGGCTGAAATCTTATACAGGATTACCTGCAGGAAATAGAATTGAACTAAGTGGGACTTACTTCTGAGGAAGAACAGGATTACTCTCCTAATCCTGTATGCCTGTCCATGATTCTTAAATTGCATCTATTACTAACTAACACTAAGTAGCAATTTAGAGTAATTAAGATGTCCATATTCTGTTAGCAATACCTACTGTATATGCCTACTGTTGTAAACTAATCCTCTGTTGCTATTCTTCCTGGTGATGCTGCTGGTGACATTTGCAGTAGACCAGGGCTAGGGAACTTGGGGCCCTCTCTTTGTGTTGGACTACAGTTCCCATCATTCCTGATCATCGACTATGCTGGCTGGGGCTAATGGGAGCTGGAGTCCAGCATCATTTGGAGGGTCACAGGTTCCCCTGTGAGTTGGTGGGAAAGGAGCAAAGGATACACTTGATGTTTCTTGCATGAAAATTCTTCAGCATTACAGTGCGAATTTCTCCTAATAAACATATTTTTATTTGCTGTTTTGACTGATGTAGACATTTTGGCAAACAATTGCTCCTAATGGAATGCATTTTTGTATGTTATTTTCAGTCATGTATTCATTTTTATGTACACTTTCCCCTAATATATGCATTTTTGTAAACACTGGTTGGAGAACTGCATCACAAAATTCAGACAAATGTGAATTTTGAAGGATGGCTGTGTTTTCGTTATACTGGTTTGGAAAGCGAGAATTTGATAGATTTGGCTTTAAATGCAAACTGTATTGAATTACTCCCCATTTCCAGGAAGAATTTGGCCATGCTGGCTGGAACAAATGAGAACTGTGGTCCAAAAGATCTGGAGGGTACCAAGAGGTTGTCCTAAGTAAAACAGCATCCCTGAGTGTTCTGCGGTTTATTTTCCTTTGAATTCTTGCAAAAAATAAAAATAACAGATTTCCTCCTGAGCTTTTTCAACATTCATCCTCCATACCCCAGTTTTTGGATGAATGCAGAGTCAAAGATGACTCACTGTGGGCCTCAGAGAACAGAAGTACACGGCCGCATTCTGGAGAGAGGCACCGTCAATCGTCAGAGGAACGGTATTATTCTCAAGAAACAAAACGGTGGAAAACTTTCCCTGAGCAAACTGGTTCTTCTGGTCAGGGTTCTTGTATGCATGAAGGATCAGCTGAGGCTTTGTGTCTGCATGTTGCTGATACCAAAAGAGGTCCGGGCTTTTGCTGAAGCTAGTGAAATTGCAGACTAAAGTGACAGTCTCTCCTTCTCGGATTCCCATCTGGCTTGGGGACTGGAACACTGAATCGCTCTGAGACATTCCTATAAAATAGAAATGTTAAAAGATTGCAAAGTCTTCCTTCCTTTCTCCCTTCACATTATTTGAGATATCTGTACTAAATCAGCACCTTCCTGGGCAACAAGCAGAGCGGGAGGCACTTTCCACCAGGGCCCCAATCCAGTTCAGGGGCATGCTCTGGATCACAAAGGCCCTGGAACTAGTTTCTTATCAGAATAAAAAGAGACCGTTTTAAGCTTACTTTTCAAAAATGTGTGTCCATTGCAATGTGTCCCTTGGCCCTCGTGACACACTCATTTACAGTTTTATACAGACCACTGGCGAGAGGATTTGCAGACTTAAAGAAGGACACTCACAAACAGCCCTCAGCCCCCTCAAAAGTCAAGTAAGCGCATCAGATCCCTTTGCTGAAGAAGGGCTTGGGAAAGTGAAGGAGGAATTTTCAGCACAGCACTATAAATTATGGGTTGCAGTTATTCTGAGATTTGACCTGTTGAAATCCATGGACCTACAGGAGTCATCTCCATTACTTTCAGAGGGTCTGCTGCTCTGAGTAGGACCAACATCAGGAAGAAGCCTCTATATAAAAGTCCCAAAAGGTACACCATGGGAATATTACCTGATTTCAGGAGCGGAAGGAACGTTCCCAGAACCATCAAGTAACAACAAGGTTTAGAAAGGCAAAGCATCCTTGGGATGACTGACTTTCTGAAGCCACTTGAAATGAACCTGCTTCTCCCTCGTTTCTTGCGTGTGAAAGGATCACAGCAGCGGCAAAACCTGTTTTGTGGCCCACCTCATCTGCTTCCTGTCCTCTTGTGATGCTCACTCACTGCCCTGAGTATTTTTTTCAATTTTATTTTAAGTGAAAGACAAACCAAGGGGGAAAGAGTGAAGGCCTAGGTTGCCCTCTAGTGGCTAGAAGGGAGAAATTCAGGGTTCATCTGCATTACAGACAGTGCCGGATTTACAAACAAAGTAAACTATCGTTTAGGGCCTCAGATTATGAGAGGTTGCTTAATAATAATAATAATAATAATAATAAATAGTCAAGCCTTACATAATTAATTAAAAATAAAGGAAAAAGGTGAAACAGAGTCTAAAACAGGCATTATTATTTTCATTATTCATTCTGTTAGAATAATGCAATGCCCATGGAGGGGTAATGTTCTGGGGAGGCTCTTAAACCTGACATCATTTAGGGCCTCTATATATCTTAATCCAGCCCCTATTACAGAACTAAAATAGTTTGAACAAAGTAGGGTCTGCAACAAAATATTGCAGTTGGAGTTTTCCTGATAAATGCCCTCCTCCAGCATATCCCATTCCATTCCACCTCCCTCAACAGTCAGCGAGAATTCTGTGGCCAATGAGCATACTCAGTCCCTATTGGACCATTCTGGGATTTCCCTCCCCCCACACTTTGTAGTTTTCATTGTTGGCGTTGTAATTTTATTTTTGCATCGGAACTCATGGCTGAACACTGGAAATAGATGGAATGGCATTGTTTCTGGCTTCTGCCAAGCAAACTTGGCAACTGTAGTTTTGTAAGGGCACAGAGAAATAGATCCCAAGCCTCTTCACAGACGGACCATCCCAGGAGTCTTCAGTGGGGATGCGGGATCTGCACACAGCTTGAAACTAGTTTAAACTGGTTATGTAAGGAACTCCTGAAAGGCTGGATTGAGACTCAAAGAGACCCCAGAGGTCTATTCAGCTCCTTCTAACTGGCCAGCAGGGGTCCTCTTCAAATTCCAACACTGCTTCTCCCAACGAATCCTGGGAACTGCAGTTTGTGCAGGGAATTGGTGCTCTGTGAGTGAGTGGGAAACCACAGCTCCCAGGTTTTTTTTTTTTTTTGCAGGGAGGCGTGTGTTTTAAATGTATGGGATGGACTGGAGAAACGAAGAGTGTGCTGGCATAAGGAGGGTCATGGTTAAATGTAGGGGAGTTGCCTGCAGAGGAGGTGTAGCCGAGGGCCAGAGAGAGAGGCTTGCTGGGCCTTAGGTCCCCACCCCTGATTTAAGATGCTTGATTCCATGTTGGCTGTCTTGAGGATGGACATGTTCTCCCTCCACTCTTGGAGACAGCATGCCCTGAATGCCAGCTGCTGGGAGAGTTGGAGAGAGTGTGATTGCCCTGTGTTCTGCATTGGGTTTCCCACAGGCCTCTGCTTGACTGCTATGAGAACAGGATGCTGGATTATGTAGGCCTTTGGCCTGATCCAGCAGGACTTTTCTCATGTTTGTATGATTTCTTCCACTATGTGTTTACCAACACAACCTTTTGTTATTGTTATCCTCATTATCCCACCTTTCATGATACAAATCCTTCCCAGGTAGCTTACAAGTAACATTTAAAAATGCATTCGTGAAACCATAATAGCAACATTAAAATATAACTATTCATCAGGCTCCTTCACACAGGACAGTTGGTTGTAGGTGGCCCTGTGAGAGTGGAAAATAGTGCAGCTGGAAAAGTCTCTAAGATGTCTTCACCTGCCTTCCTCACTCTCTACAGACCAAAGAGAGCCGATGTAGTTCCCTCCCAATGTTAATAGGCTCTATATCCCTTCAGCCCCACCTAGTATACCATCCAGCTTTGAATGGAAAGACAGCTGCAGCTGTTTCTGGACAGCGATACCCTGACCACACTTGTCGATGCACTGGTAACCTCCAGGTTGGATTACTGTAATGCGCTCTATGTGGGGCTGCCTTTGAGTTTGGTCTGGAAGCTGCAGCTGGTGCAAAATGTGATGGCGAGACTGTTCACTGGGGCAGGGTATCGCAGACATGTCACTCCACTACTGAAAGAATTGCACTGGCTACCTATTAGCTACTGGGCTAAGTTCAAGTTCTAGTTTTGGTGTACAAAGCCCTATACAGCTTGGGACCAGGATACCTGAAAGATTGACTTATCCCTTATATACCCACTTGATCACTGTGCTCTGCAAATAGGGCCTCCTAAAGATACCATCTTATCAGGAGGTCCATTTCGCACAACATAGGACATGGACCTTTAGTGCGGCAGCACCTACCCTGTGGAATTCTCTCCCCTGAAATATTAGACAGGGGGCATCTTTTTTATCTTTTTGGCACCTACTGAAGACCTTCCTCTTTCAACAAGCCTTTTAAGTAGAGACCTTTCCCAGTCTGCATCTGTGTTGCAAGTGCTTTTAATATATTTTAAACCTTCATTTTAAAATGTTTTTAAAGCTTTTTGAAAATATTTTTAAAGATGTTTTGTTTTAATATGTTTTTAATGGTTGTTGTGTTTTAATATATTTTAAGTCTGTTTTTATGACATTTTACAGTGTTTTTAGTGCTTTTCTTTTCCACCCTGGGCTGCTACTGGGAGAAAGGGCTGGATATAAATCAAATAAATCAAGTAAATAATAAATAAATAAACAACACAACTATTTAGTGTTATCATCATTATCCCACCTTTCAGGATATAATCCTTCCCAGGTAGCTTACAAGTAACATTTTGAAAATGCATTAATGAAATCATCAAAATATTAAAATATAACTATTCATAAGGCTCCTTCACACAGGACAGTTGGTTGCAGATGGAGCTGTAAGGGTGGGGGAAACTATAGCTAGAAAAGTCTCTAAGATCACCTGCCTTCCTCACTCTCTACATACAAAGCATAGCCAATGTCATTCCCTCCCAATGTTGATGAACTCTATATCCCTTCAACCCCAGCTGGTATAACCAACACTTAGGGATGAAGAGATCTGGATGGCACCATATTGGCTAACCCTTGCCATATTCCATCACCATCTCAAAGACATCAATGTCATTTTATGAAGAAAAAATGCCACAGCATCTAATTCACATCTTCATACATCAGGAGTTCCTCACTCTGCCACTGGGTGGGTTTTTGACTTGCCGTCCTTACCATCCTCTTCACTGTGGCACTCAAAGCACAGAAGTAGACAGCTGAGTCGTTCAGCTCAACGGATTCCTTTGTCAAATTGAAGAACTTCTTCTTGGAGTCTTCTGAGGTAGCCTGCCTCCAGCCCTTGTTCATCTCCTCATCTTTAGCACCATAGTTTGACACCAAGAGCCGGAGGGGGTTGTGTGGAAGTTGCTCATACCATAAAAGCGTTGGAGTGGAGTAAGCTGTCTCATAGATGCACGTCAGTTCCACATGCTGACCCTCTTGGAATTCAAGGTGACCATCTGTTTGGGACACAGAGTCTCCCCAGGTCCTTCCTGTAAAGGAAATGTGTTAGTTGCTTATTAAATTTGGCTGGGAATCTCCAAACAATGTAAGGGGGTGTCAAAGAACAGAGTGAAATAAGCAAAGAGATCTTTTGAAAATATATCAGTTTTCAGCTTTGAACTTGAGGCCATCTAATGAAGTTGAATGTTGAAATATTCAGGACAGAAAATACTTACTCACATAATACATAGTTAAACTATGAAACATACCTACACACACGAGGTAGTGATGGCCACCAACTTGGATGACTTTAAAAGAGGTTTAGGAAAATGCATGGAGGATAAAGTTATCAGTGGCTACTAGCCATTGTAGCCAATACCAATTGCTGGGAATTGCAAGTGGGAAGAGTGCTGTTGTGCTCAGGTCCTGCTCTCCACTGTGAGGAGAGAGTACTGAATTAGAAGTCCTTTGGCCTGATCCAGCTCTTGGCTCCTCTTATGAGAAGACAAAAATATGACCAGTCTGACCATCAGTGCTGATACACAGAAACATCCTATTGACATTCTGTCTATTAACTGAGCAATTGATTGGCTTAACTAGGGCAATCCATTAACCATAAGCATACAATCATCCACAGTTGTCCCTTCCATGTTCATTTCAAGGGACACACATGCTTTTCATGTCATGCATGCCAATCTAGGACAAGTGTGCGCAACATTAATCGGTTTAATTAATGGCCCACGGCAATGGTTCTCAAACATCTTCTTGCATGAACCTCTTGCACATAGCTATTGTAATGTGCTATACTAGATGCTGTATCTTACTGTATTACAATTTGAATTCCTTACCCCTTTAGAGAGTCGGTATTGTATTTGTAAGTTGAAACTGCCTGAAACTATTGGTCATGTGCTCCTTGCATGCGAGTTATATCGAAATGCAAGGGCTAAATTTATTCTGCCGCTTATTTCAGGGTTTCTTGGCAGATCTACAGAATGGATAGTACAGCACCTTCTGTCAGACAAAGTTGAAGCCACAACTGAACAAGTTGCAAAATTTCTTTATACAGCCCAGTCTGTACGAAAAAGGCAGGCTTCCATCACTGGATCTTAGCAAGTAAATTTTGCAAATAATGTATTGTTTTTAAAATGCTTAAAAAAATGATGATTTTATTTTTATTTTAATTTGTATTGTATTGTGGGTCTATGACTGTATAATAATAAAGTATAAGTACAATTTGAATTCCAAAGAATTATATTAAAAATCAATATAAATATTTAACGGAATGAATGTGCTGTCTTCCGTCTTCAGCCACAAATTCACAGCATGCTATGGACCATCTGAATGAAGGGAACAGTTTGGGAAATTCTGGTTTAAGGTTTTAATGACTTACAGCACACTCTTAACCATCTCTGCTCAGAATTAATTCAATGGTGCTTACTCCCAGATAAGTAGGGTTAGGCTTGCAGTCTCAATCATTGGTGGCCAGTTTGCCAATGCAGATATCAGCTAGAGTAAACTCTTTTTGTAGCCTTTTTGCCTGATGGCATAGGATTGCAACACAGAATGGAGAATATGTTAAAAATATATTTTTTTTCTAATTGAGAGTGATCCTTTATCAAACCCTACACTATTTTCTGTTTCCTTCAGTATTTCACTTAGATGTTGTTAATATGAAGATTATTTTAAATCAATGGATTGCAAATCTGATGACTAGCCAACTAAAAATTATTCCAGTGGCTGATAAATTCTGCTTATTTCTGAACCACTGTTGCTAACAATGGGGCAATACCTTGCAACTAAGCACTCAAGAACGGAGGAGATTCATGCTCAAACCACCCCAAAATGAATTGACCCAAATGTGTGCATTTTAAGCATTTTTTCTTGGCTTGGTTGACACATTTAATTGGGAATAGCCAGAGATGTGTTCATCTGGATCTGAACCATGAGAGTAAACACTCCTAAAAATGAGATTTCATCTTCTTTTTTTGCTAGTGGTTTTTAGGCCAGCTTCTCTGGCTGTGCCCACCACTGTGTCTCTGAAGGCACAGAAATAGACTGCTGCGTCATTCATCTCGGTGGCTTGTTTCTGTAAATGGAAGGATCTTTCTGCCTTCAGGTGTTTAGCAAAGAACCCATTTCTCTTGGTTTGAGTGTTGTCTTCAGCTTCGTCTTTCAGCAAAAGCTGGAGAGCTCCACCATCAAGGCGTTGGATATACCAAAAGAGATATGGATACCCAGTATATTCATAGGTACAGTTGATGAACAATTGGGCTCCTTCCTTTACATCAAGGTGGCTTTGGGTCTGATTCACAGATTGACTCCTAGTCCCTTCTGGGGAGAAACAATAAATGGCTGTTATTCTATATTTTAAGGAAGTTCTCTGTCCAGTGCAATCAAGACACATACAGAAGTCATGGCTCTCCTTTTTTGGAAGTGTTGGGTGTTTCGGTCTTAAAATGCATGAATAGCAACTGGGTTTTTGTTAACTTGGAGGCATTATTTGGCTCACTTACCCTGCTCACGTACATCTGAAGAACCTAAGAAGAGCCTGCTGGATCAGGCCAAAGGCCCATCTAGCCCAACATCCTTTCCTCATGGTGCATAACCAAATGCCCATAATGGGAAGCCCTCAAGCAGGACCTGAGTGCAGCAGTGCTCTCCCCATCTGGGACTCCCAGCAACTGGCATTGAGAGGTATACTGACTCCAACAGTGGAGGCAGAACATAGTCCTTATGGCTATATTCCATTTAACTTTCACAGCGCTCCTAAAATATCACTGTATTTTAAGGGATTCATCACATTCATTCTGTTGAGAGAAAAGTTCTCAAAAACATACTGGGACATATCAAAGGAAGGAAGCCAGAGACAAGACAGATCAAGGAAGAAACACAATTTTCCTACAACCAACAGAGTATGTAGAGAGAGTTAGGAAGATGAAATCATTACAACGTCCAGCATGGAGGCAATCAGGAGTTAAGAAAAGCACTCTCTGAAGGAATGCAATTTGGAGTGGGGAAACTGGTCCTCTGGATCCCTAACCATTGGCCATGCTGGGATGGGAGTTGAACATCTGGAGGGTCACCCAGATCCCCCACCCCTGCAATACCATATACTTAGATGCCCCAACAGAGAGTCTAGTCTGAAAACTGACTGAGCAAGGGTCATCCCAGAAGTGCAAATGCTACTCACTTGAAGTTAAAGCCAAGAACGTAATGAACGCTGCTGCTGAAAGGACCATGATGAGCTACCAGTATGTCTTGATCCAATCTGTTTAAACTTAGACTGGGTTTAAATGTATCCTCGGCAGTAAGTCAGGATTCTTGTTGGGGTCTCCACCAGCTGGTGTTCTGCAGTACAGATGCCTAAAGTTGCCTTACAAAAGGTTTGTTTCCTCTTTCTGGTTTTGGTTCAACCACTTGTGGTTTTCTCTGCCAGGGACCAGACGGATGTCTCCTCTGCAAGTGATTCAGCTTCCCTTTAGGGGTGGGTGTGATGTTCCTATATATTAGTGTATAGATGTTCCTATATATTAGTGTATATATGGTAAGTGCTGGTTGTTTAGAGTATACATGGTAAGTAGTGAAAGAGGAGGGGGAGTGAATGGGCAATAGAATGCTTGATGATTGGCAGAAGGTTTAAAATGGCTGACAGTATAAATGAAAGGATGACAGGTAAATCTGGGTGAATGTGAGGTGGTGAATTGTGGAATCTGGGGGGGAGAAGAGAAAGAGTGGATTGCTTGGTGGGGTTTGAGAGAGTTGTTTGCCAGGAGAGAGTGAAGAAGGAGGGAGGTGGAGTTCGGATTAGTATTGAGTAAAACCATATGCTTATGTGCCTTAAGAAGAAATCTTGTTAATCTTGTTAGCTTTGTTATCTTTAATAAATACTTAATTTGGTTTACCAAAGGCCTGATCCTTGGCTGGGGTTTCACAGACCAGAAGGGAGGGTAAGGTAATGACCAAGGCTGAAGGGGAACTGTAATAAATGGTGGCAGCGGTGAAGAGAATAACAATACCAGTATTCAGAGTCTCTGGGAATACTAGTATTGGGACGTTACTGGTGGTTGCCTAGCAGGGGGATCTGTTGAGATCTGTGCTAGAGCGGATAGGTAAACCATAAGAGAGTGCGGTCCGGACTGGTGGAGTCCCTGGTGGTGCCTAGAGACAGGCAGTAACCACGCGCAGGTAGGAACCTGACAGGGAGAGCCAGGGAAGGACGCATCACAGTGGGACACTGCAAAGTCAAACAAATGGTGTTTCTTGGGGAACAACCGTAATGTAGGGCATGTGCCAAGGAGTGGAGAAGGCAGCTAATCTGTAGCAAAGAAGAGATGGGGGCATTGGTTCAAATGCAGGGTGAGTTGGTGACAAAGGAGCAAAAGATAAAGTTGTTGTTTCTTGTTTTGAAATGTAGCTTACTTTGTGGATGGTCCCTTAGCTAGAAGCCAAAAGGGGAGAGAGTTGGAGAATGAACATCAGCAATATCAGTGCTGCCCCCTAGTGGGCATCAGAGTGAATCAATCCCTCTTCCCAGGGAACTCTGGGAATTGTACGCCGTGAGGGAGATTAGGGGTATCCTAACAACTTCTCAGCAGCACCCTTAACAAACTACACTTCCCAGGATGCTTTGGGGTAAGCCAAGGGTGTTTTAAAGTGGCACAATACTGCTTTAAATGTATAGTGCAGATGGGGCGTTAGGGTTGTATTAAGTCTATTCAGAGTAGACCCATTGAAATGAATGAACCTAAGTTAGTTATGTTTATTAACTGCAACTGGTCTTCTCTGAGTAGGGCTAACATTAAAATACCACCATTGTATTCTTCAGTGGCCAAGTATTTATGATACTTATACTTCATTATAAACCTTAATTAGTGGCATTCCAGTGTAGACATCCAAATAATGTCCAAAGATCGGTGCAAAGCCATAAGGCCTTTGGATTGATCTTTGGAAATCATTTTTAATTGGCCGTAGCCTGTAAATGAAATAAAGGAGTGCTTTCCTTCCATGGTGGAACCTCCGTGGCGCAGAGTGGTAAGCAGCGGTAACGCAGCCGAAGCTCTGCTCACGGCCGGAGTTTGATTCCAATGGAAGGAGGAAGTTGAATCTCCGGTAAAAGGGGTCGAGGTCCACTCAGCCTTCCATCCATCTGTGAGTACCCGGCATATGCTGGGGGTTAAAGAAAGGCCAGGGAAGGAACTGGTAATCCCACCCCATATATACAGTCTGCCTAGTAAACTTCGCAAGATGTCACCCTAAGAGTTGGAAACGACTCGCACTACAAGTGCGGGGACACCTCTACCTTTACCTTTTTGCCTTCCATTTAGTTATACTGTACGTTTTACGCCATGGGTTATTAGAATTTTATATTTATATAATTTATAATTGAATGTTTCAAACTGTAGCTGGACAATATCTAGAGGGGTACATGTTCGCATCCCTAGTTTAGGAAAAAGACTCTCCAACAAATAATCCCAGTTCTGGTTCCTGCGAGACTGAGGAAGGGTTTGCAAAAACGTCAGATGCATTTCACATGGTCAGCTGTTGTTAAACTTTACTGACTTCGAAAACGTCAAGAAAACATTTTTTATTTTTTCATTTCATTTATCAGTTGTTTTAAGCGACTGACTCAAGGCAACATGACAAAATAAAATACAATATATACAAAAAACATGTAAAGCTGGGGGTGGAAATGAAACCATGACAATACAAAATCCATAAAATGCTCTTCCAGCAAACTGTTAATAAGCACCGGTTCCTAGCCACCTAGGGTTGCCAGGTTCATAGCCTGAGACTGATCCTGTATCTTTAGGAGAAGAGAAAGTCAGCCAAGTGCAGGTGTTCTTGCAATATGTACAGGTACAGGTGTTCAGCTTCTGCATACATAATATAGGGACACCATCTTGTCCTATTCCTTAGGCAGGAAAATATTTTGGGCTGGCCCTACACTGTCAACTCAAGTCCTGACAGTTCATAATCTCTCTCCCTTCTTCCTCTCCATCCTCAATATTTTGCTGTTCTTGTAGCTTCTCACTGCAGGAGAATACATTTCAATGCTCACTAGCTTAGATGGTTTCCAAAGGGGATTAGACAGATCCATGGACCAAAATTCTGTCTGTTCAATGGCTACTGGTCGTAATGATTTGGTGCAGCCTCAGGGTTTCAGAGGTAGTATTCCTTTTAATTCCAATTATTGGTAGGGTTGCCAGGTTCAGTCCCTGAGACTGATCCTGTATCTTTAGGAGAAAAGAAAGTCAGCCAAGTGCAGGTGTTCTTGCAACACTGTAATGGGAAAAACCACAAGGTAGAATTCTCCCTTCCCCCTGCACAACTTTTAAAGATACAGAAGACCTCTTGGAGGCTGGGCCTGGCAATGAAGAGGTCTTCTGTTTCTTTAAAAGTTGTGCAGGGGGAAGGGAGAATTCCACCTTGTGGTTTTTCCCATTACAATGTTGCAAGAACACCTACACTTGGCTGACTTTCTCTTCTCCTAAAGATACAGGATCAGTCTCAGGCCATAGACTTGGCAACCCTATAGCCACCCCAATAAAAGATGAGCATTAATGTAGGAGGCACATTAACTGAAGGCCTGGGTCAAAAGGAAGGTCTTAGCCTGGCACCTAAAGACTGCCAAGGATGGCACCTGGCATGTCTCCCTGGGAAGAGCATTCCACAGTTGGGGAGGCAGCCTCTGCAAAGGCCTGTTTTCGTGTGACCACTTTCAGCACCTCCCTCAGGTGGGCCACACAGAGAAAGGCCTCTGATGAGGTCCTTGCGGAGTCCAGGCTTGTTCATAGAAGGTGAGGCAGTCCTTAAGGAAAACACATAATCTTTGTCTGCAGGGAAAACCAGAAATGTGTTTCTTGTTTTAGTTCTCCTCGCAGAGACACCAAAGTCGATTAAAGTGTTCTCTCACCCTAGCACAGGTGTGGGGAACCTGTGGCCCTCCTGATGCTGCTGAACTACACCTCCCGTCAGCCCTAGCAAGCAAGCCCAGTGGCCAGGGGTGATGGGAGTTGTAGTTCAGCAACAGCTGGAGGGCCAAAGGTTCCAGTTTAAAAACAAAAAATACAGGCTTGGGGGTTTGGAAAGTAATGGGGAAATGCACTGGGATGAACAAATGATAATGGGAATGGAGGATTGATGGCAATGCTAAGACTAAGGAGAAGGCACTGCCTTCTGTTAGGCTGGTTGTAAGTAAGAAGGCAGGCAATATGGGGCTGGCTAAGGTCAGAATGAGTTGGTAGGGCATTGCCCCATTTCCCAAATGGACCAGCCACCGCTGGATGCCAGGGATTGAACCAGGGATCTTTTACATACAAAGCAAACATTCTCACCACTGTGCTACCGCCCTTCTCAGGAAGGTCCATCTTCCTCTGACAAAGGAATAATCTCCCTTTGCTGCCCTCTAGTGGGGAAAATTGAGCATAATATAAAAAAGGATGCCATGAATTGTTCCCATAATCTTTTTCTTTTCTTTTTTACAAAAATGCAGTCTGTATTCCTCCCTCCCACCCACAAAGGAGCCTTCTTATAGAGACAATTATGGTCAGAGAGAGAGAGAGAGAGAGGAAACAGTACCAGGAATTATACTTAAGTGCTCTTCAACATTTTTATTAATGACTTGGATGAAGAGGTGCAGGGAATGCTTATCAAATTTGCAGATCATACAAAATTGGGAGGGATAGCTAATACCTTGGAAGGCAGAAATAAAATTCAAAGGGATCTTGATAGGCTGGAGCACTGGGCTGAAAACAACAGAATGAAATTCAGCAGGGATAAATGCTAAATTCTACACCTAGGAAGAAGAAACCACTTATAAGATGGGGAATATTTGGCTCAGCAGTACTTGGCTCAGCGAGAAGGATCTTGGGATTGTTGTTGATCACAAGCTGAATATGAGCCAACATTGTGATGTGGCTGCAAAAAAGGCAAATGCTATTTTAGGCTGCCATAACAGAAGTATAATTTCCAAATCACATGAAGTATTGGTTCCCCTCTATTCAGCATTAGTTAGGCTTCATCCTGAGTACTGCATCCAGTTCTGGACACCACAATTTAAGAAGGATGCAGACAAACTGGACAGGTTCAGAGGAGGGCAACAAGGATTATCAGGGAACTGGAAACAAAGCACTGTGAGGAGAGACTGAAAGAACTGGGCATGTTTAGCCTCAAGAAGAGAAGACTGAGGGGAGATATGGTAGCACTTTTATTTATTTTATTTATTTATTATTTGATTTATATCCCACCCTTCCTCCCAGCAGGAGCCCAGGGCGGCAAACAGAAACACTAAAAACACTCTATAACATCACAAAAAGACCCCAAAATACATTAAAACAAAACAAAAAACATATATATTTTTTAAAAGGGTTACAAACATCTTATTAAAGAGAACATATTAAAAGCAATTCTAATACAGATGCAGACTGGGATAGGACTCAACTTAAAAGGCTTGTTGAAAGAGGAAAGTCTTCAAAAGGTGCTGAAAAGATAGCAGAGATGGCGTACTTGAATGGTTGCCACACAGAGGAGGGCCAGGATCTCTTCTTGATCGTCCCAGAGTGCAAGACACGGAATAATGGGCTGAAGTTGCAGGAAGCCAGATTTCAACTGAACAACAGGAAAAACTTCCTAACTATTAGAGTGCTACGACAATGGAACCAATGACCCCATCTGTCGGGAATGCTTTGATCTGGATTCCTGCATTGAGCAGGGGATTGGACTCGATGGCCTTATAGACCCCTTCCAACTCTACAATTCTATGATTCTAAGTGTGTACTTAAGCATGACATACACTCATGCCTGTAGCGTGGGAAGGGCAAATGGGGGCACCGTCTCCCACAGAGCTGTGCTTCGCCCCTCCCCCTGGATTTTTTTTTTGGGGGGGGATTGTGTTCTTTTTATTTGTGACATGACAGATCACGACAATCTCCATTTAAATGGCAGCTTGTTTTAAGAACAGGAACAATATAAGAATAGAATCCTCTGTAAAATCCAGTGGATAAGGCAGGGTGAGTGCACAACAAAAACCTCCAAAAGTTTGCTCACTCAAGACCTTCGCTGAGGATTACTTAAATGATCCTGGAAAAAAACAGCCAGTACAGTAAGATGATCCTTGAAGAGTTAAATATTAGAACTCTGTATTATGGGCTACAGTTAGACTCCACGCCTTGGACTTTTCTTTGCGCTGCTTTTCAGTTTCAGTTGTGTTCTCCACCCAGCCAGCAATAAAGAAGCATATTTGTTTGCCTGTAGCAAGAAGCAAGTGTTTGTTTATGAGTAGAGCAGGATTGGGTGCTTATTGCAAAAGGGTGAAATAAAGAAATAACTTAAAGTGATCTGAAAAAATGGCTACCCTTTACTCTTAGCATTCACTATATTCACAATCATAGTGGCTATTTTGTTTTCTTCTTTTTCTCTAGTATTTGAAGGCAAACAATGACAACAGCCCTAAAGGAACAGAAATATTGCTGTGTACACTACAGTTAGCTACCTGGCTGGCCACCTAGGTCATAACACCGACCTATTTTCTGATTAGAAGGAATGCAACTAAAATGCTGATCAGGTTTTTCTGTGAACTTTTTAAAAAAATTACCAACAGATGTGAACTTGGAGAAAAAAATGCATATGAAATTGTTATTGTTTTTCTGCTGATGATGTTTTTACCATGAATTTGCTTTGTTTTGTGGGAAGATTCAAAACTGGAATTAAATTTAAAAATGGGAAAGTAAGAAAAAAGCAAATTAATAGGTTCATCCATCCGTGCTATGAGTGAATGTGTGTGTATGTGTGTGGAGGAGGCTTGCTAAGTCCTTGAAGATTGGGTTTTATGTGCAACAAGAAACATTTGTGTGGACCATTTTTCAGAAGAAATGTATAACTGAGCCAAGGTGCACATCAAAGGGGGAAAAGAGCTGAGCTTCTAGTTGCAAGCCTCTCTCTTGTTGCACCACTGTGCTCCACAGCACAGAAGTAAGTGCCTGAATCTTGAATCTGAGCATCAGAGAGATAAAGATGGCCTTGTTTCCCCTTCTCCAGGTACTCTCCTGTGAAGCGTTCTTCCGTGACATTCATTTCTTCGGACATGATAGGCAAGAGAAGGGATGGTGCTCTTCCAGGCTGCTGATAGTACCAAAAGTGAGGGCGATATTCATTGGGGTTGGTGCAGGTCATGGTGAACAGATCTCCTTCCCAGACATTCTGTGACGTGGGACTCTGGGTCACTTGGGAATCAGAGCTGCAGACTGTAGGCAAAAAAGATTTTTAAAAGCAAACTAAAGGTTTGTTTTTCTATGGAGGCAGTCAATTCTCATTCAGCAACCATTGTTTGGAGGAAAGAGATTGTGAAACTATTCCAGAACTGCAGTTTATGAAACAAAACATTATCTGCACAAGTTTTAGATGTGGGAAATGGATGGATAAAGAGGCACACGTTCTTTCTTTCTTTCTTTCTTTCTTTCTTTCTTTCTTTCTTTCTTTCTTTCTTTCTTTGATGTGCAGATATATATTTCTGCCCACTTGTTGACTTTTTATTTTTCCAATGGAAAAAAGTGTCACTACCCTTAACCAAATACAAGTTGAAAAGAACAGAGTTAAGGTAAAGCATACAAATATAAATTATATAAACAGGTTTTTTTTTTTAAAAAAAAGAATCCTTAGAATAAAATAAACAGTATAAATAAACAACTATAACGAAATCACTTCTTTATCCCACTTACTGTCAATTAAAAATAAGCGCTCCTAAAAACATAATGGCTTGACGCATTTCAACATTTTGTCTTCTTCAGTGGCCAAATGTTTATAATCCTTATACTTCTTTAGAGAAAAAAATCAGTCTAGAATTCTAATATACACATCCAAACAATTTTCAAATATCAATGCGAAGCCATAGGATGACTTGTGTATGTGAAAAGTATTTTTTTTGCTTTCTTTAGAAATTTTCCTAAATCCTGAAGTGCCTTACACTGCAACATTTTATTACAGGCTCCATTTTTTTTAAAAAAAAAAATCCTGTTGCTTAGCTGAGATTTTTGCATAAATGACCCACTTACATAGGAAGAATAGTCCAAAGAGATGCCTCCACTGAGCTAGCCAGGTTCTTGAGACCATCCTGAAGGACGTGGGTTTTCTACTTGGGAGTCTCCTTCCTATGAGGAGGTTCTGGAAATGCATACAAGAAGAAAAGCTTGCTCTTTCCCAAACTCAGTGAATCCTTCACCTGTGTGTGCAGCTCTCTGCAAGTGAGAAGAGCTTTTGGAGTTATCTTTATAGGGCCAGAAGAACTTCAGCCAGCGAGCTTCGGCTTTCTTGTAAGAAAGGAAAACCCGCTACTGCCATCTAGTGCACACAAACCGCATGACTTAATTTTAAAGAATCTCCCAATAAGAACATAGGAAGCTGCCTTATACTGACTCAGCCCACGGGTCCATCTAGCTCAGTGCTGTCTCCACTGACTGGAAGTGGCCCTCTGGGATTTCAGTCAGGGTTCTCTCCCAGTCCTACTTGGAGATGCTGGGGGCTGCACTTGGGACTTCTGCATGCAAAGCAGATGCTCTTCCACTGAGCTACAGCCCTTCTCCTAGGTCAGTGGTTCCCAGACTTTTTCCCCTATGGACCACATGAAAATATCTGAGGGTCTTGGTCGACCACGTGACGATTTTCCTGCCTGTTGTAGCAATTGAAATTCCATAGAATTCAAAGTGTAGTACAATAAAACGCAGTGTAATACATAAAGGAAGCAATCAAATGCCATTAAAAATCAACATGAATATTCCAGCAATGGAGGTGCCTTCTCCCAACTGCAACCACAAATTCACAGACATGCTGCAGACCACCGAAAGAAGGTCACAGGCTACTGGTGATCCACAGACCACAGTTTGGGAACCCCTGGCCTAGATGTTACACAAACTGACTAAGGGTGCAATCCAAACCCAAGATCAGCCAGGATGGGCGCTAAGACCTGGTGGATCTCTAGCTCAGTGGGCTATGCTGGTACAACCTACTCATCCCAGCTCAGCTGGAGATACACTGGCTTAGCTTGCTCATCCCAGCTCAGCTGGAGATACACTAGCTTAACTTGCTCATCCCGGCTCAGCTGGAGATACACTGTCTTAGCTTGCTCATCCCGGCTCAGCTGGAGCTCATCCAACTGAGCTGAGATGGGCATAACATATGCCAGTGCAAGCTCCCCCTCAGGCATTATGGGGGAGTGGTGGGATGGGGCTGAGGGAGTGGACTTAGTTGGATCCAACTCTGTTCAGCTCAGTCATGTGATTTGGCAACCTGAATGCTGAACCAGATGTTACAGGCTTGTTTTCCCTCTGCCTGGCTTGGGCTGGCTCAGCCAGCAGTAGCCTTGCTCCTGAATGGGGGCTCCATGACTCAGGATTGCTCCCTTAATTGACCAAACTGATTCAACTGTCATTTTCCTTATTCGGGGAACTGTAGAAACTTATTTTTTGTGAAGCTGTGATTGTTGGGGAGACAACAGTGAGGCACGCCTGGTGCCATCTTTATCTATTTTTAGGTACCAGGCAAATGCATGCATGAGGAGCACTGATCCCCCATAAACACCCATCTGAAAGCCCTCTACCATTATACAGCAAAAACTGTAGTGTGTTTACTAATGTATTTGGAGGGGGGGGGGAATGTCGCATACAAAAAAATAAACTCACAGCGTACTACATGATGATAAGGAAGCAAGGCACACCCTATGAATTAGCACAGAGAGCAATAGTAAAATGGAACAAATATACTTAACAATCAGTGGCATCTCCAAAGTGCCAGTCATAGAACGGATTCTGTTCTATATAGATCTACCCACAACCCCGACCCCCAAAGTAGGAGTCATTTACCCTCTGCAGAGGCAAATCTGGAAGAAGAAGGTCTCTGCTGTCCTGCAGAGTTTTTGCACAGGTTGCAAATGCATCTGTGCTGTTGTGCTTCCAAAGCACAGAAGTAGATGGCCGCATCTCTAAGATGAGCACCTCTGATGCTCAAGCGACTCAGCTTCTTCCCTTTATTGAGATCGGCCCTGAAGTTGGCTTCATCCTTGGATCCGTCTGTTGTTAGGTAAAGCAGACGTGTCAGTCCCTCTCCTGGGTATTGCCTGTACCACTGCAAGCTGTAGAAACTGCTTGTTTCATACTGACAGGTGATGTTGGGATTCTCTCCTTCTTGGCTGAGCTGCCAGGAGTTCTGCTCCACCATCTGGCATCGGACCCCTGGATGGAAGACGGGCATTTCAAAGATCTTCTGACCAGGTCCTCAATGGGGCACATATGAAGGTCTCAGGCATGTCAGTAGTTTTGCCCAACCGAAGTACTATTAACCTTCTGGCACATCTCAGACACATTTTAAATTGCTTATAAATATGTTTTGAAAATTGTTTTCTAAAAATGTTTTAATATGTTTTTTAAGATGTTTTGTTTTAATATGTTTTAAAGTCTTTTTTAAAAACATGTTTTAAAGTGCTTTTAGTGTCTTTGCCACCCTGGGCTCCTTGGAGGATTGCAGGATGCAAATAATAATAATAATAATAATAATAATAATAATAATAATAATAATAATAATAATAATAATAATAGATTTATAGTGGTGCATGTGGGCCATGATTAGGGATTGGGAAGAAATTTTATTTGGTTTGCATTTAAAGGGAAATACCTAATTTGCACCAGCAGAGACTGGTGACTCCAATGTCAATGGAGCAGTGAATCCACTCCCGATTTTAGTCTGAACTTTGAAGGAGCTGTCCAAGCACTTTGGACAGCCCCTTGAAAGTTTAGACTAAAACCCGGAGCAGATTTCCTGTCCCACTGACATCACTTTCACCAGTATCCAATGATTTGCACTTTCCAAAACATGCAAGAAGCAAAGAGAAAGAAATTTCACACTTTTCTGAATTTTGCAATGCAGTTCTCCAGCCAATATTTATATACAAAATTGCACATACTGGAGTAAAGCATGCATAAAAATGCATCTATTACTGAAAATAATTTAAAAAATGCATTAGGGGAAATTTATTTGTGGAAATTTGTATATTAGGAGCAATTGCATACAAACACAGGTATACCAAGAGAAGTTCGCACTAAAATGCTGATGAATTTTCACAAGGACTTTTTTTAAGCAAACTAATGTGAAAATGTGGAGAACTGAACTTAAGATTGGAAAAATGAGTAACCAAAAATTGGCAGATTCGCCCATCCCTAACCATTATGCATTGGCAAAAGTTACAGAGGGGACAAAATATTCACTGCTTACCATGGAAAAGTATTGACAACAAGATCAAGGATGCCCCCTGGGAGATCTCCATCATTGCTCTTGATTACTTCTGTGGGAGCAGCAGGCGATAGTTGAGACTTGCGCATCCACTAAGCTCAGAAAAAATTAAAGCATAGAGTCAGCATCTGAATGCCTCTTGTGGTTCCCGCCCTATCAGAAGGAAGTCCTTTACCACAACAGAAAGTAAAATGAATGATGGGGAGGAGAATGAAGCCATAAAATGTATATGCTACCCTCATTTAGTCCTACTGTCCTCATTGGAAACATCAAGAGCGCCTTCCTCAATCAAATCAAAGGTCCAGCAAGTTCAGGATTGCTGGCTAGATGTTTTTCGACAGCCCACAAACTGGCAAGGAAGACAATTGCTGTTGTTGTTATGTGCCTTCAAGTCAATTATGACTTATGGCAATCCTATGAATCAGCGACCTCCAATAGCATCTGTTATAAACCACCCAGTTCAGATCTTGTAAGGTCTGTGGCTTCCTTTATGGAATCAATCCATCTCTTGCTTGGTCTTCCTCTTTTTCTACTCCCTTCTGTTTTTCCCAGCATTATTGTCTTTTCTAGTGAATCATGTCTTCTTATCATGCGTCCAAAGTATGATAACCTCAGTTTCATCATTTTAGCTTCTAGTGATAGCTCTGGTTTAATTTGTTCTAACACCCAATTATTTGTCTTCTTTGCAGTCCATGGTATCCACAAAGCTCTCATCCCACATTTCAAATGAGTTGATTTTTCTCTTATACGCTTTTTTCACTATCCAACTTTCACACCCATACATACAGATCGGGAATACCATGGTCTGAATGATCCTGACTTTGGTATTCAGTTATACATCTTTGCATTTGAGGACCTTTTCCAGTTCTCTCACAGCTGCCCTCCCCAGTCCTAGCCTTCTTCTGATTTCTTGACTATTGTCTTCATTTTGGTTAATGACTGCGCCGAGGTATTGATAATCCATGACAAGTTCAATGTCCTCCTTGTCAACTTTAAAACTTTAAGGAAGACAATAGCCTCCTTGCAGTACTCTTTCTCTCTCCCTGCAACTGGTATACAAAGGCACATTGCCTCTGAACGTGAAAGTTCTTGTCAGCTAAGAACAACCACGGGTGGCTCTATGCTCCATGCATCTGTCTTCCCCCCTCTTAGGTCTTCAGCCATTTCCATAACCAGTGACAACAGCAGAGTTCTACCATTAGGAACACAGGAAGGCGCCTTATACTGAGGTAGACTCATGGGTCCATCTAGCTCAGTACTGTCTACACTGACTGGCAGAGGCTTTCTAGGGTTTCAAACAGGGAGTGTCTCCTAGCTTTACCTGGAGATGCTGGGGATTTAAGCTGGGCCCTTTTGCATGAGAAGCATCTACTCTGCCACTGAGTTACAGCCTTTCCCCAAGTGAAATATTCTGTGCCCGAAATGAAAAATATATCCGTATGAGATCAACCCCTAACACTGAAACAAAGTGAAACCTGTCTCTGTTTCATGTTAGGGGGTGGAATGAATAGTCACAGCATCTCCCACCTGTATCCTGAAGTGGTAATTTCCAAGAGGGCTGAATCATTTCCTTCTTCTGAAAGGGTAAATTAGTCAATAACAATAAATAACAACGGTTGGGAAATACGGGGAATGGAATGAGCCAAACACTCATCCCCCAGAGCTGTTTCCTCCTACAAGGCCTTTATCTATCTGAGGACAAACGTACCCAGATAGTGTGTCAAATGTGACTAGTGCTTGTGGTGTATTTATTTACTTTGACAATACAAAATATCAAAGAGGTGTTCAGCACGGTCCACTAACACAGAAATAGGCCTGTCGGCACTGAAAATTAGAAGTGAGGATGCCTGCTGGAAGACTTGTAATACTAGTCATACCAACTGCCTCACTTCTAATTGAAGTTTCTAAGAACTGGGGGACAACTAACGGCACTTCTCTGGATGATCTCAGTGATCAAGCTGTGATATAAGGGCCCAGCTGGTCTTTAAGGTATCCTGGACCTTGTATACAGATCCTTGGACCTGGCCCAATGGCATGTATTGTTATCTGCCTACTTGTCTAATGCAGTCATTCAGGACTGCAGAATCTATTTGTTTTTAACAGAAGCCTGAGATCCACCTTTATTTATTATTTATTTGTATTTCAACATTCCTCCAAGGAGCTCAAGGTGGTGTAGATCATTCTCCCCACTCCCCCATTATATCCTCACAACAACCCTGTGAGGTGGGTTAGGCGGAGAGATTGTGACTGGCCCAAGGTCACCCAGGAAGCGTCACGGCTGAGTGGGGATTTGAGCCCTAATCTCCCAGGTCCTAGTCCAGCACTCTAATCACTATGCCACACTGGCTCTTACATTGTCTCAGTTAAGGTTTTCGGTTATATGGCCCACAGTTCCAAAGCCCAATATATTATTATTATTATTATTATTATTATTATTATTATTATTATTATTATTCATCCTGCCCTTCTTCCCAAGGAAGCATATCTAATATGCAAGATTTAGTTCTATTGCTAAAACCCATGTCCCAAACTAGAAGAAAGAGACCTGTTTCAGTCATAATTGTGTATGGTTACCAGGGCCAGTGGAAACCAGTGTGGTGTAGTGGTTAAGGTGCTGGACCATGACCTGGGAGACCAGGGTTCAAATCCCCACATAGCCATGAAGCTCACTGGGTGACCTTGGGCCAGTCACTGCCTCTCAGCCTCAAAGGGAGGCAATGGTAACCCCCCTCTGAATACCACTTACCATGAAAACCCTATTCATAAGGTCACCATAAGTCAAAATTGACTTGAAGGCAGTCCATTTCATTTTTTCACCAGGGCCAGTGCCAGGCATGACTGGGTGCTTGGGCACCAGCCAGCACCAGGCTGGTGGTGCCCTCCTGTGTGTCCCACCTACCTTGTCTCGCTTGAACAACGTGCACACTTGCAATGCCTGCCATCAACCAAGATGGCAGGGGGGGGCATGAGCTCCTTAGGGAAGTCTGCCACCGTCTTAGTTGATGGCAGGCATGTGCACACAATGCACACAGCACTATCAGGGATGGGAGAGGTAGGTGGGGCATGCATGTAGGCTTATTGAAGCCCGTGCTGTCTGTATTGGGGGGGGTGCCTGGGAGCTCCCTCTCTTCAATCCATGCCAGGTTTGGGACCTGACACTGCCACAGATTGCAGAACGGGAGCACTACCCTCCCACCCTAATGAGGGGCCTTTCAGGGGCCCCTCTGGTCAGCAGGGGCCCTCGGCCAGGGCCTGACCTGGCTGCCCTATGATGCCGGTCCTGATGGTTACCCTTTGTTACTGCATCTTTCTTAATAGCAATTAATAGTCATTAGTACAATGATTAAATAACCAACAATTGTAGCAGTCATATTGCTATCAAGAACTCTAATAGCCTTATTACAAGAGTTCATGTATGAATAACCCTATCATTATTGCTATCATAATTGCTGCTGGTGGTGGTATTAATAGCTATAGTAGAAACTCTTGTTCCTTGCAGTATACTAGCATCTGCCCCCCAGTAGACTGAATGCAAGATATGCTTACAAACAGAATAACCTCAGGCTGGTGAACATCTCTCTCTCTCTTTCTCTGAGAAAATAGTTGCTTTGAGCGCCCTCTTGTGGGAAAATAAAATCCTGTATAATCTAGGTGGAAAAGATGCCAGATTGCACATCACAAAGGAGGTCCTAGAGCCAGTGGCAAATGCCCTTTAGAGCACAGCTTTTCAGTCTTGTTTCCCCAGATGTGGTTGAACCACAACACCATCATCCATGGCAAGCTTAGCCAATGGTCAAGGATGACCATTTCCACATGCACTCTAGTATGGATGGTTCGGCAGTCAGTGTGCACAATTTAAAAAGATTTTAGTCGGTGCTATTAGAGCATTAAGGAGGGCAGACTCCACTGAAAATCTCGGTCGATATATTCGCCTCCGTAGGGCTTTTAAAAACTTATTGTATGGGGAAAAAGTAAAATTTGAGCGTCAACAATGGATGGATTTGGCCCTTGTGCTGGCTGATCGTAACTCGGCCAGTTTTTGGGCTATAATCTCGAGATGGTTTAAAGGGGATTATTCTTTTATAGATAATCAAATTACTCCGGCCCATTGGTGTTCCTATTTTATGGACCTTTTTGCCGGGGGCCTGGAGTCTCCCACGCTTGATATCTAGTTTAGTTCAGTCGGTATGGCCTCACAGGCATGTAAGGAATGGGATCCTGTGAACTCACAAGAATTGCGCCTACTGATCAACTCTCTCCCTACTAAGAAAGCCGCAGGCCAGGATATGATCCCGGCCGAACTATTTAAAGCTGCCCCAGACTGGTGGGCCCCTGTGTTCACCAAGCTGTTCGCTTTTATCAACCAGTTTGACTCCATCCCTAAGGGTTGGGCAGACAGTATTGTGATCCTAATCCATAAAAGGGGCTCCAAGTCTGATCCGAAAAACTTTAGACCAGTCAGTCTTATCGATGTGGCAGCAAAATTATATGCTAAATATCTGCTGGGGAAATTACAACTATGGGCTCATGAGAATAAGATCATTGCAGAAGAGCAAGCGGGTTTTGCCAAGGGCAAATCAACTTTAGACCACTGTTTCACTCTTTCCCAGCTAATCCAGAAATACTCCCTCCATAAGAGAAAAGAACTATTTGTAACTTTTGTGGATTTCACCTCTGCCTTTGATCTGATTGACAGAAAGAGGCTATGGCAAAAACTGGTGATTACAAACATTGATCGCCGTTTGCTTTGTCTGTTACAAATACTTTATTCCAACACATCTCTTAGGGTTAGAGTTGGTGTTAATGGTTTTCTGTCAGAGGCAGTCCCCATAAGGAGAGTTCGCTTCGCTGCTTTTCAACTTATGTCAACAATATTGTTGATGCATTAGCAGGTCCTGACTTTTTTCCACCCTCGATTCTGGACTACAAGCTTTTGATCCTGTTGTATGCCGACAACCTAGCTCTGATCTCCATCATGCAGGTGGGCATGAGGAGACTTCTAAGTAGTTTGGGCTTCTATTGTTGAAAGGAACACCTCTCAATTAATTATTCTAAAACGGTGGTTGTAGTTTTCGGAAGGAAACCCAAACACCATATTTGGAAATTAAATGGTAGGATTATTCAGCAACAACGTCATTTTAGATATTTGGGCCTCACTTTTGCTGCTACCCTTTCATGGAATTTACACGCCACAGTAACTAACTTAAAGGCCTCTCACCCTATTCATTCGCTCTTACGTTTCTTTAAATTTAAGGGAGGCAGTCTAGTCCCACCTGTTGTGGAGGTGTTTCAGAGGAAGCTTATTCCTATGTTACTTTATGGCGCCGAGATCTGGGGCCATGCGAAGATACCCTGCTTAGAGAAGGTACAAAATGCCTTCATTCGAAGGATTCTGGTACTACCACAAGGCACACCAATCTCCCATTTGAGGTTAGAAACGGGCCTTCATCCTCTAGAAGCTAGGGGCCATGCTGCCCTCGCCTCCTTTTGGTTAAGATTGGTGGCTATGGATGATTCAAGGTTACCTAAGAAATGCTTCCTTGAGCAACTCCAAAACCCTTGGCAAAACAACTGGTTAAGCAGCAGGACCAAATCAACCTTGGCTTATTATGGGATAAGTATTGAATCCCCTCCCTCATATGTATCTTCATGAGCAAAAACATTGCTGAGGGATAGAATACTTTTCTATGCCAAAAGATCGGATCTTCATGCCTCTACTCAGTCCACCTTTTCGCACTGGTTTCCCATGTATAAAACCTCTTTTAATCTGGAACCCTAATTCTTCTTTCTAGAAGCGCCCTGGCTGCAAACTGCATTTATGGCTGTTCGATTCCAAACAATGCCCTCGGCCCTTCTCGAGGGGAGATATGGTCATATTCCAATACATCTCCGTCGCTGTATATGTAATTCAGGCGATGTCAAGGACATAGCCCCTTATTTGTTGAGCTGCTCTCTTTATAATGACCCGCGGTCAAAATTCCTATCTCCTATAAGGCATCTTCTTGAGAATAGGTCAACCCTAGAACAAGTTTGTGTTCTATTAGCAGGTAATGATATTTTTGTCACTCGGCAAGTGGCTAAGTTCGCCCTCGCTGCAGCGAAAATTAGAAGTAAATCCCGAAAACAGCCCCAGTCTACAGGTTCGTCAGTCTCTTAAATTGGATCGGGCTAGGGCGCCTAAGGGGGCAAGTAACACTCTTAACAGTCCCGAGCTGCTTCTTGTACTTGGTATTCGTGAAATGCGCTGGTATGTTTGTTTTTAGCAATTTTAAATTTATAGTTGTGTTTTATATATCTTTTACGGCTTGTATTCTGTATTTTGTATTGGTGTATGTTCCGTTTTGGTATGCCTTTGCGGCGGCCTTTGGCCTTCAGCAATAAAGTATTCACCTTCACATGCACTCTGGAAACCAGAGACCCAACTATCATATTTTTGGGACTTGTAAATCATATTGAGCATGTCATTTTGGGACACTGTCTATCTTCCAAATTATCCTATGTTTCTTATTCAAGTCCATCTGTCTCTCTTTTCTAGGGGAGGGGGCAATATCAGTAGCTAAATGATTAGAACTATTTATTTGTTTGTTTATTTAACAACATTCATATACTGGCTGCTTACACACATGGGGCTGATTGTGTTAGTTTAACAGATTGAAAAAGGTAGCTCTTCTATCCCGATTTCTAAAATCCCTTTCACACTTCAGGACCTTTTGCATTGAAGAACAACAGGTTTTTTCAGCTGATATACCAGCATTTCGCTCAACTGTCTTTCACACAGCTTGTATTTGTCCCTCACCCATTATACATATGTACACTGTTCCCCACTGTGTAGGAGGTCTAAGATCTTGTCCCATCGCCATGCAAGCCCTCTTCCTTTGGGATTTGACTTTTTCAATTATTTTAGTTGTATCGACACAGGGGTGTGTGTAAGAAATGCTGCTGCTATCTGTGCCGATGCCGGAATTCTGGTACAATTTTTGTCAGGCAAAAAAAACAACCTGCATGACTAAAGGGCGGGAACGCACTGCATGTTGGGATGCCTGTCACATGAGCGGCTGCAGCTAGCAAAAAACTCCTGTGATCTTTCGGTTCCCAGCCTTGCTAATGAATTATTTCTGGTATCATTTATCACAAAAATAGAGCTAAATTTGCACTACATTCCACTAGAATTCTGGAGCTAGCTTGTACGTCGTGTGAAAGATCAAATATAATGCACAGGAAAGAAATCATCAGAATCACAGAATAAAGTGCTGTGTGAAAGCAGCCACTGTTTGAGAGTCTGTGTTGTGCAAAGAGGATTACAAAATACAGTTAAAACCAGGTATTTAAAAGCATTCAAAAATTAGTTAAAATGAACAATAAGCTAAAAACAGATTAAAATGCTTCAACATCTACGTGTCTGGATAGGTTTGCCTAAACAAAACAAAAAAGTTTTAAGTAGGCACCAAAAAGAGTTCAGCAAAGGCACCTGCCTGGTGTCAATAGGTAGGGAGTTCCAAAGTGTAGCTGCTGCTACACTAAAAGACCATACACGGGTGGAATGAGTATAATGTAGCACCTGTAACAGCGCCATGTCCGCAGTTCAAATTGGCTGCGTTGGGAAATAAGAAATAAAGCAATCCAGCAAGTAAACTGGTCTCAAGCTGTTACGAGCTTTGTATAGTAATAGTAACACCTTAAACCTGGCCTGGGAGCAAATTGTCAACCAGAGCAGATCTCTGAGCAGAGGCTTAATATGCTGACAGTGTCTCACTCCCGTCAGCAGCTGAGCTGCAGCATTCTGTTCTAACTGCAGCTTCCAGGCCAAGCGCAAGGAAAGCCCCACATAGAGTGCATTGCGTGGAGTGCATTTTCTAACCCTCCTTTGGATTGGCTCAGAAACACTACTTTGTGATTGGGAGGGTGGGTGTACAATCCTGGCATCCAGTGGAAGGTGAACATGTCTGAGGGGATATGTTCAAGGTAGGAGAGGCTGAGCCACTGCAAATGGGAACTGGGCAGGAATAGCAAACAGTCTTTCATGCACTGTGAATTTTTTGAGGGGATATATATTGAGGTATATATCCCCCTTTAGGATGCACACCTTAACGTGGTGAAGGGGTTTGAGAGTGTTGAAGAAGCTAAGAGCAATGCCGTCAGGAGTGTAGACCAAGAGGCTCGACTCCTAGCAGGGGCACCCAAGGCGGAATGGTCAAAGCTGAGACACCAGACTAAGATGCATCCAAACTCAGAGGAAGGCAATGGTAAACCACCTCTGAATACCTCTTCCAATGAAAACTCTATGAACAGACTATTCAAAATGCAACATGAGATAGTGCTGGAAGATGAGACCCCCGGGTCCAATGACACTCAGTGAGCTACTGGGGAAGAACAACGGACAAGTATGAGTAGCGCTGTGACTAATGACGCAACCAGGTCAAAGCCAAAACGACGTACACACTAGGAACATGGAATGTGAGAAGCATGAACCAGGGAAAGTTAGAAATTGTCAAGCGAGAAATGGAACACTCAGTTACCAGTGCTTGAGCTAGTTGAAATCAATGAGAGTTAAAGCAGTTGTGATCCTGTGGAAGTGTCTTCCCCCAAAGTCCTCATAAGCCTAGAGTTTTGTGATGGGCCAGGTGCATCTTTGTGGCACTGTGACTCACAGCACAGAAGTAGACGGCAGAATCATCAAGCCAGGGGCTCCGCAGGTATAGGGAGGTGGTTTTCTTCTTTGTGTCCAGACTCATATAGAAACGGCCGTAAAATTTGGCTCGAGCCTGAACCATGAAGGCCATAATCTGGAGTTGTCCACTTGAGTGCTGCTTGTACCATAGCGAGCTATATTCAATTCCTTCATAAGAGCAGTTGAGTTGGACGGCTTCTCCCTCCTTGACAGAAACAACCTGATCCACCTGGGTCACAGAATACTGGCCTGAAGTGCCTGGAACAGGAATGATCATTATAATTAGTATTTACATTTATTCATTGCATTCTACAAAAAAAAAAGTCTCAAAGTGGCTTACAAATAGGGATGGGCAAATCTATCAGTTTTGCTTTCCCTCGGTTTCTCATTTTCCCAATCTTAAATCCAGTTCACATTTCCACATTTGTTGGTGGATTTTTTCCCCCCAGTCCTCATGAAAATTCATCAGCATTTTAGTGAGAGTTTCTCCTAATAGACACATTTCCGTATGCAGTTTTGTCCAATCTACATTTTTGCAAAGCATATGTCTCTAATATTTATTTCCCCTAATATAATGCATTTTGTGAATTATTTGCACCAATATGTACATTTTAATGCACACTTTACCTTAGTATATGTCTTTTTGTACACATTGTTTGGCTGGAGAGCTGCCCTGCAAAATTTGGAGAAGTGTGAATTTCAAAGGACAGATGTGTTTCAGTTTGCATAGTGTTTCAGAAAGTGAAAATAGGTAGGTTTGCATTTAAAAGTGAATTGAATTTCTTCCCCAGCCCTATTTACAAAGACATAAAATACCACCAGTATAAAAATGTTAAAAACCTGATTTAAAAGAGGTGCAAAATCCAACAATACTATAAAACGGACAAATGTAAATGAGAATATCAGAGAAATAATATATCATAGATATACAGTAAGAAAGGGCTCATTTAGGTAATTTAGCTATATTGTGGGATGGGAAACCTGTGGCTCGCCAGATGTTGCTGGACTACAACTCCTACCATCTCTACCCTGCTGGCTGGGAGCTGATGGGGGACCAAGTCCCATTGGACTCCAACAACATCTGGAAGGCCGCACAGATCCCCTCCCCTTTACTGGGTCAATCATATCAACTTTGACTTAGAAGTAAGCCTCATCACTACTCAAGTAAATGGGGTGTAAAAATATTGTAGCTGCTAAGCTTGTGCTAAATGCTCGTCAGATTGTGACTTGTTGCCTTCTTGGAAGGAGGGAAGGAACTAAGTGTTCCAGCAGAATGTTAACGAATTCTGTTTTACTCAGTTCCTTCCTTCCTTCCTTCCTTCCTTCCTTCCTTCCTGTTGAATGGCCTTGCATCTGACCAAATATGATTCGGTCTCCCTTCCCATTGAAGCCAGTGGACCTATATGATCCTTCAGGCATGGTGGGTTGAGATCCAAAAGCGTTAACACTTTGCTAGAGAGAAGGTACCTGTGGAGAGAGCCAGAAGCAAAGGAATGGTCCATCTCACCAGGGTCCCCATCTGGTTTTTGTGTGACAGTTGAGATGAATGAGCCTCAGCTAGCTTTGTTTGCAGCAGAGCTGTGGCACAGACCACAAACTTGTGGGCGGTTTCATGTTCCTGTCTCCCAGCACCAAAGAAAATGGCAGACTTGGCTCTGTTCAAGTTGTAGGAGGGGGATGTACATAAGGCAGGCATTCACAAATTTTGTCATAAAGGCCACTCCGAAGTCACAAAAGCATGTGGCTAAAACTATGCATGCTCACCTATACATGCTCACCTGGCTGAAACTATACATGCTCAAGGACAGTCTGGGAAACCTTCCTCTTTTGTTTTTCATTTCTGACTCCCATCTCCTAACACAAAAGTCAGAATTCCCACAATTTACACCTGGCAACAGTACATCAGATCTTATCCAAAGTGAGACACACATCTCTTAATGTGTTTTACTTACGGACTAAGCAACATCTGCGTATATCTATTGTGTTCAGCTAGGACAGAAATGGAGAATATCCTTGGCCGTCTGTATGTTGTTGGACTCCAACTCCCACCAGCACCAACCAGCATGGACAAAGTGCAGGAATGATGGGAGTTGGAGTCCAACAGCATCTGGAGGACCACAGATGTTCCCCCATCCCTGCGCTAGAAGGATGGATTCAGTTATGTCGCCAGTAGCTCAAAAGAAGTATATTTTGAAGGGCATGTCTCATTATACGCCTCTGCTGGTTTAATTGCCTGAGTCTTAACTGCCTGATGCATGGGAATTGTTCCACGAGAGGCCAAAGATACATCTCTTTCGGACGACATTCTGAGCAATTTCACAACACTATAATTTCCACTGTGTTTTATGGTTGGGTGAGGGAGTCTTTTGACTTCTCTGCATTTGGAATTGATGCTCTTTCCAGTGCTGGAAGTCAATGAGTCCAGTAGGTGGCAGCAGAGAGAGACAGAAAATACCCATTGAACAGCTGCTTTGAGGCTGCCATAGAATGATGGCCTCAAACTGGGGATAGACAAATCTGTCAATGCTGCTTTCTCTCTGTTTCTCATTTTTCCAATCTCAAGTTCAGTTCTCCACATTTCTGCATCCGTCTGGGAATAATTCCTTTTATAAAAAAATGTATTCATGAAAATTCTTCAGCATTTTAGTGCATTTTTCCCTAAAATACACAATTTTGTTCGCTTCTGCCTGATATACACATTTTTGCAAGCAATTTCCCCAAATATAATGCATATGTTATTTTTACTATAATATGCATTTTATGCACACTTTGCCCATATGTAGGCTTTCTTTTATTACTAACAGGTTATTTTATATGACACTGATTTTGCCATCTTTGGGGTAGATTTTATTTCCTGCTCATTTGAGGTCAAAGTTTGAGGCTGCAATCCTACACTCACCAGGAAATAAGCCGCATTGAAATAATGGGGCTTACTTCTGAGTGGTTATGTAGAGAATCCCTGATTTATTTATGTATTTATTTATTGACATGTCTTCCACACAGCTTTTTGGGATCATAGAACCTCCCAACACAGCTTATAATAAAAAGATCACAAATAGAAAATGACAAAACCAACTTTATTAACTACCCAATTAAAATCAGTATCTATTTCAAGACTCCTTAAATATAAAAACTAAGGCAAATCATGTTATTTTATTAACCGTTCTGCTGCATTTTTAATAATAAAAGTTGTAGTAGCAGCAGCAACAACACTACTATGATGTCTTTATCTATATCTATTACATCTATATCTATGTAAGAGCCCTTCTGAATCAGGCCAGTGGTCCATGTAGTTCAGCATCCTCTTCTCACAGTGGCCAATCAGATGTCACATGTGGGAAGCCCACTAGCAGAACTGGAGCGCAACAGCCCCCTCTCCACCTGTGATTCTCAACAACAGGTATTCAGAGGCACACTGCCTTTGACAGTGGAGGTAGAACATAGAACATAGTGACTGACAGCAATGGATCACCTTATCCTCCATGTGTATTCACACTACACACAGAGACAGACAGGCAGATTGCAATCAGTGGTCTTTTTTTTCCTGTGGATCCCACAGAACTACACACACAGCTAACCAAGTGTCCAAGTGTCTTATGCCAGAAACAGATATAAGGAAGGTGCCTTTGGCAGCTGTCCCACTTCAGCATGTATTTTCCCAGTTGCCAAAGCATAGTGTTTCCATGTTAACTTCTGATCCTCCACGGAGCTCATTAGAAACACACACAGGGATCTCCCGGCTCTTAACTTTGCCGAATCTTTAATTGTCTCCTTTGCCGCTAATGGCTTTTGGTTCATGCATCTCCCCCAGCCTAATTAAACGGTGCCCATAATTAGAGTCCCCTGGCATCTAGTTAAGAAAAGCCTTGGGGGTGGCATCAGTGTTTGGATGTTTAGGATGCCACAGTGAGAATTCAATGCCCTTTGCAATTTATGGCATGAGCAAACAAGCCAAGCCAAGACCAAATCAAACAGTTAAAACTCTTGCCGTTCCCTTCAGGCCAATTACAGTGTTAACAGGTGGCAACAGGTACATTAGAGGGACAGGTGTGCGGTTGCTATGCATCAGAATCTCTTTGCAAGCAAGCAGTGGGTTTAATGTTCAATTACACCGATCAGGAGGTCACTCAATTGGCTTTGTTAGCACCACCACCACATGGAGTCCTTCTCTCTGCAGGCTTCTCTCTCTCTAATGAAATGAGCAAATGCAAAACTGGCAAGCAGATGTTGAGGACAGCAGGAAGTGTATCATGTAACAGTTCCCAATCAAATGGCCTAACATAACCTTATGGATGATGGCACACAGGGGAAAGAAAGGCAAGCGCCTCACTTCTCTCGAGGATGCTGCTGGCTCATGTGGTGGATGGAATGACTGTAGGAATGGTGAAGGACAGCAGCTCTGTGGTAGGGCATCAGCTTTGCATGCAGAATGTTGCAGGGTCAATCCTCAGCATTTCCAGGTAGGGCTGGAGAGAACTCTGTCTGAAATCCTGGAAAGTTGCTGCTAGTCAACAGTAGATGGACCAATGGTCTGATTCAGCATAAAGCAACTTTCTATGTTCCTATGCAATGGTATCCTCAACACCAGGTAACAAAGGTCCTCTGTGATCTAGCCATTCCTGGAATAAGAACATAAGAAAAGCCCTACTAGATCAGGCCAAAGGCCCACCTAGTCCAACCATCCTGTTCTCACAGTAGCCAAACAGATGTCCATGGGACATCCACAAAAAGAACCAGAATGCCATAGCATTAACCTCACCTGTGATTCCCATCAACTGGTATTCAGAGGTATACGGCCTCTGACAGTGGAGAATGAGCATAAGCATGATGGCTAGCAGCCATCAATAGCCTTACCCTCCATCAATGTGACAAACATTCAGCGTCATTGGATGTCTTCAAGTTCTAGTATTATGAGAGAGGGAGGGAAACGTCCATTTCAGACTGCAAGTGTGGGGATTGAAGGTTTCACTGGATAATCACATAAGAAATCTATTTTACACGTAGTAAACTAATGTGTAAGGGAAAAGGCTAACCTAGAACCTTCCCCCTGACTTGCTACTTTTGCACAGAGCTTTTCATGGGTTGAGGAGCATTCACATTCTGCCACCCACAATCTGAAATGATACACTCCTGCAAGGAGGGGAGGATGCTTTGCTCAGTTTGGAATTGTGCTTAGTAAAACCCCTTACCAAAAAATTGGAACATAGTGTTGATCTTCCCAAGCCTAGTTCTGAAGTCTGGAAATTCCACAGTGCTCCTTAGGACTGGGCCAGATTTAAGGCTATTGTGTAAATTTATAAAGCCCTGAAAAACTAGATTCCAGTATACCTAAAAAAAACCCTGAGGGGAACATGCGGACACAGCAGACCCCTGCAGCCTTCCCACCTGATGCCACACCCCTGTACTTCCCTGGATCACTCCAGGCAGGCCAACCCAACTTGGCCAAGCCTGGATTCCCTCCTCACCAAATCAGCCCTATTTAGTTGAGGTTTCAAATCTGGTGCACAGCTTTATTATTTTGTATTGTTTCTGTGGTATTTTATTATACAGCCATGAAAGTGCTCTACACTAAAGCCAGCATGGATTTTTCACATTCCGCTATGTTAAACTGAAAATATCTCCCATGCCATTCTGATGCTTCCTATAAGCACATTTCAAAACAAAACCTTATAAAACGTATAGTCCTGAACTCAGAAACACTTGCTTAAGAACCCTGTAAGTTTTCATGGTGATGCACAAAACACTCAAGGAGAATCGAGAGTTCAAAGTGTAAAACAAGAGGAGGAAAAATCCAGACCCCTGTTGGACTTTTTTGTATTAGTGATCTCATAATTTGTTGAAATTAATTAAAAATCAGCCATGTTCACAGAGTACCTATAATCCTATTACTGACCTTGCCCCATACTCTCACCTTCATCTTCTGAAGTTTAAACTTTTTTTAAAAAAAAATTAAATGCATGGCTAGTTTTTAATTAATTTAAGAAATTTAACATTGGAATCTATGATAGCGCAGGCATGCTCAGTAAAAATGAACTCTCAGTGTTCTAAAAGCCAGACTAACAGCTAATCTAATCAGGTGACAACACCCATGCCAGACATTTACTCTACTTTAAACAGTCCTGGTTTCCCCCAAAGAATTCTGGGAAGTGTAGTCTGTGAAGGGTACTGAGGTTGTTAGGAGACTCCTTTTCCCCTGAAGAAGCTCCAGTTGCCAGAGTGATTTGACAGTCAGCCCCTCTTCTGGTGACTGTTGCTCTGTGAGGGAAATAGGGCATCTCTGGAGATTCTCCATCTTTGGAGATGCAGTCCTGACTGCAGGTGTTGCCACTACTCACCATATGCTCAGAGGCACATGTTACCAAATTCTTCCAAGATACACAGGAAGTGGATTGGACTGTGAAAGACCAACTCAAATTGTGTTTGCATTTTGACCAATTTGTAGGGCAATCCAATATCTCAGAGAGGAGGTCAGGTCTCCTGCTCCCCTGGTGCATTCACTATAGCTCCCCAATTTCCCTGCTTTTTGAAGTTTGATAGAAATATCTGTGGGCTATAGGTACGTAAACCGCAAGGTTTTTTGTCTATTAGTGAATGTATGCCATGGTCTCAGAATATTTTGACAGTGGAAATAACGATATATTGCGATTGCAAGCTGAGGGATATAATGCAATGGTAAAGTTGTGGAGAGGGAGGCAAAGGAGCTGGGTTTATTGTAGCATACAGCAAGACAGTTTGTGCAATGTCAAAAAAACCTGTGCAGTGTGAATAGGTTTTTTGTAGTTTGACCATATGGGATTTAATAAGGAGCTGGTAGTTTCGAAAAGCAAATTAGATAAGAAAAGATAAAAATAGAAAATGAAGATAAATACTGGCTCTTTTCAAATCTTCCTAACCTTATACTAATACTCAGTGCTCTTTTGGTAAAAAAAGAAGAAGGTGGTGCCAGTGCTCATGTCTTGTCAAAAGAACTGTGGGTGCCAGCACAAAATGTCTGGCATGGGCCGTAAAAAAAGAGGCACCGGTATGCTGTACCAGTGAGTGCGGTCACAGAAAAAAGGCCTGCTACTAGTATCCCATGGGACAAATTACTTCATTAGTTCAGGGGCGGTCAGTGTACTGGCTTCTTGTGCAGTAGGGGAAAAAACCTTAGAATAAACCCTGCAAAGAAGTATACTGTAGGCTGAAGGGAGGGACCTGTGGCCGTAGAGCTGTTGCTAATGGAAAGGAATGACTGGAGTGGGAGGAATGTCCGTAACTCGGGGAGGATTTCATGTGCTGTGTTTCACCCACACAACCTACTGCTTTTACATGTGCATGTGGCACTAATCATAATTCATTAGCCTTTACCCACGTAACTGTGATGACTTCATATTCTCCCCTCCGTTTCTCCCCTGACTCCATTTCGCTCCCCTCCTCTGCTGTCTTTCTTGTGCCATTCCCCAGTTTTTAAACACCTTGGGAAAAAGAGCTGTCCCCATATTCTTTGTGCATGGGTCAGATAACACTATATCAGAAATAATAATTGGGCATTTTTACACTTTGTATTTAAAAAGGCACTTCAGCCGTCCTTCTGCTATCAGTATGCATAGACAGGATGCTTCACACATTAGAGTAAAGGCATGTTGCTTGCATATGTGGGGGTTAACAATCCATCTCTCTTTCCAGGGGAATTGCACCTCTGTGAGGGGAATAAGGGTCTCCTAATAACCCTCAGCACTCATAACAAACTACATTTCCCAGGATTCTTTGCGAGTAGCCATGGTTTTTTTAAAGTACAATAATAGCACTTTAAATGTATGGTGTGAATTAGGGATGTGCCAGAATTCCTCCCAATTTGGATATGGTACTGAATTTTCCATTAATTCACCTATCATTGTGAAATGGATTTTTATGTAGCTATTTTACAAAGATATTTTTGTAAACAGATCTTTCAAGAAAAGAAAGAAGCCCGCCTCTAAAATATTGATGTTAAGAATGATAATTTTATTGACGTTCATTGATATTTCCTTTCAAAATATTGATATTAATATTAACAGCAGCTAATGGACAAAGAACAAACTCGAATTGACAGAATGCTTCTGAACCGGCACCACCCAACAGTTCCCATCCCAAGTGTCAATGCAGCCAAAGTGGGGCTTCCCTTGGGATTGGTCTAGAAGCTGCAGCTGGGGCAAAACGTTGCAGCGCAGTTGCTGAGTGGGGCACCTGCATGCATGCATGCCTGTGCTGAGGGAACGGCGCTGGCTGGGGATCAGTGACCAGGCCAGGTTCAAGGTCTTGTTCCTAACATGTAAAGCCCTGAACAACTCAGGATCAGGTTACTGAAAGACTGCCTGATCAAGACTTGTGAGATCACTGGGATCATCTGGGGAAATTCTACTCATAGCAACATACCCTACAGGATATCACAGGACAGTGACCCCAACATTATTTATTTATTTTTCAACAGATATGGTGCAAATGCATGACTAGAAGCCTGTGCTCCTATTGTGCTCCTAAACCTGTGCTGAGCTTCTTCACCCCGTGGAATCTGAGTGCCCCACCCTATCTATCCTGAGAAGCTATATGCCTACCAGACAACTTCCTCAGTGCCCTTTGGACCTCCTTGTTCCTCATTGTGTATATGAATGGGTTCAACATGGGAGTGATGATGGTGTAGAACACAGCCACTGTCCCATAGGTGGCGTCGCTTGAAGATGGGTGCGTGTATATAAAGACTGGAGGCCCGAAGTATAATAGCACCAAGATAAGGTGAGCACTGCAAGTTGAGAAGGCCCGGCGCCTTCCCTCTGTCGTTTTGATTTTCAAAATGGCAGAAGCAATGTAGGCGTAGGAGATACATATGAGCGCAAAGCAGCCGGAAGCCACAACCCCATTGTTGACCACTGTGACGGTATGGTTCACCACCGTGTCAGCACAGGCTAGCTTCACCACTGGTGGTATATCACAAAAGAAGTAGTCGACTCGGTTTGGACCGCAGTAGGGCAGACGAAAAGTGAGGCTGGTGTGGATCGCAGCATGAAATGAACCAGCGAACCAGGTCCCGGCCGCAAGCCCAGAGCAGATTCTGCGGTTCATTAGTGTGGCGTAGTTCAACGGGCGGCAAATGGCAAGGTAGCGGTCATAAGCCATGACAGTGTAGAGGAAACACTCGGTGCTTCCAATGAAGTGGAAGGCATAGAGCTGGATGGCACAGCCTCCAAAGGAGATGGTCCTGTAGCTCAACATTATGAAGCCTGCCAAGATTTTGGGCACAGTGACGGAGGAGAGACAGATGTCTAGGAAGGAGAGATTGCAGAGGAAAAAATACATGGGAAGACCATGCAGCTGGGGTTCAAGCAAGATGGTGACCAGGATGAGGAGGTTCCCCAGAATGGTCAGCAAGTAGATGACCAAGAAGAGGAAGAAGAAGAGAAGAGGGAGTTCTGCTGTGTTTGGCAGCCCCCCAAGGATGAAGACCTTCACTTCAGTTTGGTTATTTGGATCCATCTGACAGGGCAGGAGCCAAGGGGCCAAAGCCAGTAATCGGAACCAAAGACAAGACCAAAGATGATCAAAGGATGCAAGAACATGCCCAGAGCTCAGATTAGCCTTGTTGCTTGAGCAAGCTTAACCAGAACAAAAAGCCATCTTTTGCTCGTTGACCAGGTTGGGTGGCTGTGGTCAGCCTGAGGATATTAAATTGCCAAGGCCCATGCTGCAACATGCAGTTCAGTGGCTCACCAGATGGGGAAGCAACACACAGGTCCAAAGGCTCACTATTTGAGCTCCAAAGCTCCTAACAGGAGGAAGAAAAGTATCTTAGTCATTAAAATGAAGAACAGAAAATAGTAAAAGTCACTAGTGTGGTGTAATGGTTAAGATGGTGGACTATGACCTGGGAGACCAGGGTTCAAATCCCCACACAGCCATGAAGCTCACTGGGTGATGTTGGGCCACTCACTGCCTCTCAGCCTCAGAGGGAGGCTATGGGAAACCCCCTCTGAATACCATTTACCATGAAAACCGTATTCATATGGTCACCATAAGTCAGAATCAACTTGAAGGCAGTCAATTTCATTTTTCATTAACTCTAGCTATCTATCTTAACTAACACAAGTATATAGGTTTCCCTAACGAAATAAAATGTCACAATAATACCCATTTAGCCAATTTTTAAATTTAAATAATATCCAAAATCTCAAAATTTGAAATTAATTTTCACATTTTCTTGATGAATATTAAAACACTGATGTTTAAGAGTGGAATTGACAATCACAACCCTGAATTTCCAGGAACTCCTGCCCAAATTTCATCAGCGTTTTAATGTTCTACACTAATGTCAGATTGAATTCCCTCAAGTTTTAGAGAGACACTTTCCTGCCTTTGTCATGGCCACTCATACAATGACTGCAATGAGAGTCTCTGACCTTCAGACCCCAGTCAAGTTTCCTGGACCAGCATGCAATGGGAACAAAGATAGCATCGTTCCCATTGCATTCTGGTCTAGGAAACACAGCAGGAGGCTGTGGACTGGACAGCCTCTGCACTTGTCATGATCACTGTACAAATGGCTCCAATGAGGCTTCCCCCACCCGAAGGGAACAAAAGATGAGAACCCCATCAGCTCCCTCATCTTCTACATGTGACAGCATGGTGAGACCAGGGTTCAAATCCCCACTCAGTCATCAAGCTCACTGGGTGACCGTGGCCAGTCACAATGTCTCAGCCTAACCTACCTCCCAGGGTTGTTGTGAGGATAAGAATGGGGTGGGGAGTAGCATGCACACTGTCTTGAGCCTTCAAGGAAAGGTGGGTTAGAAATGTAATAATAAATAAATAAATAAAGGCAGGGGGGAAATTCCTGAAAACTTCATCTGCTTCCCCTCCCAAAAGCACTTGAAGTCCCCCCCCCTCCCCTTTTGCAGGAGATATCTCATGGAAACAGGTGGTATTGGATTCAACCTACCTTTAGCACTAATTGCTCAATGATGACCAAAAAGAACAAGGCATACATACTCCAACTTCTCCTCCCCCCACCAAAAAAAAGATCACAGAACTTTGCCCACCCGACCTCCAGTCTTTGATGGTGGGTTCCTCTGCGTACAAGTTGCTGGATAAATCTAGACAGAAAATTTTGGAACATAGAAAAGTAGAGCTGGAAGGGGCCTATAAGGCTTTAATCAGCTTTAATTACTGCTCAATCTTCCACATATCTTGGACAAAGAAGTCGGGCCTCCAGTTAGACCATCAGAACCCAAGAAGATCCCTCCTGGATCAGGCCAGTGGTCCATCTAGTCCAGCTTCCGACTCTCACCATAGTCAACCAGATACCACAATGGGAAGCTGCAAGCAGATCTGAGCACAGCAGCAGTCTCTCCACCTACAGTTTCCAGCAACTAGAATTCAGGGAGATATTTCCATGAGAACCTGGTCCCCTGTATTGTTTAAGAAATGAACCACCAGCTAGTGAGGTTCCCAGATAGTGAATACATGCGTATCTTAATAGAAGGATAGCTTTCAAATTAAGGTGCGCTCACCTTCCGTAAAGCTATAGTATGATGATGGATGCCAGTGTTGCTTTCAATGTGACCCAGTTCTCGAGCATCCACTCTATATACTTGCATACCCAAAAGCACAGCCATCTGGGGACACAGTCCCTGGAGACCTCAGATTCCCTTGCCTAATGCTCAGAGAGAATCAGGAGTGCTCCTGCCTTGAGGGGGGAGACTCTGTGCTCTCTTCCTTTCGCTCAATATGACTGATAAAGCAACACTGCGCTTCTGATCTTAGCAGAGCCATACCTGGTGGGACCAATATAACATGTGCCTCTGGATATTCTACCAGGATTAACTGATCATTCCCCATTGATTGAGAGACTAAGGCTGCAGTCTTATAACACAGGAGTGGGAAACCTTTTTTTTTCCTTCCTGAGGGCCACATTCACTCTGGAAAGCCTTCAAGGGGCCACTTGGCAGCAGTGGGCGGGGCCAGAGGCAAAGGTAAACATTGAAATGAATCTGAATCTTAGCTTTGCACAGTAAGCTAGTTTCTACACACACTTGCATGTCCCCTCCCTATCAACTCATTTGAAATGTGGTGTTGGAAGAAAGCTCTGCGGATACCATGGACCACGAAAAAGACAAATAATTGGGTGTTAGAACAAATTAAACCAGAACTATCACTAGAAGCTAAAATAATGAAACTGAGGTTATCGTACTTTGGATAGATAATGAGAAGATATGATTCACTAGGAAAGACAATAATGCTGGGAAAAACAGAAGAGAGTAGAAAAAGAGGAAGGCCACACAAGAGATGGATTGATTCCATAAAGGACACCGCTGACCTGAACTTACAAGATGCTATTTATACTATTGAAGATAGCCAACTCATAGGGTTGCCATAAGTCGTATTCGACTTGAAGGCACATAACAACAGCAACAAGGTAACCTATGGAATTTGCTCCCACAAGAGGCATTGTTGGTGGGCTCGTGTTGGGCCATATTAGTTGTTTAGGAGTCTTAGTACGGAGGAACATGGGTGATGCCACCCCAATTTCAGTGATTACAGGAAGAGAAAAATATAGCCATGGGAAAGTGGTGAATTACCAGAGAAGGTGAAGGCAAGGCTATCTGAGCCTTATTTCTTGCTGCCACTCCTCTCATGGATGGGTTCCTCGTTGCTCACTGCTGTGCCCACTGGCCTGTGTGTGTTGTTAACGCCAGATCGGTACATAATAAGACCACTCTCATCCATGACTTGATTGTGGATGAAGGTGCCGATTTGGTGTGCATTACCGAGACCTGGGTGGGTGAGCTTGGAGGAGTTGATCTGACCCAACTTTGCCCACCTGGATACTCGGTGCAGCACCAGTACAGGCTGCAGGGATGGGGGGAGGAGTTGCTGTGGTCTACAGAACTTCCATCTCTGTCACCAGGAAACCACTCTGTCTTGGAGCTGGCTGTGAGGGCCTGCACCTGGTGTCAGGCCAAGGAGACAGTAAACTAGGGTTGCTGCTGGTGCACCATCCACCCTGCTTCCTGGCAGCTTCTCTGACTGAGCTGGTGGAGTTCATCTCAGCTGTGGTGTTGGAGGAGCCCAGAATGATAGTGCTGGGTGATTTCAATGTCCATGCTGAGGCTGCCTCTAATGTTCCGGCTGGGGACTTCATGGCCTCCATGACAACCATGGGGCTGTCCCAAGTTGTTATTGGCCCAACACATAGGGCAGGGCACACCCTCGACTTGGTTTTTGCTCCATGTAGAGGAAGGGGTGGTCTGGAGATGGGGGATGGATGTCACCCCATTGTCATGGTCAGATCACTTCCTGGTGAAGTTTAGACTTATGGCTCCGATCCTTCCTTAGAGGGGTGGTGGACAGATTAAGATGGTCAGTCCCCGGAGCCTAATGGAATCCACTGGATTCCTGAATGCCCTGGGGGAGTTCCCAGTAGATAGAGTAGGTGACCCTGTTGAAGCCCTTGTCACACTGTGGAACAGTGAGATGCGTAGGGCTCTCAACACAATTGTCCCCAAGCACCCTCTCCGGCTTGCACCTTGGTACACCAGTGAACTAAGGGCAATAAACAGGCTGGACGACGGCTAGAGCGCAAGTGGTGAAAGATGTGCTGTGAGACTGATCTGACATGAGTAAAACATCATAACCATGCCTACTGTGTGGCGGTGAGGGTGGCGAAGAAGGCCCACTTCTCTGCCTCCATCGCATCCTCAAGTAGCCGTCCAGTGGAGCTTTTCCGTATTGTCAGGGGTCTGTTGACATCATCTCCAGGAAATGGAGTCTTAGACCCTTCGGAGACCCACTGTGAATTTTTTGCAAGGCGCTTCGAGGGTAAAGTTGCTCGCCTCCATAGCAGTCTTGATGCCCCAATGAGGTGTCCAGTGCAACGTCTGCTGCAACTTCTTGGGAACGGTTTCAGTTGATGTGGCCTGATGACGTGGACAAGGTGCTTGCGATGATGTGGCCAGCAACGTGTCCTCTCGACCCTTGCTCTTCTTGGCTTATTAAAGCTTGCCGAGGGGGTCTGACCGAGTGGATCCAGGGTGTGGTCAATGCACCATTACGGGAGGGAGTGATTCCAGCTGCCTTGAAAGAGCGGGTGATCCGACCACTCCTGAAAAAGCCCACCCTCGACCCATTGGTTTGTGACAACTACCGACCAGTTGCAAATACCCCCTTCCTAGGGAAGGTGATTGAGAGGGTTGTGGCGCAGCAACTGCAAGTACTCTTGGATGAAACAGATGGTGGATGCTTACCCTGTTCTAGATGGGGTTACACTCCCCTTGAAGGAACAGGTTCGTAGTCTTGGAGTTCTTTTCGATCCTTCCTTGTCTCTGGAGGCGCAAGTGGCCACGGTGGCAAGGAATGCATTCTACCACCTTCGGTTGGTAGCCCAGCTACGCCCCTATCTGGACAGGGATGACCTCGCCTCAGTTGTTCAAGCTCTGGTAACTTCTAGGTTGGATTACTGTAATGCGCTCTACGTAGGGCTGCCCTTGAAGACAGTTCGGAAGCTTCAGCTAGTGCAAAACACAGCAGCCAGACTGCTGACGAGGACCAGCCGGTCAGCGCATATAACACCTGTTCTGGCCCGTTTGCACTGGCTACCTATTTGCTTCCGAGCCAGATTCAAGGTGCTGGTTTTGACCTATAAAGCCTTACACGGCGTGGGACCGCAGTATCTTGTGGAATGCCTCTCCCGCTATGAACCGACCCGGTCACTTCGCTCAGCGTCTAAGGCCCTCCTCCGGGTACCAACCCATCGGGAAGCCCAGAGGACAGTTACTCGATCTAGGGCCTTTTCTGTAGTGGCCCCCGAATTGTGGAATAGCCTCCCCGAAGAAATACGCCTGGCGCCGACGCTTCTATCTTTTCGGCGCCAGGTTAAGACCTGGCTATGCTCCCAGGCATTTTAAAGCGTTTAATGTTACAATTTTAAATCTCTTTGTTTCAGTTTATTTATTGTGATATTTTGTATTTCTGTACTTTTAATCTTTTGTATACCGCCTAGAGAGCTATTCGCTATGGGCGGTTTAAAAATGAAATAAAATAAATAAAATAAATAAATAAATCTTGACACATCCCAGTCTGGGTTCAGGCCTAGTTATGGGAATGAATCGGCCTTGGTCGCCCTGATGGATGACCTTTATTGGGAGAAGGACAGGGGGGTTGCAAACCTGTTATTCTTACTTGGTCTCTCGGTGGCTTTTGATACCATTGACCATGGTATCCTTCTGGGCTAACTTGGTGAGCTGGATATTGGAGGCTCTGTTTTACATGGTTCCAATCCTATCTCCAGGGTCACTCTCAGACAATAGCATTGGGTGACTATCTTTCAGCCCCCTGGCAGTTGTGCTTTGGGGTGCTGCAGGGTGCCATCTTGTCTCCCATGTTGTTTAACATCTATATGAAGCCCTTGCCAGTGGTCATCAGGAGCTTTGGGGCGAGGTGTCAGCAGTATGCTGATGATACCCAGCTCTATTTCTCCAATACATCTGAATCGGGAGAGGCCATGCAAGCCCTGGACAGCTGCCTGGACTCGGTGGTAGGCTGGATGAGGTCCAATAAACTGAGGCTGAATCCTAGCAAGATGGAGGCGCTGCGGGTTGGTGGTTCCCGAGTTTGGATAATTGGTCAATTGCCTGCTTTGGATGGGGTCGTACTCTCTCTGAAAGAGCAGGTCGGTAGCCTGGGGGCGCTCCTGGATCCATCTTTGTTGCTCGATGCCCAGGTGACCTCAGTGGCTAGGAGTGCCTTTTACCAGCTTCGGCTGGTGAGACAGCTGCAGCCATTTCTGGACCAGGATAGCCTGACCACTGTTGTCCACACACTGGTAATCTCCAGGGTGGATTACTGTAATGAGCTCTATGTGGGGCTGCCCTTGCGGTTGGTCCGGAAGCTGCAGCTGGTGCAAAATGCAGCAGTGAGACTGCTCACTGGGGCAGGGTATTGCCAACATGTCACCTGGCTGCTGAAAGAACTGCACTGACTGCCTATTTGCTACCAGGCCAAGTTCAAGGTTCTAGTTTTGGTGTACAAAGCCCTGTACAGCTCGGGACCAGGATACCTGAAAGACCATCTTACCCCTTATATACCCAGTTGATCACTGCGCTCTGCAGGTGAGCGCCTCCTGCAGATACCATCTTATCAGGAGGTCCATTCCGCACAACATAGGAAATGGACCTTTAGTGTGGCAGCACCTACCCTGTGGAATTCCCTCCCCTTAAATATTAGACAGGCGCCATCTCTGTTATCTTTTCGGCACCTTTTGAAGACTTTCCTCTTTCAACAAGCCTTTTAAGTTGAGACCTATCCCAGTCTGCGTCTGTGTTGGAATTGCTTAATATGTTTTTTAATAATTTTAACCCTTTTTAAAGTTGTTTTTAAAAATGTTTTTAACGCTGTTTTGTTTTAATGTATTTTAAGATCTGTTTTTATAATGTTTTAAAGTGTTTTTAGCACTTTGTTTGCCGCCCTGGGCTCCTGCTGGGAGGAAGGGCGGGATGCAAATGAAATAATAAATAAATAAATAAAAAAGAGGCAGTGATAGCAATTTGGATGGCTTTAAAACAGGATTAAAACAAGGATTCAGCAAATTAGAAGGATAAGGCTATCAATGGCTACTTACCCTGATGGCAGCAATGGTCATCAATCTGGATGGCTTTAAAAGAGGTTTAGACAAATATAAGGAGGCTAAAGCTATCAGTGGCTACTAACCCTGATGACTATGTTCTGCCTTCACTGTTGTGTTGAAAGTGAGGCAAGAGCAACTCCTGTTTGGGTTCTTTTGTGTGTATTCCAGAAGGAAGATAGAGTTAGGGTCCTCCAGTTGGCTAGGCTTGCCTACCTTTACCTGTGCTGTTCTCTGCCTAACTGCCTTCCGTTGTAAACTGATATGCTCAGGGAAGCTTATCTGCCCCTCCTTCCTTTGACTTCTTCTTCGACTGTCCGAGGAGATAGAAGACATCTTTGTCTTTGCTCTCTCTCCTGAGCCATGAGGGCAATACCAAAGTCTGGGCATTGCACCTCCAACTTAGTTAGTTAGAACTAGGTATGCCTTTTATATCTACTATGTATTTCTATAAATAAAGTAGCTTTTCTTATTTTTACTAAGTCTTAGGTCTCAGTGATCTAAATGCAGGGTAAAAGCCTGCTACTTACGTAAAAACACACATTGGCACACACACACACCTCAGACCGCTGACAATCTCTGCACATATACAAATTTCCATAACATGTCGGGGGCAGGCATGCTTCTGAATTCCAGGCACAGGAGGGGAGGGAGCTGTTGCACTCAGGCCTTGCTTATGGGCTTCCCTTACTGGGCATCTTCTTGGCCACTGGGAGAACAGGATGTGGACTAGATGGACCACTGGCCTCATCCAGCATGGTTTTTCTTATTTTTTTTAAGCAAGCAAGAAGCATTATAAGGGCACATTCCAGCCAGGCAAAAGCCAGGGCAAAGGGGCAAGGCCTGGGGAGAGTCCCCAGGTCCCAACAAAGAGGCCTAGAGTGCTGCAATTGTCCTCAGGGCCTGAGATTCCCCTGCTCTAACACTTACCTGGGAGTAAGTCCAATTGAACACCAGAGAAGGGGGCTGCCTCTGAGTAGATGTAGATTATGGCAGTGCACAGTACGAATGAGATGCCCCTACCTTTGAACTCGCCTCTGCTCAGTCAGTAGCAGTATGGGATCATTTCAGAACGAAGGGGATGCCCTTGAGGTTGGTCCAGAAGCTGCAGCTGGTGCAAAATGTGGCAGTGAAACTGCTCACTGGGGCAGGGCATCGCCAACATGTCACCCCGCTGCTGAAAGAATTGCACTGGCTGCCCATTTGCTACCGGGCCAAGTTCAAGGTTCTAGTTTTGGTGTACAAAGCCCTATGCAGCTGTGGACCAGGATACCTGAAAGACCGTCTTCTCCCTTATATACCCAGTTGATCACTGCGCTCTGCAGATGACGGCCTCCTGCAGATACCATCTTATCAGGAAGTTCGTTCTGCACAATATAGGAAACATACCTTAAGTGAGGTGGCACCTACCCTGTGGAACTCCCTCTCTTTAAATATTCACCAGGTGCCATCTCTGTTATCTTTTCAGCACTTTTTGAAGACTTTCCTATTTCAACAAGGCTTTTAAGTTGAGACCTATCCCAGTCTGCGTCTGTGATACACACACAATATGTTTTTAACCCTTTTTTAAAAGATGTTTTTAAAACTTTCTTTAAAAAATGTTTTTAACGTTTTGTTTTACTGTATTTTAAGGTCTGTTTTTATGATGTTTTAAAGTGTTTTTAGTCTTTTTGTTTGTTGCCCTGGGTTCCTGCTGGGAGGAAGGGTGGGATATAAATCAAATAATAAATAAATAAATAATGGAATATTGAAGCAAATTGGACCCATTGGGTCTCCTGGTTGATTCCATTTTACTTACCCAGAATGCCTCAGACCATGTATCACCTTGGGGGGAAATGGCAGCTCTCAAGGGAGATGAAGGCACATCTAACAAATGAATAATGGCATTCATTGGCTGAAAGTGCCTGGAACATGCCTCTTTTGTCATCTATTAAAGCAGGAGTGGGAACCCTTTGGCCCTCAGATGTTGCTAGTCTACAACTCCCATCAGCCCTAGCAAGCCTAGCCAATGGCCAAGGATGATAGGGGTTGTAGATCAGCAACATCTGAAGGGCCAAAGGTTCCCCACAACTGTATTAAAGAATGGTGTGGTAAACTGCATGAGTATACCTCAATGGCTAAATTAATGCATTTTATTAGTTTCAGGAAACAAAAACAAAGTCATGGCAACCTTATCCTCAGATGGATCAAATTTTATTTAACATAGTAAAATGGGTTATTGCCAAATTATACAGCCACTCAGTCAGCATGGATTTTTCACATTCCACAATGTTACATTGAAAATACCCCCCATGCCATTCTGATGCTTCCCATAAACTCATTACAAAACAAAACCTTACAAAACTTATAGTCCTGAACTCAGAAACGCTTGCTTAACAACCCTCTACATTTTCATGGTGATACACAAAACAATCAGAGAGAATTGAGAGTTCAAAATGTAAAAAGAGAAAAACCAGACCCCGTTTGCAGTTTTTTCTGTCAGAGTTCTCATAATCTGCTGAAATTCATTAAAAATCAGCCATGTTCACAAAGTACCTGTAATCCTATTACTGACCTTGCCCCAGACTCTTACCTTTATCTTCTGCAGTTTAAAAGTTAAAAAAAAATGTCTGGCTGATTTTAATTAATCAGAGGCACACGTTACCAAATTCTTCCAAGCTACACAGGAAGTGGATTGGAGTGAAAGACCAGCCCAAATTGTGTTTGCATTTTGACCAATTTGTAGGGCAGAACAATACCTCAGAGAGGTCAGGTCTCCTGCTCCCCTGGTGCATTCACTAAAGCTGCCCAATTTCCCTGCTTTTTAAAGGTTCATAGAAATATCTGTTGGCTATCGGTACATTCTTAAACCCGAAGGTTTTTTGCCTATTAGTGAATGTATGCCATGGATTCACAATAGTTTGACAGTGGAAATAACAATATATTGCGATTGCAAGCTGCTGAGGGATATAATGCAATGGTAAAGCTGTGGGGAGGGAGGCAAAGGAGCTGGGTTTATTGTAGCATACAGCAAGACAGTTTATTTTATTTTATTTATTTTATTTATGGGATTTGTTAGACGCCCATCTGGCAGAGGTTAATCTGCCACTCTGGGCGACTTACAACCAAACACAAGTACTATCCATATAGTTTGTGCAGTGTCAAAAAAGTGTGCAGTGTGAACAAGTTTTTCATAGTTTGAGTATATGGAATTTAATAAGGAGCTGGGAGGTTTCAAAAAGCAAAATAGATAAGAAAAGATAAAAAGAAATAGAGAATGAAGATAAATACTGGCTCTTTTCAAATCTTCCTAACCTTATACTAATACTCAGTGCTCTTTTGGTAAAAAAAGAAGAAGGTGGTGCCAGTGCTCATATCTTGTCAAAAGAACTGTGGGTGCCAGCACAAAATGGCTGGCATGGGCCGTAAAAAAAGAGGCACCGGTATGCTGTACCAGTGAGTGCGGTCACAGAAAAAAGGCCTGCTACTAGTATCCCATGGGACAAATTACTTCATTAGTTCAGGGGCGGTCAGTGTACTGGCTTCTTGTGCAGTAGGGGAAAAAACCTTAGAATAATCCCTGCAAAGAAGTATGCTGTAGGCTGAAGGGAGGGACCTGTGGCCATAGAGCTGTTGCCAATGGAAAGGAATGACTGGAGTGGGAGGAATATCTGTAACTTGGGGAGGATTCCATGTGCATTCATGTGTTTCACCCACACAACCCACTGCTTTTACATGTGCATGTGGCACTAATCATAATTCATTAGCCTTTACCCATGTAACTGTGATAGCTGCGTATTCTTCCCTCTGTTCCTCCCCTGCTTCCATTTCACTCCACTCCTCTGTTGTCTTTCTTGTGCCATTTTCTAGTTTTTAAACACCTTGGGGCAAAGACCTGTCCTCTTATACTTTGTCAAGCGTGCATGGGTCAGATAACACTATATCAGCAATAATAATTTTGCATTTTTACACTTTGGATTTACAAAGGCACTTCAGCCATCCTGTATAGCACAGTGGGGAGGAGAGCCTGGCTGGAAGTCCAGAGTCTGTGAGTTCAAATCCCCGCTCATGTCTCCTGGGTGTCAAGGGCTAGCTAAAGATCACCCCCACAGTGAGTGGCTCTGGGCTTATGTGCCCTGCCACCTGTGCAGCCGTGGGCCAGCTGCATAGTCCCAAGGAGCCCAGTTGCCCCCCAGCTGGCAGTTGCGGACAAGGAAGGCGCTGGCTTGTGCAGCTGTGGCAAGCTGAGCAGGCCCTAGCCAGCTGGGGAGGAGTAGCCTCAGAGGGAGACAATGGTAAACCCCCTCTGAATACCGCTTACCAAGAAAACCCTATTCATAGGGTAGCCATAAGGTGGGATTGATTTGAAGGCAGTCCATTCCACTGTCAGTGTCCATAGATAGGATGCTTCACACATTACAATGAAGGCATGTTGTGTGCATGTATTTGTTTGTTTATTTCTTTATTTACTGCATTTATATACAGCCTCATAGCCGAAGCTCTCTGGGCAGTTTACAACTATTAAAAGCATTAAAAACAAATATACAAATTTAAAAAACACATTTTTAAAAAGCCATTTTTAAAAAAAATGTAGGGGAAGTTCACAATCAATTCCTCTTCCCAGCTCTGTGAGGGGAATTGCACCTCTGTGAGGGGAATAAGGGTCTCCTAATAACTCTCAGCACTAGTAACAAACTACAGCTCCCAGGATTCTTTGGGAGTAGCCATGATTTTTTAAAGTTGAATAATATTACTTTAAATGTATGGTGTGAATTAGGGATGTGCCAGAATTCCTCCCAATTTGGATATGGTACTGAATTTTCCATTAATTCACCTATCATTGTGAAATGGATTTTTATGTAGCGATCTTACATAGATATTTTCGTAAACAGATTTTTCAGAAAAAGAAAGAAGTCCGCCTCTAAAATATTGATGTTAAGAATGATAATTTTATTGACATATCCTTTCATTCATTGATATTTCCTTTCAAAATATTGATATTAAACACGGATTGGTATAAACAGCAGCTAATGGACAAAGAACAAACCTGAATTGACAGAATGCTTCTGAACCGGCACCACCCAACAGTTCCCATCCCAAGTGTCAATGCAGCCAAAGTGGGGCTTCCCTTGGGATTGGTCTAGAAGCTGCAGCTGGGGCAAAACGTTGCAGCGCAGTTGCTGAGTGGGGCACCTGCATGCATGCATGCCTGTGCTGAGGGAACGGCGCTGGCTGGGGATCAGTGACCAGGCCAGGTTCAAGGTCTTGTTTCTAACGTGTAAAGCCCTGAACAACTCAGGATCAGGTTACCTGAAAGACCACCTGATCAAGACTTGTGAGATCACTTAGATCATCTGGGGAAAATCCACTCATAGCAACATACCCTACAGCAGCCTTTCCCAATCAGGGTGCCTTCAGATGTTGTTGGACCACAATTCCCATCTTTCCTGACCATTGGCAATGCTGGCTGAGGCTGATGGGAGTTGTGGTCCAACAACATCTGGAGGCACACTGCTTGGGAAAGGCTGCCCTACAGGATATCACAAGGGGGTGACCACAACATTATTTATTTATTGTTCAATAGATATGGGGCAGATGCATGGCTCATAATGACTAGAAGCCTGTGCTCCTATTGTGCTCCTAAACCTGTGCTGAGCTTCTTCACCCCGTGGAATCTGAGTGCCCCACCCTATCTATCCTGAGAAGCTATATGCCTACCAGACAACTTCCTCAGTGCCCTTTGGACCTCCTTGTTCCTCATTGTGTATATGAATGGGTTCAACATGGGAGTGATGATGGTGTAGAACACAGCCACTGTCCCATAGGTGGAGTCGCTTGAAGATGGGTGCATGTATATAAAGACTGGAGGCCCGAAGTATAAAAGCACCAAGGTAAGGTGAGCACTGCAAGTTGAGAAGGCCCGGCGCCTTCCCTCTGTCGTTTTGATTTTCAAAATGGCAGAAGCAATGTAGGCGTAGGAGATGCATATGAGCGCAAAGCAGCCAGCAGCCACAACCCCAATGTTGACCAGTATGACGGTATGGTTCACCGCCGTGTCGGCACAGGCTAGTTTCAGAACTGGAGGTATATCACAAAAGAAGTAGTCAACTCGGTTTGGACCGCAGTAGGGAAGACGAAAAGTGAGGCTGGTGTGGATCGCAGCATGAAATGAACCAGCGAACCAGGTCACAGCTGCAAGCCCAGAGCAGATTCTGCGGTTCATTAGCGTGGCGTAGTTCAACGGGCGGCAAATGGCAAGATAGCGGTCATAAGCCATGACGGTGTAGAGGAAACACTCGGTGCTTCCTATAAACTGGAAAGCACATAGCTGGATGACACAGCCTCCAAAGGAGATGGTCCTGTAGCTCAACATTATGAAGCCTGCCAAGAGATTGGGCACGGTGACGGAGGAGAGACAGATGTCTAGGAAGGAGAGGTTGCAGAGGAAAAAATACATGGGAAGACCATGCAGCTGGGGTTCAAGCAAGATGGTGACCAGGATGAGGAGGTTCCCCAGAATGGTCAGCAAGTAGATGACCAAGAAGAGGAAGAAGAAGAGAAGAGGGAGTTCTGCTGTGTTTGGCAGCCCCCCAAGGATGAAGACCTTCACTTCAGTTTGGTTATTTGGATCCATCTGATAGGGCAGGAGCCAAGGGCCAAAGCCAGTAATCAGAACCAAAGAGAAAGACAGGACCAAAGATGATCAAAGGATGCAAGAACATGCCCAGAGCTCAGATTAGCCTTGTTGCTTGAGCAAGCTTAACCAGAACAAAAAGCCATCTTTTGCTCGTTGACCAGGTTGGGTGGCTGTGGTCAGCCTGAAGATTTTAAATTGCCAAGGCCCATGCTGCAACATGCAGTTCAGTGGCTCACCAGATGGGGCAGCAACACACAGGTCTAAAGGCTCACAGTCTGAGCTCCAAAGCTCCTAACAGGAGAAAGAAAAGTATCTTAGTCATTCAAATGAAGAACAGAAAATAGTAAAAGTCACTAGTGTGGTGTAATGGTTAAGATGGTGGACTATGACCTGGGAGACCAGGGTTCAAATCCCCACACAGCCATGAAGCTCACTGGGTGATGTTGGGCCACTCACTGCCTCTCAGCCTCAGAGGGCGGCTATGGGAAACCCCCTCTGAATACCGCTTACCATGAAAACCGTATTCATATGGTCACCATAAGTCAGAATCAACTTGAAGGCAGTCAATTTCATTTTTCATTAACTCTAGCTATCTATCTTAACTAACACAAGTATATAGGTTTCCCTAACGAAATAAAATGTCACACAAATTGAAATTTAGCCAATTTGAAAAATTTAAATAATATCCAAAATCTCAAAATTTGAAATTAATTTTCACATTGTCTTGATGAATATTAAAACACTGATGTTTAAGAGTGGAATTGACAGTCACAACCCTGAATTTCCAGGAACTTCTGCCCAAATTTCATCAGCATTTTAATGTTCTACACTAATGTCAAATTGAATTCCCTCATGTTTCAGAGGGACACTTTCCTGCCTTTGTCATGGCCACTCATACAATGACTGCAATGAGAGTCTCTGACCTTCAGACCCCTGTCAAGTTTCCTGGACCAGCTTGCAATGGGAACAACGATAGCATCGTTCCCATTGCATTCTGGTCTAGGAACACAGTAGGAGGCTGTAGACTGGACATCCTCTGGGCTTGTCACAATCACTGTACAAGTGGATGTGATGAGACTTTTTTTCCCGAAAGGGAACAAAAGAGAAGAACCCCATCAGCTCCCTCATCTTCTACATGAGACAGCATGGTGAGAAAAGGGTTCAAATCCCCACTCAGTCATCAAGCTCACTGGGTGACCGTGGCCAGTCACAATGTCTCAGCCTAACCTACCTCCCAGGGTTGTTGTGAGGATAAGAATGTGAGGGGAGTAGCATGCACACCATCTTGAGCCTTCAAGGAAAGGTGGGTTAGAAATGTAATAATAAATAAATAAATAAATAAATAACGGCGGGGGGGAAATCCTGCAAACTTCATCTGCTTTCCCTCCCAAAAGCACCTGATGTCCCCCCTCCTCCCATTTTGCAGGAGAAATCTCATGGAAACAGGTGGAGTTGGTTTCAACCTACCTTTAGCTGTAATTGCTCAATGCTGACAAAAAAGAACAAGGAATACATACTCCAACCTCTCCTCCCCCCCCCAAAAAAAATCATAGAACTTTGCCCACCTGACGTCAAATCTTTGATGGTGGCTTCCCCTGCACACAAGTTGCTGGATAAATCTGGACAGAAGAGTTTGGACCATAGAATAGTAGAGTTGTAAGGGAACTATAAGGCTTTAATCAGCTTTAAGTACTGCTCAATCTTGAACATATCTGGGACAAGGAAGTTGGGCCTCCCAGTTAGACCATCAGAACCCAAGAAGATCCCTCCTGGATCAGGCCAGTGGACCATCTAGTCCAGCTTCCGACTCTCACCATAGTCAACCAGATACCACAATGGGAAGCTGCAAGCAGATCTGAGCACAGCAGCAGTCTCTCCACCTACAGTTTCCAGCAACTAGAATTCAGGGAGATATTTCCAGGAGATCCTGAATGAACCACCAGCTAGGGAGTTTCCCAGATAGTGAATACATGCATATCTTAATAGAAACATGCTTTAGAATTAAGGTTCGTTCACCTTTCATAAAGCTGTACTGAGATGATGGATGCCAGCGTTGCTTTCAATGTGACACATGTTACGACGGGACCTTGAACTTCCTCATGAGCATAGCTCACTAGAAATCCAAGTCCCCAAAAGACAGCAGCAGGATCTTTTGCTGGAGTTACCCGCACATCACCCCCAGAACCTGTATAATTTTACCCTTAACCCAATAACACATACACTGCAAGTAAAATAAAGAGTGGTTTTATTAAGAGAAGGAACAAGGAAAAATATTGCAGTTTACAATTGCAGTTAACAATGAGTAGCTTTCTAACTATTATTCATTCATTCATTCAGCAACACTGGATAGACTAAAGCAAAGAGACTAACCCTATGAACACTTTCACATTAAGCTCACCCACACAGAAAGAAAGAAAAAAGGGAAGGAAAAAGGCCCAGATAGTTGCATATACCTTTCCTGGAGAGTGGCTGCAAGCCTGAAACTGAGAGAGACCTTTCGTATCTAGTCCAATGAGCCAAAAGCTCTGCCCTTGTGTAACCAGCGCTAGAATTGAAAGATCTCACCCAATCCTTAGCTCTGAAGCTCTGCAATTTGTCCCAAAGATGCTAGAGTGCGTTGGTAAGTGAAGCAGCAGCTGGAGCCCTCCAGAAGAGGCACACACTTCCCCTTCTCACTCCTCATGTTTTATATCTTTTCCTAACTAAACTGACCCCAAAGTAAACCCAATGTAAATGTGACCAGGAGGGTGGGAACCCACTCATTTCCTGATAAATTCCCGGATGATAGGTGTGATCTCCCTGCTGTAGATTCCTGATGATTCCTCAAGGTTAAGATCATCATAATCCTTGTGTAAAACAGTTTCTTTGTTTGACAGGAGTTTATCCTGTCTTCTCCAAAGGCTTAGAAATGCACAACACCTCCTAGTTTGAAAGGAGCTATTCTGTTTCCTCCTGATGGCCTAGATTATCATATGCATTTCCTTTGTTTGAAAGGGGCGCCTATTCTTACAGGGTGACAAATCCCAAATTTCCATGAGTCAGGAAGTCTATACCTTCAGGCATTGCAAGATATGTACTCAGAGGTCACAGAGGGGCTGTTTCCCAGGAATCTTTGCTGTTGTAGGCCTTTTCAAACTCTGGTTCACAGAGATGAATCAAAGATTAAAAATTCCAAATATTTGATACCTCATAACACACAGGTCTCGAGTGTCCAGCCTATATACTTGCATAGCCAAAGTCACAGCCATCTGGAGACACAGTACCTGGAGACCCCAGACTCCCTTGCTTAATGTCCAGAGAGAATCAGGAGTGCTCCTGCCTTTAGGGGGGAGACTCTGTGCTCTCTTCCTTTCACTCAATATGACTGATAAAGCAACACTGCGCTTCTGATCTTAGCAGACCCATACCTGGTGGGACCAATATAACATGTGCCTCTGGATATTCTACCAGCATTAACTGATCAATCCCCATTGGTTGAGAGGCTAAGACTGCAGTCTTATAACACAGGGGTAGGAAAGCCTTTTTTTCCTTCCTGAGGGCCACATTCCCTCTGGAAAGCCTTCAAGGGGCCACTTGGCAGCAGTGGGCGGGGCCAGAGGCAAAGGTAAACAGAGAAATGAATCTGAATCTTAGCTTTGCACAGTAAGCTAATTTCTACACACACTTGCATGTCCCCTCCCCATCAACTCATTTGAAATATGGTGTTGGAAGAGAGCTTTGTGGATACCATGGACCATGAAAAAGACAAATAATTGGATGTTAGAACAAATTAAACCAGAACTATCACTAGAAGCTAAAATGATGAAACGGAGGTTATCATGCTTTTCTCATTATGTGTCCATTATGATTCACTAGAAAAGACAATAAGGCTGGGGAAAATAGAAGGGAGTAGAAAAAGAGGAAGGCCAAACAAGAGATGAATTGATTCCATAAAGGAAGCCACAGACCTGAACTTACAAGGTGCTATTTATAACAGATCCTATTGGAAGTTGCTGATTCATAGGGTCACCATAAGTCATAATCAACCTGAAGTCACACCACAACAACAACTTAACCTATGGAATTTGCTCCCACAAGAGGCAGTGATACCCACCACTTTGGATGGCTTTGAAACAGGAGTAAGCAAATTCATGGAGAATAAGGCTTTCAATGGCTACTTACCCAAATGACAGCAACGGTCATCAATTTGAATGGCTTTAAAAGAGGATTAGGCAAATATAAGGAGGAAAAGGCTGTAATCGATGGCTACTAACCCTGATGACTATGTTCTACCTCCACCTTCGGAGGCAGTATGCTTTTGAATTCCAGAAACTAGAAACCTCAAGAGGAGATCGAACTGTTGCACTCAGGCCTTGCTTGTGGGCTTCCCTTACTGGGCATCTGTTTGGCCACTGGGAGAACAGGATGTGGACTAGATGGACCACTGGCCTCATCCAGCAGGGACTTTCTTATATTCTCCATTTAAGCACTCAGGAAGCATTAAAAGGCAATATTCCAGCCAGGCAAAAGCCACGGCAAAGGGGGTAAGGCCTGGGGAGAGTCCCCAGGTCTCAACAAAGAGGCCTAATGTGCTGCATTTGGCCTCAGTGCCTGAGATTCTGCTGCAATAACACTTACCTGGGAGTAAATCCAATTGAACACCAGAGAGGGGGGCTTGCCTCTGAGTAGATGTAGATTATGGGAGTGCACAATATGAATGAGATGCCCCTACCTTTGAACTCACCTCTGCTCAGTAGCAGTATGAGATCATTTCAGAATGAATGGAAGATTGAAGCAAAGTGGATCCATTGGGTCTCCTGGTTGCCTCCATTTTATTTACCCAGAATGCCCCAGACCATGTATCACTTTGGGGGCAAATGGCAGCGCTCAAGGGAGATGATGGTACATCTAACAAATGAATAATGACATTCTTTGGCTGAAAGTGCCTGGAACATGCCTCTTTTGTCATTTATTAAAGCAGGAGTGGGAAACCTTTGGCCCTCCAGATGTTGCTAGACTACAACTCCCATCAGCCCTAGTCTGGCCAATGGCCAAGGATGATAGGGGTTGTAGTTCAGCAACATCTGGAGGGTTACCCATGACTGTATTAAAGAATGGTGTGCTAAACTGCACGAGTATACCTCAATGGATAAATTAATGCATTTCATTAGTTTTGGAGAACAAAAACAAAGTCATGACAACCTTATCCTCAGATGGATCAAATTTTATTTAACATAGTAAGATGGGTTATGACCAAATGTATGCCATGGACTCACAATATTTCACAGTGGATATAATGATATGATGCGATACCAAGCTGAGGGATATAATGCAATGGTAAAGTTGTAAAGAGGGAGGCAAAGGAGCTGGGTTTATTCTAGCATAGACACATTTTGTGCAGTGTCAAAAAAATTGTGCAGCATGAATACATTTTTGGTAGTTTGAGCATATGGGATTTAATAAGGAGCTTGATAATTGGGTGTTAGAACAAATTAAACCAGAACTGTCACTAGAAGCCAAAATGATGAAACTGAGGTTATCATACTTTGGACACATCATGAGAAGACATGATTCACTAGAAAAGACAATCATGCTGGGAAAAACAGAAGGGAGTAGAAAAAGAGGAAGGCCAAACAAGAGATGGATTGATTCCATAAAGGAAGCCACAGACCTGAACTTACAAGATCTGAATAGGGTGATTCACAACAGATGCTCTTGGAGGTCGCTGATTCATAGGGTCGCCATACATCATAATCGATTTGAAGGCACATAACAACAAAAATGAAGATAGATATTGGCTCTTTTCAAATCTTCCTAACATACTAATATATAGTACACTTTTGGTTAAGGAAAAAAAAGCAAGGTGCCGGTACTCATATCTTGTCAAAAGTACTGTGGGTGCCAACACAAAATGGCTGGCATGGGCAGTAAAAAAAAAGGGCCGGTATGCTGTACCAATGAGTGCGGTCACAGAAAAAAGGCCTGCTACTAGTATCCCATGGGGCAATTTACTTAATTAGTTCAGGGGCGGTCAGTGTACTGGCTTCTTTTGCAGTAGGAAAAACAACCTTAGAATAAACCCTGCAAAGGAGTATGCTGTATACTGAGGGGAGGGACCTGTGGCCGTAGAGCTGTTGCTAATGGAAAGGAATGACTAGAACGGGAGAAACATCCATAACTTGGGGAGGATTCTATGTGCTGGCTTCCCCCAAAGAATCCTGGTAATTGTAGTTTGTGAATAGTGCTGAGAGTTGTTAGGAGACTCCTACTCCCCTGTTGAAGCTTCAGCAGCCAGAGTGGTTTAACAGTCAGCCCCTCTTCTGGTGATTGTAACTCTGTGAGGGAAATAGGGCATGTTTGGAGATTCTCTACCTTTGGAGATGCAGTCCTGACTGCAGGAGTAGCCAGCATTCACCATATGCTCAGAGGCACATTACCAAATTCTTCCAAGCTACACAGGAAGTGGATTGGACTGTGAAAGACCAACCCAAATTGTGTTTGCATTTTGACCAATTTGTAGGGCAGTCCAATATCTCAGAGAGGAGGTCAGGTCTCCTGCTCCCCTGGTGCATTCACTATAGCTGCCCAATTTCCCTGCTTTTTGACTGTGGGCTATAGGTACGTTCTTAAACCGCAAGGGTTTTTTTGCCTATTAGTGAATTGTATGTATTTCAGTACACTACCTCGATATTTTATATGAGTTGGTAATATTTTATAAATAAATGTAAATTGACATCATTGGGAACATGATGGAGCCCAAACATGTCTCCTCATGGGTTCCCCAAATCTCCACCCATGAGCCTTTCCTTTTCCCTTCACCAAAACCTTACCATGCAGTGACAACAGTGGCCATAGCCCCTGGTACTTGGGACGATTAGATTGCAGAGTCCCAGGCAGCAGGGACACAGGGATGTATAGTTTCCCAGGGCACTTATTAGTAGGGACACTAGATGCCCTGGTAACTACACGTCCCAGTGCTCCTTGTGCCTGGGACAGTCATGAAGATGCTCAGCAGAATCTCAGTGCAAGGAGAACTAGGGACATAGAGTCTCCAAGGCACCTAATGTCCCCACTAACTACTCAAGCACTCTGGGAAACTATATGTCCCAGGTCTGCACATGCCCAGAAACTTGCTTTACCTGTCAAGCCTTTTCAGAGACATGGGACTCAATTCAAAATGGAGCCATGCATTATGAGACTGAAGAAGTTTGCATTCTGAGCCAGGGAAAAATATGAACTTCAGCGACATTGCAAGTACAACATACCCATAGGGATATATTGTTGGCGTGTGTGCGTTGTTGTGTGAAACAGCATACATTACGTTGGAGTTAAGTTGAGCAAGAAACTTCTTCAGAGCATGTTAAGAGTCTTTATTGAAAGACATTAAGGCCAGAGGCTTAAGAGTAAATACATGTAGAGATTCTTCAGTCACCCCCCTTCTGGTACATCTCTCTCCATAGATAAACACAAAAGACAGCCTCTCAGCTCAGAGGCATAATTCAGAAGAACGACAACACATAGACTCTGTTAGAACTTTCCCAGTCGCTATCAGATGGCTACCATAGCAACGGCCCTGGCCGTCCGTTCCCAGACAGGGCATAGACATAACTCCCCCTTAACCACAGTTACATCTTCACACTTGCAGGCTTCATGGAAAACTACTAGAGACAGTAATGCCTACTGGTCACCAGCCCAACATATATATTATTTCATCTGCTTATAGATGATCGAGAACATCTTAGGGTATTAATTTAGATTTGCCATTCCACTCATTACCAGGGACATAAGGGCAGTCATCACGCTTGAAAATCAGGCTGCACATGGGCGTGCACATCTACACACACACACCTACACACAGCTTGCTCTAAAAAGAAAGCCTCTGTCCAGGCATTGAAGGCTGGTCCATTAGCGGAAAGAGGGTGCTGGCCCACCAACTTCAGTCTGCCTTCAGCCAGCTCCCACCTGCCTGCCTTTTTAGTGACATCCAGTCCACAGGTGGCACTGCCTGCTGGCTTCCTCTTTGTGAGTCTCAAGGTAGCCCTTCTAGAACGTGGACAGCAAGGAGGATGCTGGGGACAGAATCAGCATTAGTTGGCTTTGCCCATCATTGGCACTGGCTACATCTTCTATAGGCTTCTCTGCCTTCTGTCTCACCAGTCTCAAGGGACACCAGGCAGCATTGGTCTCAAGAGGTGCCCCTAGCCAATAAGCACATCTCATCTTCAAGCCAATGGTCATCTTCTCTCCTGAAATCACATGCCACTTCAGAAGCAGCTGCTGTCACTCATGATGGGCGTCAGAAGCACCTTCCAATGACGTTCCAATTATGAGCTGATGTTTTCCAGAGCCGTGTTTTACTGAGCATCAAATGCACATTCAGAACCACATAATTTTAGAGCTGGAAGGCGTTTAGCGCAGCTCTCTGCTTCATGCAAGAATCTTGCAACTGCAGGACCCCTGACAGATGGCTGTCCTGTCTCTGTTTAAAGACCTCCAGCAAAAGATAGCTCCCCTCCTGAGTTGTTTCAGGGAGGGATGCATGCATCGTTCCCCACACTTTGCACATCTGTTGCAGAAAATTGCATTCTTCTCAGTAAGAAAACCACAATATTTTGTCCGTCAAAGATCTGGGTATCAAGTACAATACAGGCTGAGCACTTTCTTATTTATTTGTTTCAATGGTTAATGAATTAATTATTTGCACAGTATATATTTACCACACAACTGTAAATAGAACCTCCAAGCAGCTTATGAAAGGAAGAAAAGAAGGATTAAAACTGGCAATAAAAGAGTTTTTTAAAAAACAGTAATTAAAAAATGACTTCCATAAATAATACAGTACAGTAAGCTAAAAAAAAAGATGAAAGTACATGTCAGCTTCTGTATGTCAGGATAGGCTAGCCTGAACAAAAACTGTTTTTAGCAGGCAACAGAAAGAATGCAGTGAAGATACCTGCCTGGTACCCATAAGCAGAGAGTTCCAAAGTGTAAGAGTTGCCATGCTGAAAGGTTGATTTCTTACAAGGGCAGCATGAATATTATGTAGCACCTGCAACATTCTGTTGGCTTGCAGGCTTAGATCTCTTTTCTTCTTCACAACATTAGACTCAGACTTCACGCGGTTTAAAATTAGGCTAGTATGGACACATACGCCCCAGGAATCCCTAAGGGATAATTGGCTTTGATGTCTGGGATGTGGCTTCTTGTCCATATCCTAGCAACCCCTCCAGAAGGAAGTCACACCACAACTGACAGCAACAACAGGAGCATTCAGACTGTGCCCTACTGCATCATAAAAGAGTGTGGAAGGAACCACCAAGATGGTGCAGCCCACAGTGTGAGGGATTTGAAGGGTCACCTTTTGGTGGAACTTGAAGAGGGAAGAACAAGTCCCCTCCCCTGATTGTGTTCTGTCTCCGAAGCTCCAGCAAAGGGCTGTAGCTCAGCAGTAGAGCATCTGTCCTGCATGCAGAAGGCCCCAGGTTTCAATCCCCGGCATCTCCAGGTAGGGCAGGGACTGAGCCCTGTCTGACACTCTAGAGAGCTGCTGCCGGTCAGTGTAGACAATACTGAGCTAGACGAACCAATATTCTGACTCAGGATAAAGCAGCTTTCTGTGTTCCTCTGTATGTGCTTGGGAAACCTCCAGTCTTGAGGACAAACCTGGCCCTCCAGTCTTCTCTATTTGACCCTGGAAAATCTACCCACCCCAGAGCCAGGCCCTTTACCAGCCATGCTTGCAGCCTCCTTCAGTGTTTTTGCCTGGCTGGAATATGCCCTTGAACTCTGATCATGTTTCTTGCTTGCCTGGAAGGTAGAGAGGGGTGTGTGGGTGCACGTAGAAACTAGCCTACTGTTCAAAGGTCAAATTCACATTTCCTCTGCTCATTTTGCCTCCTTTCCTACCACTGGCAAGTGCTCTCAGAAGGTTGCCCAGAAGGGAATGTGGCCCTCAGGCTAAAAATATTCCCCATCCCTATTGTATCCAAATCCAATCAATCTGTGCTCCTAAACCTGTGCTGAGCTTCTTCACCCCGTGGAATCTGAGTGCCCCACCCTATCTGTCCTGAGAAGCTATATGCCTACCAGACAACTTCCTCAGTGCCCTTTGGACCTCCTTGTTCCTCATTGTGTATATGAATGGGTTCAACATGGGAGTGATGATGGTGTAGAACACAGCCACTGTCCCATAGGTGGAGTCGCTTGAAGATGGGTGCGTGTATATAAAGGCTGGAGGCCCGAAGTATAAAAGCACCAAGGTAAGGTGAGCACTGCAAGTTGAGAAGGCCCGGCGTCTTCCCTCCGTCGTTTTGATTTTCAAAATGGCAGAAGCAATGTAGACATAGGAGATACATATGAGCCCAAAGCAGCCGGCGGCCACAACCCCGATGTTGGCCAGTGTGACGGTATGGTTCACCGCCGTGTCAGCACAGGCTAGTTTCAGCACTGGAGGTATATCACAAAAGAAGTAGTCGACTCGGTTTGGACCGCAGTAGGGAAGACAAAAAGTGAGGCTGGTGTGGATCGCGGCATGAAATGAACCAGTGAACCAGGTCCCGGCTGCAAGTCCAGAGCAGATTCTCCGGTTCATTAGTGTGGCGTAGTTCAACGGGCGGCAAATGGCAAGGTAGCGATCATAAGCCATGACAGTGTAGAGGAAACACTCTGTGCTTGCCATGAAGTGGAAGGCATAGAGCTGGATGACACAGCCTCCAAAGGAGATGGTTCTGTAGCTCAACATTATGAAGCCGGCCAAGATTTTGGGCACGGTGACGGAGGAGAGACAGATGTCTAGGAAGGAGAGGTTGCAGAGGAAAAAATACATGGGAAGACCATGCAGCTGGGGTTCAAGCAAGATGGTGACCAGGATGAGGAGGTTCCCCAGAATGGTCAGCAAGTAGATGACCAAGAAGAGGAGGAAGAAGAAGAGAGGGAGTTCTGCTGTGTTTGGCAGCCCCCCAAGGATGAAGACCTTCACTTCAGTTTGGTTGTTTGGATCCATCTGATAGGGCAGGAGCCAAGGGCCAAAGCCAGTAATCAGAACCAAAGAGAAAGACAGGACCAAAGATGATCAAAGGATGCAAGAGCATGCCCAGAGGTCAGATTAGCCTTGTTGCTTGAGGAAGCTTAACCAGAACAAAAAGCCCATCGTATGCTTGTTGACCAGGTTGGGTGGCTGTGGTCAGCCTGAGGATATTAAACTGTCAAAGCACATTCTGCAACATGCAGCTCACTGGCTCACCAGATGGGGCAGCAACATAGAGATCCAAAGGCTCACTGTTTGAGCTCCACAGCTCCTAACAGGAGAAAGAAAAGTATCTTAGTCATTCAAATGAAGAATGGAAAACAATAAACATCACTGCTTTAACTCTAGCTATCTACCTTAACTAACACAAGTATATAGGTTTCCCTAATAAAATAAAATGTCACAAAAATTGAAATTTGGCCAATTTTTAAAATTTAAATAATACCCAAGATCTCAAAATGTAAAATTAATTTTCATGATGAATATTAAAGCACTGAAGTTTAAGAGTGAACTTACCAATCACCACCCTGAATTTGCAGGAACTCCTTCCCAAATCCTCATCTAGGATGCACACCTTAACATGGTGAGGGGGTTTAAGAGTGTCGAAGATGCTGATACCAGTGCCGTCAGGAGTCTAGACCAAGAGGCTAGACTCTTAGCAGGGGCACCAAAGGCAGAATGGTCAAAGCTGAGACACCAGACTAAGATGCATCCAAACTCAGAGGAGAGCAATGGTAAACCACCTCTGAATACCTGACCACGAAAAACCTATGAACAGAGTATCCAAAATGCAACATGAGATAGTGCTGGAAAATGAGACCCCCAGGTCAGATAGCATTCATTGAGCTATTGGGGAAGAACAATGGACAAGCACAAGTAGAACTGTGACTAATGAAGCAACCGCGTCAAAGCTGAAAGGAAGCCCAAAGGCTGATACGCACAGATGCAAAAGGAGAGTCTGGAGTTGTACAACATACACAATATGTCCTGCCTTCAAGTTGATTCTGACATACAGCGACCCTATGAATAGGGTTTTCATGAGGCTGAGAGGCAGTGACTGGCCCAAGGTCACCCAGTGAGCTTCATGGCTATGTGGTGATTCGAAACCTGGTCTCCCAGGTCGTAGTCCAACACCTTAACCACTACACCACACTGGCTCTCATAACATGCACAATAGGACCATGGGATGTGAGAAGCATGAACCAAGAAAAGTTAGAAATTGTCAAGCAACAAATGGAATGCATCAACATTACCATACTTGGTATGAGTGAATTAAAACAGACGGGAATGGGACATTTTCAATCAGGCAACTACAAAATATTTTATGCAGGAAATGAGAAATTAAGAAGAAACGGGGTGCTTTAATAGTGAGAAGTGATGTAGCAAAAGCAGTTAGGAGCTGTAACGCAAGGTCTGAACGAGTGATATCAATGAGAATAAATGGGAAACCTATTAACATAACCATCATCCAAGTCTATGCTCCAATGGCAAACACAGAAGAAGAGGAATTGGAGAGCTTTTATGCAGAAGTACAGGAAGAAATTGATCACACACCAAAACAAGACATTCTGATAATCATGGGGGACTGGAATGCAAAAGTAGGGAACAGAGAAGAACTAGGAATTGTGGGGAAATGGGGCTAAGGAGATCAAAATGAAGCAGACTTACTGAATTCTGTGAAGCCAGCAATTTGTTTCTTGCAAACACATTTTTTGAGTGACCGAAGAGACTACTGTACATGTGGACATCACCAAATGGTCAATATAGGAATCAAATTGATTATATAATTGGAAGCAGAAGATGGAGAAGTTCCATACTTTCTGCAAAAACAAGACCAGGAGCAGACTGTGGTACAGATCATGAACTGGTCGTATCGAAAATCAGAGTAAAACTAAAGAAGAAGAACAAAGCAATCAAAATGCCAAAATACAATTTAAATAACATCCCAGAAGAATATACAGATCAAATAAGGAACAGATTAGAGGCTTTAAACTTAGTTGATAGAGAACCAGAATAACTATGGAGTGAAGTCAGAGACATTATCAGAGAAGAATGCAAAAAGACAATACCTCTAGTTAAAAAGAGAGAAAGACCTCAATGGATGACTGAAGAAACTCTTCAAATGGTTACAGAGAGAAGGAAAGCAAAAGCAAAAGGAGATGGAAACACAGTCAGAACCCTAAATGCAACAATACAGCAACTAGTACGTAGGGACAAAGAGAACTATTACAATAGTTATTGTATAGAAATAGAAGAGGACAACAAAAAAGGTAGAACAAGAGCCCTATTCCAAAAGATTAGAAAAATTAAAGAGAAATTTAAACCAAAGGTAGGGATGCTGAATAATCAACAGGGGAACACACTGATTGTCCGAGATAAAATAAAAGGAAGATGGAAGCAATACACTGAAGAACTCTATAAAAGAGATGCAAGGATGACAGATTCATTCATGGAGGAACCGTATGATGCAGGACCAGAAATCTTAGAATGCGAGGTGAAAGCTGCTCTTAAAATACTTGGAAGAAACAAATCACCAAGAATAGATGGCATACCAATAGAGTTGCTACAAGCTACTGAGACTGAATCTGTCCAACTGTGACAAAAATTTGTCAGCAAATATGGAAAAGAAAACAATGGCCCACACACTGGAAATGTTCAATATACATCCCAATTCCAAAGAAAGGGGAGACCAGGGAATGCAGTAATTATCGAACTATTGCCTTGCAATAGTTGGAACTATCCCATGCAAGTAAAGTAATGCTTAACATTCTACAAAAAAGTCTCTTACCATATATGGAACGAGAAATGCCAGATGTCCAAGCTGGATTTAGAAAAGGAGTGGTACCAGAGATCATATTCCAAACATACGTTGGATAATGGAACTGACCAAGGGATTTCAGAAGGAAATCACCCTGTAATTTATAGATTACAGCAAAGCCTTTGATTGTATAGATCATGAAAAACTATGGAATGCCTTAAAAGAAATGGGGGTGCCACAGCATCTGATTGTCCTGATGCGCAACCTATACTCTGGACAAGAGGCTACTATAAGGACAGAATACAAAGAAACCCATTGGTTCCCAATAGGAAAAGGTATGAGACAGGCAGGGCCGGTTCTAAAGGGCGGCCAGGTGGGGCACTGGCCCGAGGGCCACTGGAGCTACAGGAGGCCCTCCGCTCTCCTTCTGCGATTTGCGGAAGCATCACGGACTGCCATCCCCCCGCTACCCCCCACTTTACCTACCTTTCCGTTGTTTTTTGCAGCGCAAAGATTTGCCATCAATTAAGATGGTGGCCGAGGTTTCCTTAAGGGGATGAAGCCTCTGCCATCATCTTTGCTGATGGCACGCATGCGTGCTACACGCACGTGTTGCTGCCATCAACAAAGATGGTGGCAGAGGCTTCAGCCCCTTATGGAAACCTTGGCCGCCATCTTGATTGATGGCAAACCTGCACACACCACAAGAAACAACAGAAAGATAAGTGACGCATGGGGCTAGCGGGGGGATGGCAGGCGGCACGGAAGCTCCTGTCTTGCGGTCCGTGGATGCTTAAGTTCTGCGGATCGCAGAGGGGGAGCGGAGGGGCCCAGGGCAGGCTGGTACCCAAGGGCCCTGGCATGCCTGGGGCCAGCCCTGGAAACAGGGGTGTATTTTATCATCCTATTTGTTTAATCTATATGCAAAACATATCATACAGAAAGCGGGATTGTACCAAGATGAGGGATGTATGAAAATTGGAGGGAGAAATATCAATAATTTAAAATATGCCGATGATACCATACTACTAGCAGAAACCAGTAACAATTTGAAATGAATGCTGATGAAAGTTAAAGAGGAAAGCACAAAAGCAGGACTACAGCTGAACATCAAGAAGACTAAAGTAACGACAACAGAAGATTTATGTAACTTTAAAGTTGACAAGGAGGACATTGAACTTGTCAAGGATTATCAATACCTTGGCACAGTCATTAACCAAAATGGAGACAATAGTCAAGAAATTAGAAGAAGGCTAGGAATGGGGAGGGCAGGATCATTCAGACCATGGTATTCCCAATCTCTAAGTAGAGATGTGAAAATTGGACAGTGAAAAAAGTGAATAAGAGAAGAATTAACTCATTTGAAATGTGGTGTTGGAGGAGAGCTTTGCAGATACAATGGACTGTGAAAAAGACAAATAATTGGGTGTTAGGACAAATTAAACCAGAACCATCATTAGAAGATAAAATGATGAAACTGAGGTTATCATACTTTGGACACATAATGAGAAGACATGATTCACAGGAAAAGACAATAGTGCTTGGTAAAACAGAAGAGAGTAGAAAAAGAGGAAGGCCAAACAAGAGATGGATTGATTCCATAAAGGAAGCCACAGACCTGAACTTACAAGATCTAAACAGGGTGGTTGATTACAGATGCTATTGGAGTTCGCTGATTCATAGGGTCACCATTAGTCATAATCAACCTGAAGGCACAAAACAACAACCTCCCCAAATTTCATCAACCTTTTATTGTTCTAAACTAATGTCAGATTGAATTCCCTCAAGTTTCAGAGAGACATTTTCCTGCCTTTGTCATGGCCACTCATACAATGACTGCAATGAGAGTCTAACCTTCAGGCCCCAGTCAGGTTTCCTGGACCAGCATGCAATGGGAACAAAGATAGCATTGTTCCCATTGCATTCTGGTCTAGGAAACACAGCAGGAGGCTGTAGACTGGACAGCCTCTGCACTTGTCACGATCACTGTACAAATGGCTCCAATGAGACTTTTTTTCCCCGAAGGGACAAAAGAGGAGAACCCCGTCAGCTCCCTCATCTTCTACATGAGACAGCGTGGTGAGACCAGGGTTCAAATCCCCACTCAGTCATCAAGCTCGCTGGGTGACCGTGGCCAGTCACAATGTCTCAGCCTAACCTACCTCCCAGGGTTGTTGTGAGGATAAGAATGGGGAGGGGAGTAGCATGCACACCATCTTGAGCCTTCAAGGAAAGGTGGGTTAGAAATGTAATAATAAATAAATAAATAAAGGCAGGGGGGGAAATTCCTGAAAACTTCATCTGCTTCTCCTCCCCTGTTGCAGGAGACGAGTTGTCTCATGGAAACAGGTGGTGTTGGTTTCAGTCCATCTTTAGCAGCGCTTAATACTGATGAAAAAGAACAAGGCATACATACTCCAACCTCTCCTCTGCCCCCGCCCCCCAAAATCATAGAACTTTGCCCTCCCGACCTCCAGTCTTTGATGGTGGCTTCCCCTGCACACAAGTTGCTGGATAAATCTGAACATAAAATTTTGCACCATAGAATGGTAGAGCTGGTAGGGGCCTATAAGGCTTTGGAAAATGAAATGGACTGCCTTCAAGTCGATTCCGACTAATAGTGGCCATATGAATAGGGTTTTCATGGTAAGCAGTATGCAGAGGAGGTTTATCATTGCCTTCCTCTGAGGCTGAGAGGCAGTGATGGGCCCAAGGTCACCCAGTGGGCTTCATGGCTTGTGGGGATTCAAACCCTGGTCTTCCAGGCAGTAGTCCAACACCTTAACCCTTACACCACACTGGCTCTCCTATAAGGATTTAACCAGCTTTAATTACTGCTCAATCTTCCACACATCTGGGACAAAGAAGTCAGGCTTTCAGGTTAGACCATAAGAACCCAAGAAGATCCCTCCTGGATCAGGCCAGTGGACCATCTAGTCCAGCTTCTGATTCTCATCATGGTCAACCAGATACCACAATGGGAAGCTGCAAGCAGATCTGAGCACAGCAGCAGTCTCTCTACCTAGAGTTTCCAGCAACTAGAATTCAGGGAGATATTTCCATGAGAACCTGGTCCCCTGTATTGTTTAAGAAATGAACCACCAGGTAGGGAGCTTCCCAGATAGTGACTACATGCATATCTTAATAGAAGGATAGCTTTTGAACTAAGGTGCACTCACCTTCTGTAAAGCTATAGTATGATGATGGATGCCAGTGTTGCTTTCAATGTGACACAGTTTTCGAGCATCCAGTCTATATACTTGCATAGCCAAAGTCACAGCCATCTGGGGACACAGTCCCTGGAGACCTCAGACTCCCTTGCCTAATGCTCAGAGAGAATCAGGAGTGCTCCTGCCTTGAGGGGGGAGACTGTGCTCTCTTCCTTCAGCTCAATATGACTGATAAAGCAACACTGCGCTTCTGATCTTAGCAGAGCCATACCTGGTGGGACCAATATAACATGTGCCTCTGGATATTCTACCAGGATTTCCTGATCGATCCCCATTGGTTGAGAGGCTAAGACTGAAGTCTTATAACAGAGAGGCTGTTTGTCGCCAGGGGATGGCTATTTCCAACTGTCTTGGCATGCTCTCCAGCCCTGGGAACCTTCAAAAGGGAGTTTCTTCCAGAAGACTTTCTGGCCTTTTGCCTTGAGGCAAAAGGGACAGGGGGATAGAAGAGATTTTTATTTCAGATTGGGGGTTAGTTTTCAATATTTTTGCTTTAGTTTTATGGTTGAGCTTTATGCTTGTTTACACTTTGGTGTATGTTAACGGGAGGGAGGCGAAGGAGCAGGGTTTATTCTAACATACAGCTAGACACATTTTGTGCAGTGTCAAAAAAATTGTGCAGTGTGAATACGTTTTTGGTAGTTTGAGCATATGAGATTTCATAAGGAGCTAGGTAGTTTCGAAAAACGAAATAGATGAGGGAAGATAAAAAAAATAGAAAATGAAAATAAATACTTGCTCTTTTCAAATCTTCCTAATGTTATACTAATACTCAGTGCTCTTTTGGTAAAAAAAAAAAAATCAAGGTGCCAGTACTTGTATCTTGACAAAAGAACTATGGGTGCCAGCCCACGGCACAGCTGGCATGGGCAGTAAAAAAAGAGGGGCTGTTATTCTATACCAATGTGTACAGGCACAGAAAAAAAGCTTGCTACTAGTACCAAATTAGTTCAGGGGCCGTCAGTGAACTGGCTTCTTGTGCAGTAGGAAAAACAACCTTAGAATCAACCCTGCAAAGGAGTATGCTGTAGACTGAGGGGTGGGACCTGTGGCCATAGAGCTGTTGCTAATGGAAAGGAATGACTGGAGTGGGAGGGATGTCTGTAACTTGGGGAGGATTCCATGTGCTGTGTTTCACCCGCACAACCTACTGCTTTTGTGCATGTGGCAGTAATCATAACTCATTGGCCTTTACCCGTGTAACTGATAACTGCGTATCCTTCCCTGTTTCTCCCCTGCCTCCATTTCGCTCCTCTCCTCTGCTGTCTCTCTCGTGCCATTTTCCAGTTTTTAAACGCCTTGGGGCAAAGACCTGTCCTCTTATTCTTTGTCAAGTGTGCATGGATCAGATAGCACTATATCTGCAATAATAATTGGGCAGAGCTTCCAAGTAATTAGTTACAAGAAACGAATTACTTGCAATTCATTACTTTTTTGAGTGGGTAGTTCCTTTACATTTTGATTGTAATAGATAGAGGAGTAATTTTATTACTTTTGAGGAGTAACTGTAATGTTTCCAGCATTACTTTGGGACATTACTTAGGAGGGAGCAGGGGAAGTCTTCTGCTCCTCTGATTTGTGGATGAAAATCATGTGCCTCAAACTGGGCTTCTGTGCAGCATCGCTCTTCCCTTGTGCTCTGTGGGTGGGTAGGAGGCAACGAGGGAGCAGGTGGAGAGGGAGACGGGGTGGAGTGGAGAAAGCAATTGTTTAAAAAAATAGATGGTGGCAGAGAAGAATAGAATGTAGAGAGAAAGGAGCCAGAGGGCAAGAACATGGATAAAGAAGGAGAAGGAGGCAGCAGCAGAATGGAGATACAGAACTGTGGAGGTGCAAGATGACAGTGTGTGTGTGTGTGTGTGTGTGTGTGTGTGTGTGTGTGTGTGTGTGTGTGTGTGTGTGAATACTGTTTGCACTTGGCACACAAAGTGGCCTCCACCGCCCTCCCTGGCTACTGTGCTGCATTTGCAGTATTTTAACTTATTTGCATCTCTGGGGAAAATGTTTGCTTGAGTGGGTGTCCCTTAGTTGGTGGCAGGGCAGGGTCCAGGATAGGGTTGCCAGGTCGGAACCATCCAAAAACCTGAGAAAATGGGGGCGGGCCCTAGTGATGTCAGGGGGCGGGCCCTAGTGATGTCAGGGGGCGGGCCCTAGTGACATCACAGGGTGGGCCCTAGTGACATCACAGGGCGGGCCCTAGTGATATCATTAACATGATACATTGTATCAATCACAGTTGCTTGGAGCATACCATTCAAAAAAAATTCTCTGGAGATTAAAATAGAAATCTTACCTAAAATAGGGTGTTCCTAGGTCCATCTGAAGTGACAAGGTCATTCTTTCTCACAAGCTTAGGGTGATGCAAAATGGAAATGGACTGCCTTCAAGTTGATCCCAGATAGGGTCTTCATGGTAAGCAGTACTCAGACAGAGGTGGTTTACTATATCCTTCCTCTGAGAGGCAGTGACTGGCCCAAGGTCACCCAGGGAGCTTCATGGCTGTGTGGGGATTCAAACCCTGGTCTGCCAGGTCACAGTTCAACGCCTTTAGGGAACATTTAATCTAGCTTACTTGCTTCTGGCAAGAAGGGTTTACGTGCCCTCAGGCCAGGCCATTATTGGAAGAAAGGAACTTAGTGTTGCAGAGACGTTAGATGGGAGCACAGATAGATGCCCCTGAAGGCAGCAACTGTAAGCATGCTTATTAAGGAACTAAGCCCCATAGAACTCAATAGGACTTACTTCTGAGTAGATATGGTTGCAGCCATGTTAAGGACAAGGGAGGGCATTCTAGGCAAAACAGACAAATAATTGGGTGTCAGAACAAATTAAACCAGAACTATCACTAGAAGCTAAAATGATGAAACTGAGGTTATCATACTTTGGACACATCATGAGAAGACATGATTCACTAGAAAAGACAATCATGCTGCGAAAAACAGAAGGGAATAGAAAAAGAGGAAGGCCAAACAAGAGATGGATTGATTCCATACAGGAAGCCACACACCTGAACTTACAAGATGTGAACAGGGTGGTTCATGACAGATGCTCTTGGAGGTCACTGATTCATAGGGTCGCTATAAGTTATAATCGACTTGAAGGCACATAACAACAACAACAAACCTCCCTGATAGACTGTGGGAATGCTGTGGACACAATATATTTCAACTTTAGCAAAGCTTTTGACAAAATGCCACATGATATTCTGATTAGCAAGCTAGCTGAATGTGGACTGGATGGAACAGCTATTGGGTGGATCCACAGTTGGCTACACAATCATATTCAGAGTGCTAATCAATGGTTTCTTCTCAACCTGGGGGGGGTAACTAGCGGGCTACTATAGGGCTTTGTCTTGGACCCAGTGCTCTTCAACATTTTTATTAATGACTTGGATGAGGAGGGGCAGGGAATGCTTATCAAACTTGTAGATGATGCAAAATTTGGAGGAATACCTAATTCCCTAGAAGACAGAAACAAAATTCAAAGGGATCTTAATAGGCTGGAGCATTGGGCTAAAAACAGCAGAATGAAATTTAACAGGGATAAGTGTAAAGTTCTACACCTAGGAAAAAGAAACCAAATGCAGTTATTAAGATGGGGGATACTTGGCTCAGCAATACTACATGCAAGAAGGATCTTGGGATTGTTGTTGATCACAAACTGAATATGAGCCAACAGTGTGATGTGGCTGCAAAAAAGGCAAATGCTATTTGAAGCTGCATTAACATTTGGAGGCAATATGCCTCTGAAGGCCAGTTGCGCTTATTTATTTTATTTATCTATTAAACTGATATCCCGCCCTTCCTCCCAGAAGGGTCCTGCTTGCAGGCTTCCTATTACGGTTGGGGTGAGGAACTAGATGTTCTTATGTCCTTAAGGGAACCTGAAAACTACTGAAAGGTACCAGGAGAACAGATGGGCCCAACTCCTGCTGTGCAGCTCCCAGCACGGGCGGATGAAGCAGGGTGGCCAAGGCAAACTAAGACTCCGAGCCCTGGCCTGAGGCAGGATTGGACCAGATGCGAGGATCCGCTTCATTTACCCAGGAATGTTGGATGCAGACCCATGGGTGCTCTCTAGCCCAGTGCTGTCTGCACTGGCAGCGGCTCTCAGGGCTTCAGGCAGGGGTGTCTCTCAGCCCTACCTGGAGATGCCGCTGAGGACTGAACCTGGGCCCTTCTGCATGTGCAACAGTTTCCCTAAAAATAAAGTAACATTCTAGTCCTTATGGTTCTGAATGAAGGGTGATTTAAACAGGGAGCTGCTTTATACTGAGTTAGGCCATTGGTCCATCTGGTTCAGCATCAGCACTGTCTACAGCGACTGGCAGCGACTGGCAGCGACTGTCCATGTTCTCTACCACTGAGTTACGGCCATCTTCCCTTGATTTAAAAGGGGGGGACGGGCTCTGGCCTGCAGGTCCCCCAATATCACCTGCTCCACAGGCTCTTCTCAGGCGGGAGGGTGTTCAGCACTGGGCAGTCTCTGCTTGAGGAGAATTTTGAAAGTGCACATTGGGCAAGCTGGCAGCTGACCCAAGGCATCTCCTCAGGCCACTGACCCACAGACAAAACCAGCTGGGGCCTCAGGTTGATTTGGCTGCTGGTGGTCAATGGCTCTTGACAGACAAAAAGAGGCTTCCTACTCTGCTGTGGGGGGCTTTGCACGCACACTGAGAGGTTTAACTTCCAGAGTCTTGAGTGGAGGCAACTCAATGCTGAAAAAAGACTAGAAACTTGTTAGCAGAGTTAGGTTTGGGATCAAGAGCAGACCCAGCGCTGATGTGTGTGTGTGTGTGTGTGTGTGTGTGTGTGAGAGAGAGAGAGAGAGAGAGAGAGAGAGAGAGAGAGAGAGACTTTCCCTGTGAAGTAGCAGACTTTTACGCTGCAGCAATAACTGAGGATTCAGACTTAGTAAAATAAGGAACAGCTTGCTTCATTGAAGGAAATACACAATAGATAGGAAAGGGATTCTAGTTCTAGTAAACTACCTGCATTGGAGGTTCATGGACCTGACAAGGCCTTTGTCCTCATGCTGCAGGTGAGAGAGACAAAGCAAAGACATCTCTTCTCTTCAAGAGACAGCGAAGAAGCAGGAAGGAGAGAGTTGGAAGGTGTGGTCAGCATTCCTAAGAGGTATCAGTTTTCAGGAAGGAAGATGAGCATATGACCAAAGGAAAGGCACAGCCTAGCAACCTGGAGGTCTCTTCTCTGTCTCCCTCCAGACATGGAAACACCCAAATCGAGTTGCATTTCCACAATTCCAACACAAGTGATGCTTAAAATGGAAACTGTGATTTATCAGGGACAGGGATTAGGAAACAGACATTGTTCCTGGGGAACCTGGCCTGGTTTTCCCTGCCTTCCATCTGCAAGATTCTTTCTTTATTTTAAGACCCACTCTGCACTCACCTGTTCCCGGGGCTGCCAGCTTTCTTTGGGTGGCAGCCAGAAATTCAAGACGTAGAAATTTCATTGTCACAGAGATGAGGGGACGGGCCTGTTCACCTGCTGAAGTTCCATACACACACAAACCCAGCTGGAAAAATCACATGGCAACCTCATCCTGCTATACATTTTGCTTATTTAAACATTTGGTTTTCAACAATCCAAGGAGCAGTGGCAGACATGGAACCACCAGCTTTCCACAATCAGAAAAGGAAGAGGGGGGGGCAGGGTGTGAGAGAGTGTGTGTGTGTGTGTGTGTGTGATGGAATTTCCTCCGCCAAGGTGTGGTGATGGCCAGAGACTGCTGAGCCCCATCTCTCAGGCCTCCCTCTCAGGCCTCTCTCTCTCTCTCTCTCAGGCCTCTCTTCTCTCAGGCCTCTCTCTCTCTCTCTCTCTCAGGCCTCTCTCTCTCTCTCTCTCTCAGGCCTCTCTCTCTCTCTCTGCAATCAGCCGCAGTCCAACCTGCTCCAGCTCCTGCCACCCAGCAGCCTTCTGCTTCCAAACGAGATTCCAAACTGCTCTATCGGCCGCGATGCAAACCGCAGCCAGAAACGCCCATCGCGGCCGCTCCTCCCACCCAGCAGCCATGCGTGTCAATCACGCATGCGTGCCTGAGGGTGACGTCCAAAAGCCGGAGATCAGCCTCTTCACACCAAATATGGCTGGAGGCCGGAGACGGCCCACTTTTGCTGGAGACTCCGGCAGAAAACTGGGGACCTGGCAACCTAGTCCAGGAGGTGGTTAAGTGAGAGAGATTATGCTTGCTGGCTAAGAGTGTGTGTATGGAGGGGTTCACTTGGTTTGATGTGCAAAGATCTGAGTAGTGGCCTCTGCCTCCCTCCCCCCTCCCCTTACCAGCAGAGAGACCACCATTGCTATCTTATGGATAAAAAGAATTATTCTACTATCTCTCTCTCTCTCTGTTTATTTTTAATATTGTTTTGGGCAACTTAGTGTGCAGCAGCCAAGGGCAGCACTTTGTAGGAACTCTGTTGTTGTTTTTAAGTTACTTAAGTGTAATCGTAGTGATTACTTTTGAGTAATGGTAAAGTAATCAATTCATTTCAGAACAATTGCAGTTGTAATGGTAATTTATTCCTTTTTCGGCCTATGTAACGGTAATTATAATTCATTCCTTTTTTAAAAGTAATCTTCCAAGCTCTGCAATTGGGCATTTTTACACTTTGTACTTAAAAAAGGCATTTCAACCATTGTTCTGCTACCACAAATTATGCAGTCAAGTTTCCCGCATTTGGGGAAATCGCAAGGGTCAGCACACCTGGAGTGCAATGGATGAGCCTCACCCTGGGAAAACCTCCTTCGTGATCAAGGTATCTTCCCTGCCAGGTGTCCGTAGATAGGATGCTTCACACATTACAATGAAGGCATGCTATATGCATGTAGGGATGGGGATTAATAATCAATCCTTCTTCCCAGGGAACTCTGGGAATTGCACCTCTGTGAGGGGAATAGGGGTCTCCTAATAACTCTCAGCACTCGTAACAAACTACAGCTCCCAGGATTCTTTGAGAGTAGCCATGATTTTTTAAAGTAGAATAATTGCACTTTAAATGTATGGTGTGAATTAGGGATGTGCCAGAATTCCTCCCAATTTGGATATGGTGCTGAATTTTCCATTAATTCACCTATCATTGTGAAATGGATTTTTATGTAGAGATTTTACGCAGATATTTTTGTAAACAGATTTTTCAGAAAAAGAAAGAAGTCCGCCTCTAAAATATTGATAAGAATGATAGTTTTATTGACATGTCCTTTGATTCATTGATATTTCCTTTTGTTAATTGATATTTCCTTTCAAAATATCGATATGAATATCAATATTTTTGCAAGAGGGAAAAAATCAGATTGGTAAAAACAGAAGCTAGCGGACAAAGAACAAACCTGAATTGACAGAATGCTTCTGAACCAGCACCACCCAACATTTCCCATCCCAAGTGTCAATGCAGCCAAAATGGGGCTTCCCTTGGGATTGGTCTAGAAGCTGCAGCTGGTGCAGAATGTTGCAGCGCAGTTGCTGAGTGGGGCACCTGCACGCATGTATGCCTGTGCTGAGGGAACTGTGCTGGCTGGGGATCAGTGACCAGGCCAGGTTCAAGGTCTTGTTCCTAATGTGTAAAGCCCTGAACAACTCAGGATCAGGTTACGAGAAAGACCGCCTGATCAAGATTTGTGAGATCACTTAGATCATCTGGGGAAAATCCACTCGTAGCAACATACCCTACAGGATATCACAGGACGGTGACCCCACCTGAGATTAGACAGGCACATACTTGAACTTCAGGCATGTAACTGAAGCTTTCTTGTTCCATCAGGCATTTGAAGGCAGCGTTTGGTTTTGTGATGGCTTTATTGCTTGTTATATGTATGGCTTGTTTTATTTTTATGTACAGCATTTAGAAATGCAAATGATTAAGTGGTATATAAAGGTCAACAAACAAAACTGGACATTTTCCTTCTGCCGTACATGAAGTAGCAATCATCAATTGCTCCCAATGTCTTGTAAAAAGTTTAGTTTCATTTTGTTTAGTTTCTCCAAATGAAGAAGCCCCACATGTTGTAACCTTTGCTCGTAGGGGAGTTGTTCCAGCCCTCACTCCCTACCACCACCGTCTTTAAGAAAGCAAATTAGCTAGACGCATTGTTTAGATCATCAAGATTCTTGCTCATCACAAGACTAGTCCCCATGACCCATTGGAAAATGAATGTATTTGTCTTATGGACCAACTTTGGCATTTCCACCATCTAGGGTGTGGGCCCCATTAATGACCAGCAAACTCCTATTAGCTGCAGAGTGAATCATTGAACTGGTGAGGAGGTCTTCCTGCCCCGCAGCTTTCTTAAAGCACACTTCATCTCTTTGTTCCTCAGTGTGTAAATGATGGGATTCAGGACTGGGGTCACTGTGGTGTAGAACACAGCCACCACCCCATCCAATGGGTCTTGGGACCCAGGCCTTAGATAGATGAAAACCAGAGGGACATAGTATGTCACTACGACTGTGATGTGGGCAGCACAAGTGGAGAATGCCCGCCGTCGCCCTTCAGGGCTACGGATCCTCAGGATAGCTGAGATTATGTAGACGTAGGATGTCAGGATAAGGAGGAAGCAAGTCATGGCCAAGAAGCCGATGTCCACAAATGTCATCATCTCATTGAGCGCCGTGTCAGCGCAGGCCAACTTCAGCACAGCTGGGATGTCACAGAAGATATAACCCACTTGGTCCCCATGGCCATAGGGCAAGCGGAAGGTGAGGGTGGTCTGTATCATGGAGTGCAAGGAGCCACCGAACCAGGTCCCAAAGGAGAGGCAGAGACAGGCTTTGCGGTTCATGATGGTGCCATAGCGGAGTGGTTTGCAGATGGCCAGGAAGCGGTCATAGGCCATGACAGTGTAAAGGAAACATTCAGTGCAGCCCAGGAAGTGGAAAAAGAAGAGCTGGGTCACACAGCCACCAAAGGAAATGACCCCGCCACCTTCCACAAATCCGGCAACCACCTTGGGTACCACCACTGTGGAGACGGTCATGTCCAAGAAGGAGAGGTGGCAAAGGAACCAGTACATGGGCTTGTGCAACTGGGGCTCAAAGGCCACTGCTAAGAGGATCAGGAGGTTTCCTATAAAGGTGAGCAGGTAGATGAGCAAAAAGAAGAGGAACAATGGGACTCGTAGTTCGTGGGGGTAAGGGAACCCAACTATGATGAAATGATACAGTCCTGTTCTGTTTTCACACTCCATGCACCTTAATCTTCATGCACCTTAATCTTCACCTCAATGGTTGATTAATGATTAGACTGCAAAATATAAAGGACAGAAGCAGTTTGCATGCCACACCAAGCGCTGAAAGCAGGGCAAGATGACTTGTAACCACTTAGGTCATTTCTATGGGATAAAACATACGTAGCTTGTTTCATTTATAGCATACTTGCTTAAACAAAGACTGCACTATATATTTAAAGCAGTATCATACAACTTTAAATAGCCATGGCTTCCCCCAAAGGATCCTGGGAACTGTAGTTTTCTAAGACCGCCGAGAGTTGCTAGGATATAATTATAAATCTCCTAACAACTCTCTGAACCCTTAAAAAGCTGCAGTTCCCAGGATTCTTTGGGGGATGCCATGGCTGTTGAAACTTGTATGAGACTGCTTTACATGTAAAGCGCAGATGCAGCCAAAGCTAAAATTAATACCAGGGGTAGGAGTGGGTGGGAGGCAGATTCCATATCAAAGTCTCAATTTGCACATGGAATATCAGACTTCTAGACTGTTTATCCTGTGAATTTCAAACTGAGTATTTGAGACGTTGGTTTAATGGCTATGCTGGGAAATTAGCTTTGCTGAAAACCATAGAACTGACTTCCAATTAAAAATGGTTACATTTGAGCTGGAAGATTAGTTTTAGATCTTGAGAAGGATTTCATCTTTCACTGCATTGTTTCATTTTTGCAGGACGCTTTTGTGCCGTAGCCAAACACAAAGCTAATTTTTGAAAGTCAGATTTCAGAAGACTGGCTGAAACTGAAAGCAGTTGTTTTTGAAATTTAGTGTTGTCATCTTTTTTCCCCCAACTCCATGTGGTTCCCAGGAATTACATGAAATGTTATATGATGTTGTTCTATCCTGGTGTATCCTGATAAATGCATAGAATTTAAAATTTTAAATATAAACAAAAATGACAGTTGTTTGGCATATGAATTGATTTGGTACACCAATATTCTGAGCAATGCTGAAATTCATTCTGAGAGGGAATTCTCTAACAAATATTATCAAATCCAGAACTTACAAAAACTAATAAAATTCTGAATATGTCAAATTTGGTTTCATCCCTTGCTTAAAGATGTAAGATTATTTCAGTGGGAAAAGGGATAATCACGTAGAAACATAACATATCATTTGCTTCGGAAGATCCCAGATTCAAACCCTGTAATCTCCACTTGCAGCAGGAGTCACAGGTGACAGAGCCAGGAAAAAGCATCACGAGGTTGAGACTCTGGAGCTGAAGCTAGTCATCATAGACAATCCTGGGAAAGATAGAATATTTTATTTTATTATTTATTATTAGATTTATATCCTGCCCTTCTTTCCAGTAGGAGCCATGGGCAGCACCCAATGTTCATGATCTTCAAAAATAATGATCTAACTAATGATCTAATGGAGTTTCAGGGGTTCTGAAGGTTACTTATTCAAGATACTGGAGTTGTTCATAGATAACACTAAATCATGCACTGCAAAGAATGAATGAGCTTCCTCCTTTTATTTCCTCCTCTGGCATAGCCATGAGAAGGAGGTCAGATGCCTCAAGCTGTTTTAGAGTAGCCATTTTAGTATGTCTTATGTTCCCATGTGTCGTCCAAACCCCTACACCATGGTTGATCATAACTCCAGTAACTGAAAACAAGCCACTTTCGTAAACTAAGGTTTGCACTTGTTTCCACTATTGATAGATGAGAGTAACTAAAGTTTGTCCAGGTTCTGATGACACAGTAAATTGCAGTTAATCAAAACGTCTTGGTAGCAAAGGAGGGAGGACCATGTGAGAGCTGCCAAAGCCATTTGCAGCAAAGTCATCCCTTCCCCAAGTCAAGGCACATAATACACAATAACAGCCAAGTTATTCTGAAGTTTGAAGATCCCACAAGCACTGCTCCATTTCTCTGACAGTAAAAATAATAAATTAAATAACTAACCATTTTCTGTCCTTTCATGACACCCTTGATCCGCTGCTTCAAGCAGCTGCCTTACTCTTCCTGATGGTAGAGTCAGCCTTGGAGCTAGACTCATTCTTGTATGCTAAACTATGGTTATGTCCAACTCAGTCCATCATTGCAACTTACCTTTCTGCTTGGTGCAGTGTGAGTTGTGCTGAAACCTCCACGCACTGAAGCTCTCTTTAATTTACACTGCAGTCCTTTGCAGTATCTCCTTACTCTTCTTTCTCTGCATTTCAAGACAGCCACCACTCTCAAACATGCAGCCAGTGCCTAGCTAAGAAAAGAATGTCAAGCCATCCTCTTCTTGGCCTTGTTAACCCTTTATGCTGGAGACAGATACAAGCTGTCTCTACACACGTACTAGGGTTGGCGTGAAACAGTGTACACTTACTGATGTGTACAGCTCTACTGTTCTGTATCTGCATGCACAGCTAATATACTCATTGAACATTAGATGTGAATATGAGTGCGCAACACAGGCAGGTACACAAATTGTACACTCGTTGAATGCAACATGTGAACACCCTCCACATCTCTCTAACTTGGCTTCAAAGAAGCCAGGAGCAACCTTTAGCGCCAGTAGAATAATCTCTGATTAGAAGGTGCCAGAAGTCACTCCAGAATCCGCACTGAGAGTGTAACAATAAACATCCCTCTGCTTTGGGTGTTTTGCCAATGGTTCTGAGATTCTATTAGCTCTCCTAGATGGTAGCGTCACAATCATTTATGTCATCAGGCTTCATCATCACCACTCCCCACATCATTAACTTGTTTCCCTCTAGATCACCCACAGCTAGCGAGTGGGGATTTCATTTGTTTTCAAAATAAATCAATGACAACATCTCCTGTTGGCAAACTATAATGAGAGTTATTGAAAAAGGGGAGGTGGCGATAGGTTATTAGCATAGACTTATGCATGGGATTTATATATCACCCTTTCTCCAGCACAGCCCAGGACGAAGTATACCAAAGGATAAATGAGCAGATTACATCAACGATGAAAACAAATTCAGAACTAGAACGTTCATGAAATAAGAGGCATTTAAAACACCAGGTTAAATGACACCTCGATTACATCATTCACTAGAGAACTGGGAGGCATCGCTCCACAAAGCAGTGACGCAATGGGTTTGAAGGAGGAAAACCTCAAGCAACGCTCAGGGTTGCATTCTACTATCCCACCAGCATATGAGATGGGATCTCGTTCGACAGATTCCTCCTGTGCTGGCCCAAGAGCCTCCCCACCCCCACCCCTGCACAACAAAGTGATGAGATCTATAGGCAGAGTGGAGAGGTCTCCTGGTCTGGAGCTCCAGAGGTGAAGAGATGTGACATTATTTAAAGACTGTAAGCTCCTTGGGGCAGGAGCCTATTGTCATGTTCTCCATAAGACATTGTGCACACTGATGGGGCTATATAAATGAAATCCTGCCACACGTCTTGTGCTGTGTTGAGAGAAGAGCACAAATGCAACTCAGAAATGTGTAAATGCAATTCATGGTGTGCTTGGGGTTTGACTGTTTTATCTTTTTAATTGATTTATTTATTGCACTTTTGTATTTACTGTAGTTTAATTGTATTTTCTTTTGTATTAATCTGTTCACCGCTATAAACAGATGATTATGATGATGTACCTACCAATCTACAACACTTTGTCCCATTCTTCAGTTGAACCTTCCCCCCCCCCAGGGCTGGCACCAGGCATGACTGGGCCCTTGGGCACCAGCCAGCCCTGGGCCTGCAGGGCCCACCCGCACATCCCACCTACCTCTCCCATTGCTGTGAATGCCGTGCATGCTGTGTGCACATGCCTTCCACCAACCAAGATGGCAGCGGGGACGTCAGCCCCTTAGGAAAGCCCCCGCCACCATATTGGTTGATGGCAGACTTGTGTGGGCAACGCATATTATATTTGCAGTGGTGGAAGAGGTAGGTGTGTGTGTGTGTGTGTGTGTGTGCAGGCTTATTGAAGCCCCTGCTGTCTGTATGGGGGGTGCCCAGGAGCTCCCTCTCCTCAATCCGTGGTAGGGTTGGGTGCTGACACTGCCGCAGATCATGGAATGGGAGCTCTACCCTCCCACCCTAAGGAAGGGCCCTTCAGGGGGGGCCCTCTGGGCTGCGGGGGCCCTCTGCTAGGGCCCGACCTGGCTGCCCTCTGGCCCTGGCCCTGCTCCCCCCCTTGAGTGGCTTACATAAAATCAATAACAAACAAAACAATCCCTTCCTACAGGCTTACATTCCAAAAACAGGGCTGGGCAGAAGAGGGGCTTCTGGTAGATCTCTGGGATGGTTTGCAGTAGATTGGCAAGAGTTTCTGACTCCTGTTTTGCAATAGCAAAAACAACAAAGTGTTTTATCCCCACTTTCTTCTTTCAAATTAGGCTGTTTTAGAATCACTAAAGATCTGAATAATTCAGACACAGATTTGTGCATATCTACTCAAGTCATCCTAGTATATGGATTATGGGGTCAAGTGGTAGGTAAGCGATTTTGCCCCTTAGGCCTATGTTTTGAGTTTGACTCTCTGTTCCTGTCACTATTTTGCCCCTGGCTCTGGTTAGTGGATCCCAGGTGTGGAAGAAAAACAAGTCTTCTCGTTGTGTTTGGATCAGATCCATTAGAGGCACCTTTATTTTGTTCAAATTCAAACAGCTGTTTGGAGAGAACATGGAATGCCAAAATTCTCTACCCCTTAATTTTTATAGCACATATTCATACCATTCCCCAAAGCACATGTAACCAAATTACAGCATGTCATCATTTTAATGTCATTTTAGCATGTCAGCTTGATATGCATCTACTGTCTTTCTCAGAGGGCAGAGAAAATGAAACATTAATCAGGGTAAACACTTAGCAGTTTAAAGTCTCAGGGTTACATATACATGGCTTGCAAATGCTTTCCTAACCTGTTCGCTCTTCTCTTCTCTTGTTTACACTACATTACAGCATCAGCATTTTTCTTGGAACATCTTTTTGGCTTCTCTCTTAGTACATTAAGCAGAAACATTCTACCTGTCATTCTCTGCATTCACAATTCTGAACCAAAAGCTGAAACAAAGTTAAGTCCTATCTTTTTTTGCTTCCACACAGGGTTCTAGTAAAACAACACAAAACAATTAAAAAAAACCTGGAAGCTGCCCACCCCGATATAAAAGACTCAGCACAGAAAGAAGCATGAGGAAGAAGAATCCCAGGATTACTGTAAAAAAAAAAGTAAATCCCTGAAGTTTATCACACCTGATCCCAGTATAGAAGGAAAAAAGGATGAGGAGGGAAGAGGAAAACTAGCAAACCTGGGCACCAATTCTTAAAGTTATTTAGTAGCTTTGAAAATGAACAACAGGAAAGGAAACAGTACAGGGAGGGGAGGAACTGAGCCCAGAGGAAGATGCTGGAGGGAGTATCCTATCAGCTGTTCCCAAACACAGACATAGAGTGGGTGGTCCCCAACCCAGCCTCTCTGCAGTCATGGCTGGGTATTGGTGCCGGTGGTGTGGAACTGAAGTTAAGCAGGAAAAAGCTGCTGCTCCATGGACAAGGCAAGGGTAGAATATCAGCATCTCTCCTTGCGTTTATAGTATTTCTATCAATTCATTACAAGCGTGGCTGATCCAGAGGCTTTGTCATGCATGCTAATGACAGGGACAGATACATTGTACCCTTGTTCCCTCCTGTGTCTGATGTGTGCACCCAGTTCCCAGAAGAAGGCTCTAAGGCCTGAGTGACACCCATGGCCCCAGGTCGCTCAACAGGACAGTGTATGGACCAGTTCAAATGCCAGAGGCCTTGCCCATCTATTGCAAGTGGACTGGATGTCACAGTAATTGCCTTTAAAGTGGGATCATGTGCAGGATGTAGAGATGGAGGAGAACGCCGGTTTGGTTCAAATTTTAATGTGAGCGTACAATACACCAGAACAATACGCAAACCAAAGAGAAGCTATTTTTTGAAATCCGCACTTCTCTGAATTTTGCGGTTCAGTTCTCAAGCTATGCAACGTTTGCAAAAATGGATATATTAGAGTTTTACACTACTTGCAAAAATGCATATATAAGTGTGCATAAAAGTGCAGATGTTAGTGAAAATAACATAAAAATGGCTTTCCTAGGTGAAGTTTAGTTGCCAGGTGTCCATGCTGGTAGTTATTATTCTTCACTAATGATGCAAACATCAGTAATTGCTCATTATATGACAGCCTTGGTTTTTAGATCCCATAGGGTGTTATTTTTCCTTGGAGCCACCGAAACAATGCCATAACATCTTTTGGGAGAAATTACGTCTCACATCCTGAATGAGAACCAGAGATATGGTAAGACAAGGGTTTATAATTCCTCCTAGCTGATAGACTCAAGCTGACCTTGAAATGTGAATCAGGAGGACCTGTATTTTGCCCTTGTACATCCAGTGTTTGGTTCAAGTGTCTTGCATCTTCCTCAGAAGGTGCAAATACTGACTCATTCTCGAGACAACAAAGTAAGCTGTGTGAGTTATTGACTGGGGTCATGCCTCTCAATAGAAACAGGGAGGTCTATTTGTCAGAGTGGTGTATGTGTGTTGGACATTTGAAGGTGAATACAACTGATCTGGAATTTGTTCCATCGTTCCATAGTAGGGTTGCCAGGCTCAGGGCCTGAGACTGATCCCATATCTTTAGGAGAAGAGAAAGTTATCCAAGTGCAGGTGTTCTTGCAACATTGTAATGGGAAAAACCATAAGGTGGCATTCTCCCTTCCCCCTGCACAACTTTTAAAGATACAGAAGACCTCTTGGAGGCTGGGCCTGGCAACCAAGAGGTCTTCTGTATCTTTAAAAGTTGTGCAGGGGGAAGGGAGAATTCCACCTTGTGGTTTTTCCCATTACAGGGTTGCAAGAACACCTGCACTTGGCTGAATTTTTTCCCCCCTAAAGATACAAGATCAGTCTCAGGCCCTGAACCTGGCAACCATATTCCATAGCTAAGTGACTGATGTTCTTATAGATTAATGTTTAGCATGCCTGCAACTTTAATGCATGAGCCATTGTCTGGATTCACACCAGAAATTGAAAGATTGTCTCACCCCTTATATACCCAATAAATCACTGCACTCTGTAGGTGACGGCCTCCTGCAGATACCGTCCTATCAGAAGGTCCATTCCACACAATATAGGAATTGGGCCTTTAGTGTGGTAGCAGCTACCCTTTGGAATTCCCTCCCATTAAATAATAGACAGGCACTGTCTCCGTTGTCTTTTCAACACCTACTAAAGACCTTCCTCTTCCAGCATGCCTTTTAAGTAGAGATCTTTCCCAGTCTGCATCTGTATTGGAATTGTCTTAAAGATTTTAAAAATTGTTGTGTCACATTGGGAAGAAATATAAATATGACCGGGAGATTTTCCATCAAAGGAATGCAATAATGTTGTGCATTTAAAGGTGTATACAACTGATGATTGTGGTTCAGGTAAGTCCACATACTGCCAATTGAAACTCAATAGTTAAGGACTTACATTCTCATAGATCAGCCTTCCCCAGCTTGGTGCCTTCCAGATTTTGTTGGACTTCTAACTCCCTTCAGTCACAGCCAGCCTGGACAATGGTCAGAGATTATGGGAACTGTAATCCAAAATATCTGGAGGGCACCAGGTTAGGGAAGCCTGTGACAGTTGAATGTTCAGCATGCATATGACTTCAAGAGGGTGTCTCCACTATGCATTAGTCAACCCAGATATTTCATGGTGAAAATATACCTGATCGGCGTGTTGCTTCTAAATTGATTAGGGAAATCTTGCAATGGGAAAGGGTTGTTTGCAGAACCCTTTCCTCCTATGGTATTTTCTCATTGTGCCATAGTGGTTAGAGTGTTGGATTAGGACCAGTAGAACCCAGGTTAAAATCCCAACTTGGCTGTAAAATTCACTAGCATGACCTAGGGTCAGTCATAAGAGGTTTGCTGGATCAGGTCAGTGGCCCATCAAGTCCAGCATCCTGTTCATCACAGTGGTCAACTAGATGCCAACGGGAAACTTGCAAGCAGGACCTGAGCGCAAGAGGACTTTTTCCTCTTGAGGTTCCCAGCAACTGGTATTCGGAAGCATGCTGCCTCCGACAATGAAGGTAAAGGATAGCCATCGTAGCTAGTTGCCATTGAGAGCCCTATCCTCCATGCATTTAGCCATCCAGGTTGGTGTTTGCTCTCTCTCTTCCTCATGTACTCAAAGGGTTGCTGCAAGAATAAAGTGAGGTTGGAAGGAAGGGGAGGGAATCATCTACAGTGCCTTGAGTTCCTTGTGGGAAAGGTTGGATATAAATGCTGTTGGGATAAGCAAGTTTGCATGCTTTTGGTAGGGACATGTCCCTTCTAGCCCTAATTGGGGGACACCTCTATACTTGTTTACTGTGATGTAACATCCTATTGATAGGTGTTGTTTCCCTGCTTCCCTTCCTCTTCTTTGTTAAGAGATGTTGTTCTCTTATTAGCATAATTCTCCATTAAGCCACAGGAGAGAGAAATCTCGACAGTCTTCTGTGCCAGAGTACCCCAGTCATGGACTAAATCTACTACCTACTTCTATCTTTTTTCTGCAAGCTGGAGCCTATATTTCCTAAACATATGAAAGGTTGTGAGTAAACATTCTTAATACTTTTTACCAAAGAAGACTGTCTGTGTTGTTTTTATTCAGCTAGTCTGTAGGAGGGCAAGGTGGGCTGGTTAATTCTCATTCCGCTTTGCAAAATATGTACTCTGCCAAGAAATAGAACTACTGAACTGTTTCTGTTTCATCTTAAACCAAATAAATGCAGTAAACACATAAATAAAATAAATCTAACTCTGCCCCCCCCCCAAGCTGGGTTCCTTCTGGAAGGAAGGGCAGGATATAAATTTAGTACATAAATAAATACATAAATAAATATGCTCCATGTGTGCTCTGTACTTTACAAAAAATATTAATTTAAACATAGTTTGGCCTGGTACAACCAAAGCCGCAAAACGGCATGTCCAAGTGCATCGCCAATTTCAAATGGAACAAAGAAGGAATGTTGGAAGCTGCTTTATACTGAGTAAGTCCTTGGGCCCATCTAGCGCAGTATTGCCTACACTGACTGGCAGCACCTCTCTGGGATTTCAGGCAGGGGACATTCCCACCCCTACCAAGAAATGTCAGGTATTGAACCTGGGACCTTCTGCTTACAAAGAGATGTTCCATCGCTAAGCAATGGCCCTTCCCTAACCTTTGTGTTGACAAAATGTACGGTGGATGAAGACGTCCCATGCATGCACTGAGCACCTGCGGCCATCAAATGACCAGACTGGGATGCTTGTTTTTTGTGTTTGTATTTTGTAACATCTGATAAACCTGGGCATACCTTTGGTGTTGTCGCTAAACGGAAATGGGGGAGAAGTGGCAATTTTTCTAGTCTTTAAAGAGTTCTAGTGGTTCTATTGTAGGGATGGGACAGAAATCTTGTTTAGCTCACATTTTAATGCCAGTCTGCACTTCCTGAAATAATAAGGGAACCAAAACACGGCTATTGTTCAAACCCTGCATTTCTCCAAATGTTGCAGTGCAGTTTTCCAACCAAAACGCATATTTTAGGGGGGGAAGTGCATCATCGTGAAAATAAGATATAAAATGCATTGCGTTAGGCAAATCCGCTCACAGAAATGTTTCTATGTAAGCACTGTGCATATTTTGAGAAATGCACGTTCAAATGATGATGAACTTTCACAAGGACTTTTTATTTTTTAAAAAATCTCAAACTAATGGAAACATGTGGTGAAATGAAGTCAAGAGTGGAGAAATAGAAACCAAAATTAACAGATTGGTTCATCCCTATTCTATCCCCTCCCTCACACTCTTCATTTTCTGTCCCCATTCAGGCGTTTGCCATCAACAGCCCCAACAACCAACCAGAGGCAGATGGAGAGAGTCAACTTCACTCTTGTGATTAAATTCACCCTCCTGGGTTTCTCTGAAACGCAGGGACTTCGGGTCTTATTTTTCACTCTCTTTCTGGGCATTTACCTCTTGACCTTGCTCGGGAATGCCACCATACTCCTCACCATCCACCTCAGCCCTCAGCTCCACTCCCCTATGTACTACTTCCTCTCTGAACTGTCCCTCCTGGATGTGTGTTATTCCACTTCCACCATTCCAAAGATGCTGGCTGGCTTCGTCAACAACTCCCAAAGGATCACTTACCGGGGCTGTGTGGCTCAGCTTTACTTCTTCCACTTCTTTGGGGGCACGGAGTGCTTCCTTCTCACTGTCATGGCCTTTGACCGCTACGTAGCCATCTGCAACCCCCTCCGCTACTCTTCCATCATGAGCAAGATGGTTTGCACCCACTTCATAGCTGGAACATGCCTCATTGGGACTGTCCATTCCACTATTCAAACCGTCCTCACGTTCCGTCTCTCTTATTGTGGCCCCTATGAGCTTGAGCACTACTTTTGTGACGTCCCACCATTGCTGAAAGTGGCTTGCGCCGACACGTCTGTAAACAAAGTCATCATCATGTTCAACGTTGGCGTGGTGGCCCTCAGTAGCTTGCTCTTGATCATGGGGTCCTATGTTCGTATCGTCGCCACCATAGTCACAATGTGCTCTGAGGAAGGGAAGAGAAAAGCCTTCTCCACCTGCACAGCTCACCTCATTGTGGTTTTGACTCTCTACGTCCCTTGTATCCTCATATACTTGCAACCAGCCAAAGCCAGCTCAGTTCAGAAGGTGATGGCTGTTTTCTACACCGCTATCACCCCTGCAATGAACCCGCTCATCTATTCCTTGAGAAGTGAAGAAATCAAAAGGGCAGTGAAGAAACTTGTATTTAGGAAGATGTTTTCCTGAACAAAAGTCAAGTGGGTCGACCCATCCACTTAAACTAGAGAGTTCCCCATTATAGCAATGCGGTAGATGACCAAGAACAGCAAAAAGAGCAGGGTGCCCATCTCTGGCACATGGGGGAGGCCCATCAGGATGAATTCAGTTACCGTAGTCCAGTTGTGACTGTATACACAGCCAGTTTGTGGGAAGCCCATTTGAATGAGCTCAGTTGCCGTATTCCAGTTCCTGCTCTGATCCATCTTCTCAGTTGTTCCAAGCGACACAGAGGGAGAGGAAAATAATATTTATTATATAATAATGTGCATAGGTATGATTAATTATTATTCGTTATACACTATTCATTATCTGCATTGTCATTATACTCATTATACACCAAGGAAGACGGAATGCTGGACCAGGGAGATTTGGGTTCAAATCCCTGCTCAGCCATGAATTCCATTGGAAGAACTTGGACCAGTCACTCCTTCTCACTCTGATATATTTTAAAGGGTAGGATAACCACATGGTAAATCTGGGTTGTGGAACCTTATTCGGTTTGAGGCCGCATTCCCTCATGAACAACATTGCTGGGGGCCATATGGCAATGCTGAATGGGACCAGATGCAAAGCTTGGCAGAGCAATGGATGTGACTCTTACCTTTGAATTTCGGGAGCCGCTACAGAACAGTTCCTTCAGTGTACTAAGCGTTGAGAGAATCTTATGAAACCATGCAAGATACTGGAACTACACCACTGCTGCATGGCTTCCCAAAGGAATCCCATGGACAGTTGAGCAAATAAGGAGGGCTTATCCAGTTCCTGAATAAATGGAGATTATGTCTGATGTGCCCTGGGATGTAACTTGCTTTTGCTACACAATGTGTTTGTGTGTGGCGGGGGAGAGGGGTTGTTGAATGGAGAGATGGAAACCGAAGCACAACTGTCTTCAAGGCACGCAGTAATATCTGCAAGAGTTAGGAGGGTGCTATGATTGCTCACCTGCCCCTGGCATTGCACCCCATGCTGGCCCCTCCCCAACCCTGTTGCGTCCTTGTTTTAGACACACACACATGCATGAGTAGTGGCTGGTGCCCATTGGGAATGGAAGTGCAGAATGCAGAGCCAGAGCCAATGACTAGCAGAGCCAACTAATTCTAATTTTGTCCCCATTCTCCCTCCTGAGTTCTACAAGGGGCAACACTGAGACTGAGGAGGTGCCACTCCCTGGACTCACTGTAAATACCTACCCACCAACCCACCAACCCACCAACCCACCAACCCACCAACCAACTGTCAGGCCCAGGATGTGACTCAGGAACCAGACCAACGGCTGTAGTTAATTCGTGTTTTATTAGGGTAATGTCCAAACAAAGACTGCGTTTTCTCATGAAGCAATACAGGGATACAGGTCCTGCGGCATTGGGAGAAAGTTGACAGAGCAAGGGACTTGAAAAAGTACTCAGACCCCTGACCAGTGCTCCCATATTACAGAATTACAAATGGTACATTGTAATTTTGTTCAGTGCAGAGCTTGGAAAAGTTACTTTTTTAAACTACAACTCCCATCAGCCCCAGCCAGCATGGCCACTGGATTGGGCTGATGGGAGTTGTAGTTCAAAAAAGTAACTTTTCTAAGCTCTGGTTCTGTGTGATATTTTATTTTGAAACACTGAAACTCAAAATCAATTACTGTAAGGTGACATTGGTTTTATGTTAGGAAATGTTTGTAAAAAAAAATCTGCTCCAAATTTTACTTTATTGTCTTCGTAACCAGCTTTCTTCTAAGCTGATGCTTTCTTAACTCAGTGGAACAAGTGCCCACAGCATAAGCATTGTCATTAGCATTTTTGTCATCAATTACATTTTTGGCTAGAAAAAAACCCACAAATCGGCAGCAGCACAAGCTAATCAGGAACAAAAATCTGGCGGATCAGTACTGAAAGCTGAACTGTTGGAATTCAAACACATGGGAACCAGCTACTGAACCCCATCCATAATGCAAAATGGATCAGGATAAGATCAGAAGGAAGGATAAAAAAAGACAATTGTCCATATAATTCATTTCCCTTGTCTTAGGCTGCATTCAGACATGGGGTTGATTGTGTTATACTGATTATAACGATAGCGCTTCTGTCCCAATTTCTAACATTCCTTTCACACTGCAGTACCTGTTGCTTTAAGGAACTATGGCTTTTTGACCAATATACCACCATGTCGTGCTACATTTCATTCACACCAGTGGGGGTGGTGTGACACAAAAATGAACATCACTGGATATGTCGCTGCTCCCCCACCCTTTCTGCACATGCACACTTCTGTCCCCTGTGATTCCCCCATGTAAATGGCAGGAAAGAATTGTATGCTGGTGTACCACACCAAATTTAGTCACTTCACTCCTGCAATTTTCTGGGTCAATGGGGTTGTAAATTGATTTTTTCCTGGAAGCAATTAACATGGAAATGAGAGCTAAGCTTCCACTATATTCCTCTAGATTTCCAGCTGTGGCTTTTATGTCATGTGAAACATCAGATAAAATGTGGAAATTACCAGGTAAGAAAATGTCCGGAAAATGGAATAAACTGCTCTCCGAATGCAAGCTTAGTCCCAATCATAGTATCAAAACAGACAATCAAGTACACTGATGCAAGAGAATGATCTTCATTTCTTCCCCTCTCAGTCTCTATATATCAACCCTTCTCTCCCCTTCCCCCCAACTCCTCTTGGGCTTGTGGCTCTGTGGTTGCTATCACAGTTCAGGAATTCAGCCCGGTTTAGCAAGACCAAGATTAAGCTGATAGCATGTCCTATGATTTTTTTTTTCTGGTCAGCATTTACTGCTCATATCAACTTTGTTTTGGAGGCTTCCTGGATATTTATGGATGTTCACACAGTATTAAATTGTATCTCTGTGGTGTCTGGAAATCAATAATTTTAAAGGAAATACAGTTATTTTGAAATATTGATAAAATTATCATAAAAGGGTTACTTCTAGCTTCTAACCTTGCCCTACCTATTAATATAGGCAGGAAGCTTCTCTTACGCCCTGCAAGCCTAGATCAGTCTAAAATCAGCACCTTCCCTTCTTCCCTCCTGGCAGATGACCAGCGTGGATGTCAGGGAGCTTTCCCCAGGGATCTCCAGCTGAAGACTTTGAGCACAGGACTTGGCTAAAGCTTAGAACAGCAGTGTTGGAAGGGTCCTATAAGGCCATCGAGTCCAACCCCCTGTTCAATGCAGGAAGGTCCTTGCCTAGGAAATTGACACAATGGTCTTCACTGCACCAGGATGTTGGCAGTGGTGAAACAAGAGTCACAAAGGTCAGCCTTGGTTGCTCATTTAGGATGGGAGGATGAGGCAGGAATGCAGGATGAAGGAAGGGCCACTGAGGTCTTGGGGTGTAACAGAAGGTCAACTTAAGCATTTTATTCATTTTCTGCAAATGGTGATGATAAATTGGCAAAAGAGCTGAGCTCTTGCAAGAGGTGATGGTTTGATCTAGGCACTCTGATTGCCACATTTATCTCACCCCTTATTCCCTTATAATTATGCCTTAGGGAATGGCAATGGGGAATTTATGCATTTATTTATTTATTTGCAGCCTTCCTGCCCATAACAAAGTCTGGACTGGATGTACCTAACTCCAGCATATGACTGAAGAAACATAGCAGTAGATCTTTATCTTTTAAAAATGTGATTTGGCTTGCTGTTTCTTCTGGTTATAGCCTCAGTTGCATGCAATCCAGTGACTGCTTTCCAGTGTCTCATCACCCTTGCTATTTGAGGAATAATTTGGCAACCTCCCCCGGGATCACTGAATGTTTATAAAATGGTTTATGTTGTATGGAGCATCGACATTTCCAGCCAGACCATCTTGAAGAATCAGAACCAGAGAGGCTTCATAAATCTCTTCATGATGGCAAAACAATAAGCTGTGATGGAGTAAGAATTCAGAAAAGACTTTCAAACGTTTTGGCCCCAGATGTACCCATGGATGAATTTATTTAGCCCCTTGGAGGAACGGTAGCATGGATGAATCTTCTGAAGCCTTGTTTTTTGTATACCTGTCACTCTAGTAGAGAGGAAACTGGGTATCCTAAATCAGACTCAAGTTTGCTTTTGCTTTAATGAAGAGAGGCAAAATCAATGATCCTGAATTTGAAAGGGATTTAACCACACATTGCACCTATTAATTGTATAAGAATGCTATTCCTGGTGAGTTCTCTCAAATCCAGATTGACCTGGATCTATGTGAACATGAACATATTGTGCTGAGTCAGAAGAATACTGGTCCATCTAGCCCAGAATGATCTCTTCTGACTGGCAGTGGTTCTTTAGGGTCTCAGGCAGAGATCTTTCCCAGCTTCATTGCCTGAGCTTGGTGTAACTGGAAATGCTGATGATTAGGGATGAAACAACCTGTCAATTTTTGTTCTCTCACTTTCTCAGTTTTCCAGTCTTAAATTCAGGAATTCCACATTTCTGCAGCAATTTGCATTTTTTTAAAAATCCACATAAAATTCTCCAGCAACCTAGAACATGGATCAGAGCAGGAACTGGAGGATGGCAACTGAGCTCATCTCAGTGGGCTTCACACAAACTGACTGGGTAGCCAGTCACAACTGGACTACTGTATCTGAATTCATCCTGATGGGCCTTCCCCATGCGCCAGAGATGGGCACCCTGCTCTTTTTGCTGTTCTTGGTCATCTACCTCATTACTATAATGGGGAACTCTCTAGTCTTGGTGGCCATCTGGGTCGACCCACTTCTTCACAAGCCAATGTACTTCTTTTTAAGCAACCTCTCCTTCCTTGACTTCTGGTTCTCCACAGTTACCCTTCCTAAGATGCTCCAGGGCTTCCTAGAACCTCATGGCACAGTCATTTCCTTCATGGGCTGCCTCGTTCAGCTATATTTCTCCCAGCTGTTGGGAAGCACTGAGTGTTTCCTCTACACAATCATGTCCTATGACCGGTATTTGGCAATCTGCCACCCACTCCACTACAGCTCCATCATGGACAGGATGATGACCGTTCGTCTGGCCATTGTCACATGGGTAATGGGTTTCTTTCATTCTCTTCTGCATACATCCTTGACATTCCACCTAACCTACTGTGGACCTTGGAAGATTGATCATTTCTTCTGTGATCCAACCCCTCTCTTGGAGATTGCATGCACAAATACCTCCATCAATGAAGCCATGATCTTCTTCAGTATTGGCGTTGTGGCCCTGGTCTGCCTCCTCCTCATTCTGCTTTCCTACGGGAGCATCTTGAGGGTCATCTTGAAGCTTGGCAATGCGGAGAGGAGGTACAATGCATTTTCCACTTGTGCTTCCCATTTCACAGCTGTGGCTTGCTTCTACATCCCTTGTGTCATCACCTACATGCGTCCCCACTCAAAAAGCACCCTAGATAGGATTGTGTCTATTTTTTATACCATCCTCACCCCTTTGCTGAACCCACTGATCTACACTCTGAGGAACAAGGAGATGAAGGCAGCTCTGCATAGGCTGAGGCACAGGGCAAAATGTGCACCTGGTAAATAAAAGCCATTCATCAGTAGTTATATTGCAGGGCAGATAACAGGACATTTCCACACCATAGCCTTAAGCTCCTTTCATTGTCATTCTCTTCCTATGGGACCCTGGTAATTGTAGATGTTGAGAATATGGGTATTCTAACCTTTTCCAATTCTGCAATACCTTTCTTGAGATGGATCCACCAGAACTGCACACAGCAAGACCATAGATTTATCCAGAAACATCATAATACTAACCATCTTATTTTAAATCCCCTTTCCTTTTCCCTAGCATAGGATCTATCTTCACAGGTACCCACACTGAGAAAAAATGTGCTTCCCACCTTGATCCTAAGATCACTTTCCTTATTATTTAAGCTTCAGTTCAGCCCCCATTGGTGTCTTTTTTCAGAATGGTCTATGTCCAGAATTGGCAATACATAAACAGATTGTGAGGAGCTCTAAGCAGATCTCTCCAAACTGGGTTAATGGGCATTAAAATGGCAAATGCAGTTCAATGTCAGCAAGCGTAAAGTAATGGACAATGGGGCAAAATATCCTAACTTCCCTTACACACTCATGGGGTCTGAACTGGCAGTGACAGACTAGGAACGAGACCTTGGGGTCATATGGATAGCTCGGTGAAGATGTCGACCCAATGTGTGGCAGCTGTGAATAAGGCAAAATCCATGACAGGGATTATTAGTAGGGTTGCCAGGTTCCTGGCTGAGACCAATCCTGTATCTTTAGGAGAAGAGAAAGTCAGCCAAGTGCAGGTGTTCTTGCAACACTGTAATAGCAAAAACCACAAGGTGGAATTCTCCCTTCCCCCTGCACAACTTTTTAAAGATACAGAAGACCTCTTGGAGGACAGGCCTGGCAACCAACTTTAAAAGTTGTGCAGGGGGAAGGGGGAATTCCACCTTGTGGTTTTTCCCATTACAGTGTTGCAAGAACACCTGCACTTGGCTGACTTTCTCTTCTAAAAATACAGGATCAGTCTCAGGCCAGGAACCTGGCAACCCTAATTATTAGGGAAGGGATGGAAAATAAAACTGCCATTATTGTAAATCTTTTTGTACAAATCTATGGTGTGACAATGCTTGAAATACTGTGCATAGTCCTGACCACCTCACCGCAAAGAGGATATTGTATAGCACGAAAAGGGAAACCAAAATTATCCAATGGCTGGAGCAACTACTGCTACTCAGGTCATTTGGGGGTGAAATTTGCAAGCTTAGTGAAGGTGATCACCCCAGCAGCTGTGGAGGTGAAAGGAAGCAAACTTTGATCAAGGTTTAAGCAAGTCTGAATGTCTGTTTTAGAGCAGAAAGGTACCCTTTCTGTTTGCCTGGATCTCATGCTGCAACATGAGAACAGAAGGCATGGCAAGGCTTTGGTCAACATCATGTACAAGGTGAGGAAGATGCAAGACTCATTAGCTGCTCCGAGTGACTCTCACGGGTCTCTCTGTATCCCCATAAGGCTTGTGATAATGTCAACCCCCAAAACAATGGAAAATTGTTTCAAAAGGTGTTTAGCTGATAACCTGATAACACAGCAGAGTTTATTTGTGAGCAAGGGGGGAATTAAAGGAACCAATCAACAGGCAGGAAAGAGGTTTCTGGGATGCTGAGGGACAGAGAGAAATGACTCTTCCTTCTCTGGACTCCTCTTAGCATCACCTCCACAGAAGCACCTTTTTTCTAATGTCTTTTTATGCTGTAAGGTTTCTCTGGCAACACACAGAGAAGAAAACTTTGCTTGCTTCTTGCAATGATATCACCCTGGGTTAAGTGTTGAGCTTCTCACATACTTTTTGTACAGCTCTGTTTGTTTTATTCCTAGGTGAAGTTCAGATTTCACTATTCTATTTTTAAAAGGTTTTTTTAAAAAACCTGGATTAATGTTTCTGTTTGGATTTTCCTGGTGTTTTGCCAGATGCCTAGCCCCTGGTCTGGCACAAAGCAGTTCAGTTTGAAATTGCAAAAGAACAATGAACGCTTCTGGTGGTGAAGACGTTAAATGGTTTATTAAGCAAAGCTGTGTACATTAAGCTGTCATTTGCAAGCAATAAAACACTAAAATGAAACTGTTGGCTAGTGGGTGTCTGCCTCCCCACCTGCCTGTGCATCTTGCTGACATGTGTTTTGCTGGCTGGAAACCTCACAAACAGCCAGCGAGGATTCTTGCTGGAAACTCTGCCTGAAGCTTTGACTTTAGGTTGCTTAGAGGCTTTCAAGGCCCCTGGAGGCTTAATCTTGTTGTTATTTTGAAGCTTAATCTCCCCAATCTAGGGCTCCTTTATTTATACCCAAAAGACCCTCTGGGAAGGGGCACCTTATACCTATTAGATCATTATATTCCTAGCACCTAGATTGCTGGTTTCTCACACAGGTGCCCTTTGTTTATCTTTCCTGACCCTGAATCTGCTACCATCTGGCCTTGGAAATATAGCTGCGATGCTTATTCCCAGGTTTTGCTCATGCCCTCTATTAATGAGCTCATGGGCATGACTGCTTTCTTTTGACTACCAAGATCCTTCTCTGGCTCTTGTTTACATAAGCAGAGTGAGGACATTCATAAATCAATTAAGCTCACTGTCCCTTCAGAGCTTGAGAAAGCCACAAACAAGCTCACATAGCAGAGCAGGGATGTGAGACAAGCTGATTGTTTTGGTTAACTGAACAACTTTCCCAAGTGCTGTTTTTGAACACAGACAGCATGCAGAAAGCCTGTGTTTTAAGCTCTCCAGATCCCAATACATTGCAATTACAGGGTGCAAAGCAATAAGCACCCTAATAAATCAGGGGTATGAGGCATGAATTGTGGGACAGAGCCATGCATATGTCATCCTAAGCCTCCTCGATTTACACCTAGATTCTTCCAGAGATATGTGGCACTACACCTGGATCCTATATCTTGGAAACCAGATTGATTTCTCTGGTAACATGCACTGAAAACCACAGGAGCCTGTCTCCTGAAATTTCACTCTGGATTGGTAGCTATGTTCTTCTCTTAAACTATATTGCTTTGAAAGGTTTTATATGTTGCTGTACATATGTTTTGTGAGAGGGTGGGATATCAACAACTTTATAAATAAATAAATAAAAGACCATGTGGTTTGGATGTTGTTAATTTTTATTTTGCGTATTATTCCTCTGTGTAAACTTAAGCTGAATATTTAAGCTTACATATCTATGTTCTATTTTGTTTTTCCATGTAAATATTATTTGCATGTACTTTTCCTGATTTCTCCCTTCCCCAATATTCACTTATGCATGATGTGCTGACTGGTCATCACATTCTCTCCCATTGGGACAAATTAAGAACCTTATTTTTCAGGTTATACAAATAAAATAAGCATCACATCATTCAGGTGCCAGAATCAGTAACAACTACACAATATTTATTGGACCACTTTGAGATTTACCATACAGTCCTGTGCATGTTTACTCTAAAGTAAGTCCCACAATGGGGCTTCCTCCTAGGTCTGTAGCAGCCTATACCAACCTGATGCCCTCTAGACGTTTTGGACTACAACTCTCATCAGCCCCTGCCACTACCCTCTGTGTCACTGGAGCAAATTAAGAACTGCAATTTCAATGCCTCTGTGAGGAAAGGTTACAAAAATTGGGTTTGCTTTAAGTTTAGAAAAAAGGTGAGAAAGGAGGGACATAGAGATCTATAAAATCATGCATGGTGTGGAGAAAGTGCTTAGAGAGTTTTTTTCTCCCTCTCTCATAACACTAGAACTTGTGGACATCCAAGTTGAATGTTGGAAGCTGAATGTTGGCAGGTTCAGGACAGACAAAAGAAAGTACTTCTTCATGCAGTATATAGTTAAACTATAGGATTAGCTCCTACCAGAGGCAGTGATGGCCACCAACTTGGGTGGCTTTAAATGAGGATTAGACAAATTTGTGGAGGATGAGGCTATCAATGGCCTTCATACCCTGCTACTGTCTTAGTGTGCACATCACACCCCACTCCTCTCCATGGCCACCATGGGCACTGTCACCACAGATTCCTACTGAGAGGGAGTTCCACTGAGTTGGGCTCACTACTCCAAAGGCACAACTCCTCAGTGAAATGAAACTCCCAGCATACACAGCTGTTCCTGTCTGCAACCATCAGCAGCTGTGTGTACTGGGAGTTTCATTCTGTTTCCTGAGTCCTAACTGAGCAGAACAGAGGAAGTTGCCTCAGCTGGTCCAGAGGATACACAAGTGAGCCAGCTCTCAGAGAGCGGGTGAACAGGGAGAGCTAAAAGGATTTTGGCAATGGAGTTCAGTGGGGGAAATCAAGGGGAAGGCCCTCCCAAAAATGTTCTTGTAGCGCACATCATACACTAGTGGGACTCTCCTGTTAATCTTCAAGGAGGACATGACAAAGCACAGGTCATTCCAGTACAAGTAGAAAAATAGAAAAAGGTAATAGAGTTATATCCAGTACTAGTCTTACTCAGAGTTGATCCACTGAAGTTAAACAACAGAACAGCAGCCTCCCAAATCAGGCCGACAGCACATCTAGACTAGCATCATGTTCTCTCTGTGGTTCTGTAAAACAATTAGCCAGCAGCTGCCTCTGCAGGGGCTTGGGTGTAAAGCAGATAAGTGAGGGAGAGGGTCAAGGGGTCTCAGAGCACATACAAGCTCATCTTCCAAAAGGAGAAGTCAGTTTAGAAAGCAAGGTCCGATATTCTAACAAGGCAATCCTGGTTTCAAGGCATGGCTGACGAAGATCTGACGCTGGTGTCTGATGTTGCTTCCAGCAAAGGACAAATGGCATCTCACTGCCCTTTAAGCTCCCCTCCCTGGTTCAGGTGCTAGCAATCAGTCCTCCAACTCCCGGGAGCTTGTAGCCTGTTGCTCTGCTACTCGCAGGGGTCTTCACTCTGCAGGGAGTGGAGGGGCATCCTGTTCACTCTCTGAGTCTGACTGAGGGCCTCCAGCTGTATCCTGAACATCTTCCAGTGGTGGGAGGTCTGGAGCTGCTTCTGAAGTGGGTCTGCTTGTTCCCTCTCCTGGGTCTGCTGTGCCAACCCCCTGCTCCTCAACCTCCTCTGAGGACTCATCCGATGGAGGCATGACAGTGAATAATTTTCTGGACTGACTCTGCCCACCCAGACTGCCCATTGGAACTTCTTGAACAAGTTCTTCTTGAGCTGTGATGTGTGACTTGTGTTCTTGGTGGTTCTTCAGTGTTGAACCTGGCTTGTTCCTCAGTCCTGCCTTGCTCATCAGTTCTGGCCATGGCCTTCCTCATAGTTCCTGGTTGCTGGCTGCTTACTCACTCCAGATTCCTGCCCACAACCCAGCCTTGACATTAAAACCATTGTTTGCAAATAACAGTTCCCCAGCAAAGTTCCTGGCAACAATAATTTTGTTTCTTCCAAATAGTTTTTAATGACACCCAGTGGGAGCTGATGAAAGCATTGGACATAGGCATGTTCTCCAAAGTGCCCATGTCCAAGGGGAATGAGCAAGCAGATGGCATGGAACTCACAGAAGACACATTATAAAGTCACTGGGGGAGAGAAAATGTATCTCTCTTGATGAAGACTCTTCATGGAGAACATTCAGCTGATCCATTATCCCACACAGCTCTCCTGAATTAAAGAAGTGCTCGGATCACTTCTAAATTTATCTCACTGAAGTAGATGTGAAAGCCTGAAGAAATACCAGAATGCATCTCAGAAGAAACAAATAGGAATGAAAGGAAATCTGATTTTTGTGCCCTGGGGCTGCACTGGCCACAACACACGTGATAGCCTTTAAAGTCCTGCAACACCCTTGGTCGATTTATCTGCAGCAGGAAGAGAAATCTTCTTTCAGGATCTCCTCTGTACACTCAATTAGCCGGTGTTATGCCTGCATGAAGGTACACCTGGGGCAATTCAAATGAAATTTCTTTCACTGAGAAGCCAGGACTGACATTGTTAAAACCTCAGAAGAATCTTCTGTATAGAAACAAACAAATGATGTGAAGGTAACAGTAACAGGTATGCTTCTACAAGCATTTGCTGATGGCATTTCGTTAAGCAACCAAATTATCCTAAAATCCATCTGCAGTTACCATCTGTTCTTCCCAGGTAATACCATCAGACAGAAATTCTATAGCAGGAATATCATCTCACCAAAAAGGTAATTAGCATTAGTGTTAATGGCTTCTGTCATATAGGAACCTGGATTATATAACTACGTTCAAAGCAGCTACAGATGCCGGAATAGTATTTGAAGAGACAGCTCATGGTAGACACATTGTATGAGTGGATTCCTGATGTCATTGGATTCTTGGATGATTTATGACTTTCCTTCATTGCTGTTTGTTTCCCCAGTTTATCACTGAAGTTTAGGTGAAACGTCTGCAAATCTGAACGTTTGTTTTTCCCCAGTCCTTGGAACAGACCAGTCCACTGAACCCAAATGAGTAGCAGGAAGGAAACCTTAAAAAAATATGCTCACTTTCATTTTTCGGTAGAAACTAGTTTGCAACTGATAGAGGAGGAGGAGGCGGGTGTCAGGACCATATTCTTTCCAGTCCTGTTTTAATGCCAAATTCATAGATTGTGTTCCTGACCGTATGAGAAGTGCTTTGCCCACCTGATTACCTAAGGAATTGATTTCCAACAGTTCACCAGTTGTTTTGCTTCCTATGAAGCCAAAGTTTGGCAAACCTTTTGAAATTGGGCTCTTTTCCATATTTGTGCTACTTTCCTGGTACCCCAAACTCAAACCAGTTGTTGTGCCTACATGTGAATTGGTAAAGATCGTTGCAAGCCATTGTGAGCATACAGCTCGCTCTTTCACACAAGGTTCTGTAGATGGGGATAGATATTTCATATTACAATTTAAAACAATAATTTGAATGGAAATGCAACACATGGGGAGGCATGAGAAGAAATCATCAGCTCTTTGTCTTGTTCCTCCTCCTAAATCACATTCAAATTATGGAATAGTGAGTGTGGAGTCACCCCCACAAATTCCATGCCGATCACTAAGGATTAATTGGTAGGGGAGACCAGAAGTAGGTGGAGCTAGAACCAATGGCAGGCAGAGCCAACTCTATCTAGTGCTGTCCACACCCTCCTCTCTGCTGAGTTCTACAATGGGTGACATTGAAACTAAGAGGGAGGAACCTAGCAAGATGTGCCATCCCATAGACCAATCATAAGTAGGAAGGCTGGCAGGTGGACTCTGGCTGAGGGCAGACTGAGGTGGGTGGAGCTGTGCTCCCTTCACTTTAATTGGACTAGCCTCCACTGTATTGGACGGAGGCCAACATCTGCTTCTATGGATTATGCCCCTCCCTGGAACTATATAGGTCCACACACCTTTAAAAAACATTGTTGTCAGTAGTGATATCCCCCAATCCCATTCATTCCCTAAAAGAGATGCGGGATTTATCTTACTGGTACAAGCATCCTACCAATGTTGTGTCCAAATCAAACAGCACCAACAGAGTTTGTCCTCTCTGGGTTCTCATACCCGCAAGAGATGAAGGTCCCTTTGTTCCTCTTCTTCTTGCTCATGTTCATACTGACTCTGTCCGGAAATTCCCTGATCCTCTGGGTGGTGGCTTCTGACCTCCAGTTGCACAAGCCGATGTACTGGTTCCTCTGCCATCTGTCCATCCTGGACATGGCTTTCTCATCTGTCGTTGTTCCCAAAGTGATTGCAGGATTCTTTCCTGGTGGAAAAGCCATCTCCTATGCTGGCTGTGTCTCCCAGTTATTTTTCTTCCACTTCCTTGGTTGCTCAGAGAGTCTCCTTTACACCTTGATGGCTTATGACCGGTTCTTGGCCATTTGTAAGCCCCTCCATTACAGCAATATCATGAATTGGAAAGCCTGCCTCGGTCTCTCCCTGGGGACAATGATTGGAGGCTGCCTGAACTCAATGCTGGAGACTACCCTCACCTTCCGCTTGCCGTACGGAGAGAGCAACTATGTTGACTACATCTTCTGTGACATTCCTGCAGTGTTGAAGCTGGCGTGTGCTGACACAAAGCTCAATCAGATGGTCCTCTTGATTGACATCGGCCTTGTGGCGATGGCATGCTTCCTTCTTATCCTGACCTCCTACGTGTACATCATCTCAGCTATTGTGAGGATCAGCAGCAGGGAAGGGCGTTGCCGGGCCTTCTCAACTTGCACAGCCCATCTTACTGTGGTGGGGATATATTACCTGCCTGTGGTTTATCGCTATCTGAGGCCAGCTTCTCAGGACTCCATGGATGGTGTGGTGTGCATGTTCTACACCACGATAACCCCATTTTTGAACCCAGTCATATACACACTGAGGAACAAAGAGATGAAGTCTGCTCTGGTGAAAAGATGGGGTGGGAATGCACAGTAAACACCACCCATGATCACATAGCCATATTTTCTTCCTTCTAGCATGCCCAATCATGTCAACTCAGATTGGCTTCTCCATGTGATGAAATGGTTGTGGGAGTGGAACCAAAGGAAGGGAGTATGGGACATATGTAACCACTGTTGTGGATAGCTGGGCTCCATTTAAAGTGTTGGATGAGATATATGAAGGGGGATAGTTGTCCAGGGTCTCAGGGGCTCTTAGCACCCCTACTCTTTTGTGAGCCAGTTTCCTGCAGGTCTCTTATGTCTCCAGCATCCTGTGAACCAATGAACATCAGTATGGCTGGGGGGGGGGGTTGGCTGTGATTATTATGAAGGGACTCTAGCACTTCTGAATTTGCCACCATACTACTGGATATATGTGGGTGTACTTTTAGGAAGCCCACTTCTGAATTTATCAGAGTCTGTCTTCGTTGTTTGACTCTGTGATTCAACCATGTTCCAAGTTGAGGCTGGCACAAAGTTTCAGTAAAAACAGACGAGTAAAAAATATTAGAATGCTATTTTTGGTCAATATTTGGGATCCCTCTTCTGCAGTGAAAACGGATGATTTGTTCATCATAAATCGTATTTCTCAGGATTAGCTATTTTTGCATTAAAGCCAATATGGTTTTGAAAAGCAAGTGCATGTTGAGGTAACACTGCATTCCATTACATGATGTTTCATATGCTAATCTCTAATAATCAGTTTTGTTAAGGATGGATATGTGTATGGAGGGGGTGAAGGAAAATTGAACATAGGAACATATGAAAAATTGTGCTGGATCAGGCGAAAGGCCTGTGTAATCCAGCAACCTGTTGTCATAGTAAATAACCAGATGCTTATGAGAAGCCCAAAAGCAGGAGCCAAGTGGAACAGTGCTCTCTCCACTCGTGATTCTCAGTAACTGGAATACATAGGCATACTGCCTCCAACAGTGGAGGTAGAATGTAGCCATAGAATCACAGAATCATAGAACAGTAGGGTTGGAAGAGGCCTATAAGGCTATTGAGTCCAACCACCTGCTCTTAAAGCATACCCGACAGGTGGCTGTCCAGCTGCCTCTTGAATGCCTCCAGTGTTGGAGAGCCCACCATCTCCCTAGGTCATTGGTTCCATTATCATACTGCTCTAACAGAAAGTTTTTCCTGATATTCAGTCGAAATCTGGCTTGAGCCCATTGTTCCATGTCCTGCACTCTGGGATGATCAAGTGATCATGATCACAGCTAGCTTCATGTTCTATTGTCTTTATGCCATTTTCCATTTTATTTTATATTATTTTCAAATAATAGCTTCTTCGGGAACATACATAGGATTGAGCGATTAGGTTGCAATTCTAACTCCACTTGCCCGGCAGTGAGCTCCACTGAATTCATGGTTAGGACTGTGCCGCTGATCTGTGATTCTCCCCTGTCCCACTCCCAGGCATCAGATGTCTTTTAAGCTTCGGAGTGGTGGCTGTTTTTCAAGACATGGTTATATCTAAGAAAAATCCAAACATCACAAATATTTTATTTAATTTGTTAGATAGTTTAAAACACTTCTAAACTTAGTGTTTAAAAATCTCTATGTTGTGTACAAATACAGCATAAAAACAATAAAACAGTATCAAAAAATAGTTATACAATAGTATATTTTTGTAAAAATGTATTAAAATAGATTAAAACAGGGATTCAGTAAGAACCATGTCCTAACTCCTGGATCAGGAAAAGCCTGGGCAAAAGGGCATGTCTTTACAAGATGTATGAAGCAACTGATACTGCTTCATGTATGGCAGGAAGAAGGGCACTCCATAGTGCTGGGGCAGAATACATGGCGCTAATTGGCCTTACCCCCAATGTTGTGTCATGCCAATGTGTTACCTCAAAGATCGTCTCACCCCTTTATAACCCGTCAGTCACTGCAGTCTATAGGCAAGAGCCTCCCGCACATACCGTTTTAGCAGGAGGCCCGTTTTGCACAATGTAGGGATCAGGACTTTAGTGCTGTGGCAACTACCCTTTGGAATCTGCTCCCCTTAAATACTAGGCAGGCACCATCTCTGTTGTCCTCCACTAAAGACCTTCTTTCAACAAGCCTTTTAAGCAGAGACCTTTGCCCCAGTCTGCATCTGTTTTTAAGATATTTTTATGGTTTGATCACTTGTTGTTTGCTGCCCTGGGCTTCTTTGGAAGGAAAGGTGGGATATATTTAAATAGTAGTAGGAGTAGCAGTAGTAGTAAATTGTGGGGCAATTCAAGTGGCTGCTCACTGATGGCAGCATCAGTTCTCTGTGATGGGCCCTGTCACTGAGCAAGCTCCATCCTGTTGGCACTCTTGCTACCTGCTGGGCTGCCTGGTAAGCGGTCCATGGCCCAACCCAGTGGCAGACAGAGAAGAAAGAGAGAGAGTTGAGGGACCAGCACTGAAAGCAAAACAGAAGAAGAGCCCAGCAACAGAGGGAAGAACCACAGCAGAGGGGTCGCCTGAGGACCACCTCCAAACTGGAGCCAGCCCTGTCTTTGACTATATCAAACCCCAATACTGCACTCTTACACCTTGGTCAGGTTTGTGGCCTTCCAGATGTTGCCGAGCTACAACTCGCATCAGCCCCAGCAACAATGGCCAATGGCCAAGGATGTTGGGAGTTGTAGTTCAGCAACATCTGGAGAGTCAAAGGTTCCCCCACCCGGCCTAGGTGTATGTGCTTTCATTCTGATGAACCCAATCATTGGTGAGGGAGGGGGTTAATTTCATTCCTTGATCACCTCTTCCAACAAAGATGGAGAATAAATGGTAATGGAACAGTACTGCGGACTGAGCTATGTAGTTCACTACTATCTAGTAGTGGGCCAGAATCGGCCAGTGGCATTCTGGTCCGATGGGAGCGGTTTCAGCCTCTTCTCGCTGAGGAAGTGGACAAGGTGTTCTCTACTGTGAAGCCAACCACTTGTCTGCTTGATCCTTGCCCCTCGTGGCTCATTGTGAGCTGCAAGGAGAAACTGGGTGAAGGGATCAAGGCGGTGGTAAATGCATCCTTGGAAGAGGGTGCAATGCCATCAGCCCTCAAGGAGGCAGTGATAAGGCCCATCTTGAAAAAGCCCTCCTTGGATCCCCAAGAGTTGAATAACTTTCGCCCAGTTTCTAATTTACCATTCTTAGGCAAGGTGATAGAGCGAGTGGTGGCTAAACAACTACAGACGCACTTGGATGAAGCGGATTATTTAGATCCATTCCAATCGGGCTTCAGGACTGGACATGGAACTGAAACAGCCTTGGTCGCCCTGGTAGATGATATGAGGAGGGCGTTGGATAGGGGAGAATATACCTTCCTCGTCCTCCTGGATCTCTCAGCGGCTTTTGATACCGTCGACCACGGTATCTTGTTAAGCCGCCTAGAGGGATTAGGGATGGGGGGCACTGTTCTACGGTGGTTCCATTCCTATCTCTCAGGCAGGTACCAACGGGTAGCATTGGGGGATGAGGTTTCAGACCCTTGGCCTCTCACTTGTGGAGTGCCACAGGGTTCTATCCTCTCCCCCATGCTATTTAACATCTATGTGAAGCCGCTGGGAGCCATCATCAGGAGTTTTGGGCTGCAGTGTCACCAATATGCGGATGACACTCAGCTCTATCTCTCATTTACGTCCTCACCAGAGGTGGCTGTGGAGACCATGTCCAAGTGCCTGGAGTCCATTAGTGGATGGATGGGCGAGAACAGGCTGAAGCTAAATCCTGATAAGACTGAGGTGTTACTCATGGGTGATAAGAGAAGGTTGGGAGACATCGACTTGGTGTTTAACGGGGTAAGATTGCCCCTGAAGGATCAGGTCCGCAGCCTCGGGGTCATTCTTGACTCCCAGCTGTCCATGGAAGCTCAAGTTTCGGCAGTGAGCCAGGCAGCTTGGTATCAATTACATCTGATACAGAGGCTGCGACCCTACCTTCCTGTACAGCTTCTCCCGCGAGTGATACATGCCCTGGTCTCCTCTCGCTTAGACTATTGTAATGCGCACTACGTGGGGTTACCCTTGAAGACGGTCCGGAAACTCCAGCTGGTGCAGAATGCGGCGGCACGCTTGATTACGCATAGCCGTCGCCGGGAACACATCACTCTGGTGTTGATAGATCTTCACTGGCTACCAGTGGTTTACCGGGCCCAATTCAAGGTGTTGGTATTGACCTTTAAAATCCTATATGGTTTCGGCCCGGTTTATCTAAAGGACCGCCTCCAGTATCACCAATTGAGCCGCCTTACAAGATCAGCCATGCAGGATCTCCTCTCGGTCCCACCGGCCAAAACAGCTCAGCTGGTGCGGACCAGAGGGCGGGCGTTCTCAGTAGTGGCTCCCACCCTCTGGAATTCCCTCCCCTACGATCTTCGACATGCCTCCTCCCTGATGAGCTTTTGACGAGCGTTAAAGACCTGGCTCTTCAGGCAGGCCTACAGGAATTCGAGCTAGATTAGTTGTAATCTTTTAACTGATGTTTTGATGTTAGTTTTAATTGATGAATATGGTTGTATTTATTGTATTGTACATTGTACTTGTTGCTGCTGTAAGTCGCCTAGAGTGTCCAAAAATTGGACAGATAGGCGACTAACAAATTAAAGTTTATTTATTATTATTATTATCGCTTGGTAGCATTTGCTGTGGCAGCTGGACCCACTATGGAGTACTCAGATGGCAGCTTTGTCTTCCAGTTTTTAATCATGTGGAAAGTCAGTCATGGATGGGACAACACCCCTCCTCTCCCAATAGATGTCCAAATTAATATGATTGTGATGTGCATAACTGAACACAGGGTTGCCTCATGGAATGGTTCCTTGGCATTCCCCCAAAGGAAGTAACATTTTAATGAAGGCCTCTGGAGTATCCACTGGTAACATCATTAACTCACAAAAAACCCAGGTCTCAAAAGGGTATATCCCAGTGATCCAAGGGATGCAAAATGATTAGAGAGCAGAGAAGGGAGAAAAAGGTTATAAAGATGAGAGATCAGAACAAAAGGAGTGGGAGTTGAAGAAGAGCAAAGTGTATTACCTAGGATGCTCTTGCCGTTTATATCAGGTGACAAAGGGGTTGCTAGATGTAAAGAATCGTGAAATTGCATGCACCCACAATAGTTCACTCTCTGTTTGCTGCATTTCTGGGGGAGCATCTACGTGGAAATGACTCTGAGCTGACACATCCCACCAAAAGATTGTGACTTGCGTTGACTGGCATTTGTGACCACTATCCCCATGAATTTTGTTCTATCATGATGAGTACTGCCTGAATGGAGTGTGGAAATGTAACGTCAGTGCTTGTACATTTTGAACTTTTGGGATTCGTATATCCCAAAGACCTAAAGTTCCTGTTGCTTGTCTTCTTCTTCCTTATGTACATACTGTCTCTTTTTGGAAATGGCTTGATCCTCTTAGTGGTAGCCCTGGAGCCTCGTTTGCACAAGCCTATGTATTGGTTCCTCTGTCACCTGTCCATGATGGATATGATGGTCTCCTCAGTGGTGGTGCCCAAGCTGATAGTTTGGCTGATTGAAGGAAATGGGGTCATCTCCTTTGCGGGTTGTGTGTCCCAGCTTTTCTTCTTCCACTTCCTGGGCTGCACAGAATGCTTCCTATACACTGTGATGGCCTTTGATCGCTTCCTGGCCATCTGCAAACCACTCCATTACAGCACAATCATGAACCACCAAATTTGCTTCTGCCTGTCGATCGGCACCTGGTTTGGAGGCTGCCTGCACTCAGTGATTCAGACATCCCTCACCTTCCGTTTGCCATATGGTCGGGGAAGCCAGGTGAGCTACATCTTCTGTGACATCCCAGCTGTGCTGAAGCTGGCCTGTGCAGACACATCCCTCAATGAGATGGTGACTTTTGTTGATATTGGGTTTGTGGCTATGACCTGCTTCCTCCTGATCCTGACATCCTATGTGTACATAATTTCTGCCATCCTGAGGATACCCACTGCCAAAGGGAGAAACAGAGCTTTCTCCACTTGCACATCCCATGTTACCTTAGTGGTGATATACTATGTACCTGTGGTTTACAACTACCTGCGTCCACCATCTCAGGACTCCCTTGATGGTGTTGTTGGCATGTTCTACACAGCAGTGACCCCATTCTTAAACCCTCTCATATACACGCTACGGAACAATGAGATGAAAGTGGGTGTGAAGAAATTGTTCAATAGGAAGCCACTGTGAGAACAGGATGCTGAACTTGATGGGCCATCTCCTTGATCCAGCATGCTCTCCTTTTGCTCCCACAGTGCTCCCTTAACTGAGATCATTTTCTTGAAAATAAGTCAGACAAAGCAAATTCAGCACAAACATGTTTCAAAAATTATATGAATCCTTGCATTCCAATAGTTAAGAATATCTTGAGATTTTATGAGCAGCTGATTCTTGGTCAGTGCCAGAGAAGACAGACCCCATGGCTGGCAACCTGAACATGCAACATTCAACTTATCTCTGCTCTCTTCTTTTCTATCATTTACAGCCTTTTGTACAGGACAACAATCTGTAACCACACAATCTTCTTGGTCTGTACCACTTATTTGTTGGTCTTGGGAGAAGATGATATTGGGGAAAATCCAACAGGATCTGAGGAGTTTCTGGTTCAGGATGACTCATCCCTTAGAGAAGAGCATAGAAATATTTCTAACTGTCTAAGTGTACTAAGGTAGAACCAGGCAATCAAGGTGCAAGAGTACATAATAGCCAGTGAAATTTGGGGGGGAGATGTCACATGCCAAAAACAATAGGAGAGAGACAGCATGTATTGGTTTTTATATGCTAATGTTTGAAGCCTCTCTGCCAAGATCTGGAGTTCTTGGTTAAAATGAGAGCACATAGTGGGATTAATGGGAAAACTGGCACAATGGAAGGAACCACTGGTACAGAGTTATCCCTGGATATGAACTCTAGAACAGGGGTTACCAATGCCTCCAGATGTTGTTGGACTACAATTCCCATAATTCCTCAGCATTGGTTGTGCTGACTGGGGCTGATGGGAGTTGGAGTCCAACAATATCTTGGAGGAAGCATGTTGGCTACCCCTGCTCTAAAGGAAGGATATAAGGGGATGGCGTCGCTCTGGACATCAAAGAGGTCATAGAGTCAAAGAAACTAGACATTCCAAAAGCAGCTGACTCCCACCCACTATTGTGGGTGAGAATATCAAGTCCAAAAACTAATTAAATGTTGGGGACAAACTATCACACACACACACCCCTAAACAAAATGTCCAGGGCAATCTTGAGATGGAAAATAAAATCAAGGAGGCAACCAAAGCAGAAAATATTGTAGTAATGGGTGACTTTAGTCACCGTCATATAGACTATTATTTATTTATTTATTCATTTATTAAAGTTATATCCTGCCCTTCCTCCCAATAGAAGCCCAGGGCAGTAAATAAAAGCACTACAAATACTCTAAAACATAATAAAAACAGTCTTTAAAATATATTACAACAAAACACACTTTAAAACATATTAAGACAAAACATCTTTTTTAAAAAACATTTTTTAAAAAAGGTTTAAAAACATACTAAAAAAGCAACTCCAACACAGACGCAAACTGGGATAAGGTCTCTACTTAAAAGGCTTGTTGAAAGAGGATGGTCTTCAGTAGGGGCTAAAAAAATAACATAGATGGTGCCTGTCTAATATTTACGGGGAGGGAATTCCAAAAGGTAGATGCCACTACACTAAAGGTTTGTTTCCTATATTGTGCACAATGGACCTCCTGATAAGAACTGTGGAATAGTCTTCCCGAAGAAGTGCGCTTGGTGCCGACATTGCTATCCTTTCGGCGCCAAGTCAAAACCTTCCTATTTTATCAGCCATTTTAGCTTTTCTTAAACATGTTTTAATTGGTTTTAGATTGTGGATTTGCATTTATATTTTTTGTATTGTTCTGTGTGATTCTATTGTATTTATTGTAATGGTTGTACACCGCCCAGAGAGCTATGCTAGTGGGGCGGTATAAAAATTCAATAAATAAATAAATAAATAAATATCTGCAGGAGGCCCTCACCTGCAGAGCATAGTGATTGACTGGGTATATTAAGGGATAAGACTGTCTTTCAGGTATTCTGGTCCAAAGCTGTATAGGGCTTTGTACACAAAATCAGAACCTTGAACTTAGCCCGGTATCTACTAGGTAGCAAGTGCAATTCTTTCAGCAGCAGGGTGACATGTTGGCGATACCCTGCCCCAGTGAGGAGTCTTGCTACCGCATGTTGCATCAGCTTCAGCTTCTGGACCAACCTCAAGGGCAGCCCACATAGAGCACATTACAGTAATCCAGCCTGGAGGTTACCAGTGCATGGACAACAGTGGTAAGGCTATCCTGGTCCAGACATGGCCGCAGCTGTCTTACCTAGGTAAATGTCTGTTTCAGTCACAACGAAGAGAGGAAATTATTAGACACCCCAAATGTCTGTGCCCTAGAATAGTTGGCCGTGGAACTGACAAGAGGGGAGATGACTCTGGACTTAATCTTAAATGGCATCCAGGTGCGGATGTGAGATGTCTCGAACCAACTGTAAATCAATGCTATCCAATGCAACATTTATGTAAGTGAACGATTGCCAAGGAAGTCCAATACAGTTACATTTTACTTCAAAAACGGAAGTTTCTTGAAAATGAGATGACTGGTAAAAAGGAAGTTGAAAGGGAAAGTCTAGAGGGTCAAATCTCTCTAGAAATGTGTGGCGGTTATTCAGCACCACAGTAATAGAAGATGTAATGATGGCCACCAATTTAGACTGAATTTAAGGCTATTCATGGCTACCACTCATGATGGTTTTATTACCCCCAGTATCAGAGGCAGTATACCTCTGAAGACAAGTTGCTGGGAATATGACAAATAAGACAAATGCAGGATTCTGCATTTAGGCCACAAAAACAAGATGCACGGGTACAGGATGGGAAATACCCGGCTTAGCAGTAGTGCGTGTGAGAAGGACCTTGGAATTGTAGTGGATCGCAAGTTGAACATGACCCAGCAGTGTGATGCTGTGGCAAAAAAGGCAAACACGGTTTTGGGATGCATAAACAGAGCTATAGTTTCCAGGTCGAGGGAAGTAATAGTCCCACTATATTCTGCATTAGTCAGGCCTCATCTGGAATACTGCGTTCAGTTCTGGGCGCCTCATTTTAAGAAAGATATAGACAAGTTACAGCGGATTCAGAAGAGGGCGACGAGGATGATAGCTGGTATGGAGAACAAGTCTTATGAGGAAAGGTTGAAGGAACTTGGCATGTTCAGTCTGGTGAAGAGAAGGCTGAGGGGTGACATGATTGCACTCTTTAAGTACCTGAAGGGCTGTCACATAGAGGAGGGTACAGATTTGTTCACTGCTGCCCCAGAGGGTGGAACTAGGTCTAATGGTTTTAAGTTGCAGGAGCATAGATTCAGATTGGACATTAGAAGGAACTTCTTGACAGTAAGGGCAGTTCGGCAATGGAACCGACTGCCTAGGGAGGTGGTGGGATCCCCTTCGCTGGATGTCTTCAAGCAGAGGCTGGACAGCTATCTGTGGGAGATGCTCTAGCTGTGGATTTTCTGCTGTGAGCAGGGGGTTGGACTCGATGGCCTACAAGGCTCCTTCCAACTCTATGATTCTATGATTCTATGAGTAGGAAGAGAGTGTTTGCACTATTGTCCTGGGCTTCCTATGAGCATCTGGATAATGAGAAGAGGATGCTGGACTAGATGGACCTTTGGCCTGACCCAGCAGAAATCATCTTATGTTCTCAAGTTCCTATCACACTAGCAGCTTCCCTCAGACAATGCACTGTCATGGGTGATCAACCTGAATCTGCTTCTGCTAGATTTTCAGTTACGAAGTGGTACCCAATCGGTGGCATGAAGTGAAACACTTGGGGGAGGGAGGGAACCCTACCCATTTTGACCCTCCAAACCACACTGAAATACAACAAGACTACTGGTGGCACTGATGACTCAGTGGTGGCACTGATGACTTTTTTACAAAAAAAATAACATGCTAACTAATCTCATTAATCAAACACATCTCAACATCTCCACATTCTGGAAAGAGAGCAGAATGTGATCAATGCTAGACTAAACATCCACAGAGCCAGACATTAGAGAGGAGTCTTTCAGAGTCCTACCTGGCAATGCCAGGGACTGTACCTGGACTCTTTTGCATGAAAAGCAGATACCGTGCCACTGAGCTACAGACTTTATGCTAAACAGTGATCATCCATGATAACTTCACCTTGGGGTGACTCTGCAAGGTATCAAGGAGTAGCAGGCTCCCTCTGAAGTCTGAGCATAATTCCTGCTATGGCTTCTGATACCCAACACACCTAGTTGGAAAGGTATCATGGCTTCACGGATCACAGCAAAGCAATTGTCAGATATTCACAGTAGAGCTGATGCATGAGTTTTAATTCAAAAATATGGGAAAGCCTTCTACCTACCCTGCAATAAAAAGGCTCCCCCGCAAGTCTAGGTGGGAGGGGTGCAGCATTCCAGCTAGGAAGATCTAAGGCCAGACTGCCTCACAATAGCTATATGTTTGTACCAGAAATACATCCTCCCCCCCAAAAAATTACCCTTCATTACCCCGTAAATGGCCTTTGCCATCTCTTTAGTCTCCCCAAATGAATAATATTAGAGTTACTCCTGGTGTTACCTTGTTGAAATGGTTGTGTGATTCATTCCAATATGCCTCTCCTGGATCCAACCACAGTCAAGTACATCCAAGTCCAACTGATTTCAATGGGAGAAGAATATGCCTATCTCTGTCCTGTTGCAATTAATGGGATTAACTCTGTGTATGTGCATGCACACGCATGCCTCTGTGTGTATTTTATATCACTTTCTGTCTTAATAATAATAATAATAATAATAATAATAATAATAATAAATAAAATTTTATTTCTAAGCCGCCTATCTGGCCGAATTAACGGCCACTCTAGGCGGCGTACATAAAAATTAAAATACAACATATAAGTACAATTATAACATTAGTCTCTAATTAATCCACACACCCCCACATCTTTACAAACTAAAACCAGATTACCCAGGAGTCCCGTAGGCCCGCCTAAACAGCCAAGTTTTCAATCCTCGGCGGAAACCTACCAAGGAGGGGGCATGGCGAAGGTCATATGGCAGAGAATTCCAGAGGGTGGGAGCCACAATCGAGAATGCCCTCTCTCTGGTCCGCAGCAGCCTAGCTGTTTTAACTGGTGGGACCGAGAGAAGGTCTTGTGAGGCTGATCTCGTCAGGTGGCATATTTGGTGATGCTGGAGGTGCTCCTTTAGATAAACTGGACCAAAACCGTGTAGGGCTTTAAAGGTTAACACCAACACCTTGAATTGGGCCCGGTAAACAACTGGTAGCCAGTGTAGATCTTCAAGCACTGGAGTGATATGATCACGGCGGTGGCTGTTCTTAATCAACCGTGCCGCTGCATTCTGTACCAGCTGTAATTTCCGGACCGTCTTCAAGGGTAACCCAACGTAGAGCGCATTACAGTTGTCTAAGCGAGAGGAGACCAGGGCATGTACCACCCGTGGGAGCAGATGGACAGGAAGGTAGGGTCGCAGCCTCTGTATCAGATGTAATTGATACCAAGCTGCCCGGCTCACTGCCAAAACCTGAGCCTCCATGGAGAGGAGAGAAATGAGAGAAATGTATGAGGTTCTGTGGTCAGGTCTGCATTAATTTGGAAGTATTGACTCCTACCTCTTCTTAGGATGAGAGCCTGATATTCAGATTGCTTCTGGTCCCTTGGGTGAGAGAGGAGGAAAGTAGGGATGGAAGAACCTATCGGTTTCAAATATCTTAGTTTCTCATTTTCCCAATCTTAACTTCAGTTCTCCATATTTCTGCAGCAACTCCTTCAGCATTTTAGTGCAAATTTCTCCTACCAAACAATTTTTGTATGCATTTTTTACTAATGTACACATTTTTGCAAGCAGTTTCTCCTAATATAAATTTTTAATTAAGTTGTTGAATTTAGTGTGTTGATCATGTAAGGGCATGGTTGAGTGAAAGTGAGCAGCATGTACAGTATCTCACACTGGGCAGGTGCTGCCACTCCCAGCAAACTACGTAAAGCACAAAACAAAATTGCCGGAGTCAATAATAAAGGATATGTGTACAAGCCACAATTTATAAATGCAAAACACTCATAAGTACAAAAAAATGCAAAACACTGTTTAATGTGAACCAAACAATGTGAAAATACAAAACAGGTAAATGAAAAAATGAAAGAGGACTCCGAAGCTTATCAGTAAAGAGTTCTCCAAAATTACCAACTCATTTCACACTTTCCCAAAGATCAGAGAATGTAAGTACAGGGAATATATTAAATGGAGCTATCAATCCCTCAGTGCCTCAGTTTCATTTTAATGCAGAGGATATTCTCCTATACTCCCTGGTGGATTAAATCAAATCAATGCAGATACAGTAGTTGCAGTAGGAGAGTTAATCCCTCCAGTTGCTAAAATCCACTGGTCAGAGTAACCACTGGCCCAGTCAGGGTGAATGTTTGAAAGCTGCCCTACCCCCAATGCTATACTATATCAGGACCAATTGTGTGGATCAACTCAAGCGGCTACTCAATGAAGGCAGCATCTGTCACTCATGGCTCCCCTCAATGCCTCTGGTGTCTGTCCCTGTGGCATAGTCTAGCACACTCCACCACACACCTCACCTGCTCCACCACGTATGCCATTGGCATTCGTACTGAGCTGCCCAGTAAGCTCTCCATGGCTGAGCCCAGTGATAGGCAGAGGGGAGAGAGAGAGAATACTGTGTTCAGTTCTGGGCACCTCATTTTAAGAAAGATATAGACAAGCTAGAGCGGGTTCAGAAGAGGGCGACGAGGATGATAGCCGGTATGGAGAACAAGTCTTATGAGGAAAGGCTGAAGGAACTTGGCATGTTCAGTCTGGTGAAGAGAAGGCTGAGGTGACATGATTACACTCTTTAAGTACCTGAAGGGCTGTCACATAGAGGAGGGTACAGATTTGTTCACTGCTGCCCCAGAGGGTAGGACTAGGTCTAATGGTTTTAAGTTACAGGAGCGTAGATTCAGATTGGACATTAGAAGGAACTTCTTGACAGTAAGGGCAGTTCGGCAATGGAACCAACTGCCTAGGGAGGTGGTGGGATCCCCTTCACTGGATGTCTTCAAGCAGAGGCTGGACAGCTATCTGCGGGAGATGCTCTAGCTGTGGATTTCCTGCTGTGAGCAGGGGGTTGGACTCGATGGCCTACAAGGCTCCTTCCAACTCTATGATTCTATGCTTCTATGAGAAAATGGGGGTCCAGCAATAAAGGGAATGCAGAGATAAGAAGAGCCCAGCAACAAAGGGGTAGAGCAGCAACTGATGGGGTTGCCAGAGCACCACTCAGAACTGAAGCCAGTCCTGTCTTTGTCTGTATCAAACCCCAAGAGAACAAACTTGTATGTAATTTTGACATGTGCATTGGATTCTGATGAACCCAATCACTGGTGTAACTTCATGCCTTGGTCACCTCTTCTTTGGCTAGCAAGGATGAAAGACAAATGGTGATAGTGGAACAATACTGTGGACTGAGCTATGTCGTCCATGACTCTCTTGGCAGCATTTGCCATGGGTCTCCTGTGCAGTGCTCAGATGGCTGTCTTGTTATTTCCAGTGTGTCATAATGTAGAAAGTCAAACATGGATGGCATGGACATGGGGTTGCATCTTCATGGAATGGTTCCTTTGTACTCATAGAATCACAGAATTGTAGAGTTTGAAGGGGCCTATAAGGTCATCGAGTCCAACCCCCTGCTCAATGCAGAAATCCAAATTAAAGCATATCCAACAGGTGGCTGTCCAGCTGTCTCTTGAATGCTGTCAGCTCTTCACTGAGACAGCAGTGTCGGTGGGGGTGCAGGCAGGGCTGGAGATTCCTTGGTAATTGCCAGGCCGTAAGTCCTCAGCTGGCAGCTTGGCTATAAATCTGCCAGGCTAGCAGGAGGAACCAAGATAAGGACAGAGGCCATTCAAGCCAGGAATCCAGAAGAGACATCAGTGAAGGTCCGGGTCTAGTTTGCCAAGAGATCAGTCCAAGTCAAGGTTCAGGGGATAGGAATACACACAGTGGTCACGCCTGACGTTGTAGTCAGCAACAAGCTGAAGCCAAGGTTTGACTTTTAAGGAGCAGGTTTGTCAGAAGGTGTGAGCCATCAGCGTTTTGGCCTTAAGTGGACAGGCCTGCCCCTCTTCTGCCTGACCTTCTGTTGTCTACGTTCTGCAGGTGAGGGGGGAGTATCCTGTTCACTGGCTGCGTCTGGCTGAAGGGCTTCAGCTGTGTCTGGGCTGCTCTGCAGCTGAGGGGGAGAAGGAGCTGGGTTCTCAGGAGTTTCCTCTGTTTCTCCTTGTGGGTCTGCTGCTGTTACTCCCGAGTCATCCTCGTCTGATGAGTCCTCTGACGGGGCCATGACAAATGCCTCCAGTGTTGGAGAGCCCACCACCTCCCTAGGTCATTGGTTCCATTCTCGTACCGCTGTAGGTACTGCTCCCCCAAAGGAAGAAGCATTTTAATGAGGGCCTCCGGAGTGTCAACTGTTATCATCATTAACTCAAGATCAACCCAAGCCTCCAGAGCTTGTGTTCCAGAGACCCGAGCGATGCAAAACAAGAAAACAGCACAGGGAGGAGGAAAACAAGGGAATGCAGGCAGGGTATAAATATCCGTACCAGAGGGCAGATGTGCAGGAGAAAGCCCATTTCCTAGGATTCTCTTGCCGTTTATATCAGGTGGGTGCTTCCTTTAAACCTGGATAGCTATTTCAGAAGAATATATCAAATTTAGTTCTCAGTACCTCGACACATTGATTGATCACTCATTGTCAGCAAAGCTGTCTCTTACCCAGATTCGATGCATGGAATTTTGAGGGATTAAGAAAAGTAGAGTGAAAAGGAACAGAAATGGGATGCTGAGATATCTTATGTGCTAATGATTGATGAAGTGATGCAGGTTGTATTTTTTTAATACTTTCTAGATTTATGCCCATTGTTGTCCTCACCAAAGATCTTCAGCTGACAGACCTCCTTGCAACTCCACCGAAACTTACGGATCTGGTTTTCTATATATTGGATGAGCAATAGTAGCTAATAGACCTCTTAGCTCCACTGAAACTTCTAGTCCTGGCTCGACTTATATTGGGGGAGATCCAGCACAGATTCATCTTGGGGATCCACTGCTTTGTTCAATATAGCACCCATCATTTGAAGGGGAATAAAATTCTGAAATGGACAGTGGTGGAATAACTACCATTTCGGTAGCATCCCAGTTAACAACAGTCAGTTCATATCCTAGATTTTGAAATTAGGAAGTAAATGCTAATTTTCCTATCAAGGATGGAATGAGAAGTTGTATTAGGAACTGCTACATAACTGTTCACTCCATATGTGTTATGTGTCTGAAATATTAATGTTGGTGTCTGATTGAGCATTGGGTTCTTACTGTTTCTGTTCAAGAACTATCAAAGTGAAAAAGGAGAAAGATGTAGCCTGAGCTGGTATAACTGATGTCTAGAGCAGGGCCAGGCAGAAAGTAGACTTGTTTAGATCACTGGGTGATTTGCGTAGGTTGTCAAGCATTTCTGATAGATGAGAACTGCCCTGAATGGAGTGTGAAAATGTCACATCAGTGTTTGAAAATTTTGAACTTTTGGGATTCATATATCCCAAAGATCTAAAGTCCTTGTTGCTTGTCTTCTTCTTTCTCATGTACATATTGTCTCTTTCTGGAAACAGTTTGATCCTCTTAGTGGTAGCCCTAGAACCTCATTTGCACAAACCTATGTACTGGTTTCTCTGCCACCTGTCTGTCATAGACATAATGGTCTCCTCGGTGGTGGTACCTAAGTTGATTGCCTGGCTGGTAGAGGGCAATGGAATTATCTCCTTTGGACAATGTGCAACCCAGCTTTTCTTCTTCCACTCTCTTGGCTGTGCAGAATGCTTGCTGTACACTGTGATGGCCTTTGATCGCTTCCTGGCCATCTGCAAACCACTCCACTACAGCACAATCATGAACCGCCAAGTTTGCCTCTGTCTTTCTATTGGTGCCTGGTTTGGAGGCTGCTTGCACTCTGTGGTAGAGACGTACCTCACCTTCCGTTTGCCATATGGTCGGGGAAGCCAGGTGAGCTACATCTTCTGTGACATCCCAGCTGTGCTGAAGCTGGCCTGTGCGGACACATCCCTCAATCAGTTGGTGATTTTGGTTGATGTTGAGTTTGTGGCGGTTACCTGCTTCCTCCTGATCCTGACATCTTATGTGTACATAATATCTGCCATCCTGAGGATTCCCACTGCCAAAGGGAGACAGAAGGCCTTCTCCACTTGCACAGCCCATGTCACCTTAGTGTTGATATACTATGTGCCTGTGGTTTACAATTACCTGCGTCCACCATCCCAGGAATCCCTTGATGGTGTGGTTGCCATGTTCTACACAGCAGTGACCCCCTTCTTAAACCCCCTCATATACACGCTAAGGAACAATGAGATGAAAGTGGGTGTGAAGAAATTGTTCAGTAGAAACCACAGTGCTCCCTTAACTAACTGAGCTCATGTTATTGGAAGTCAGAGAAAGTCAATATTGCATGAGGGGTTTTTTTTAAAAAAAATCAATGAATCCTTGCAATCCAACTGTTAAGAAGATCTCAGCTGCTTCTGAGCAGCTGATTGTCCGGCCAGAGAAGACAGACACTGTGGAGGACAATGTGAGTGCGGAACACTTGCCTGATCTCTATTGTCTTCTGTCATTTACAACCTGTTGTCTGCATGATCTGCAAGATAGCAATCTGTAGCCACAAAATCTGTCCCACTCATTTGTTTATATGCATTCGTTCAAAGTCCAATTTATGAAGTCATAGAATCATGGAATCGTAGAGTTGGAAGGGGCCTATAAGGCCATCGAGTCCAACCCCCTGCTCAATGCAGGAATCCAGATTAAAGCATACCCAACAGTTGGCTGTCCAGCTGCCTCTTGAATGCCTCCAGTGTTGGAGAGCCCACCACCTCCCTAGCTAATTGGTTCCATTGGTGTACCACTCTTAACAGTTAGGAAGTCCTTCCTGTTGATCAGCTCAAATCTGGCTTCCTGTAACTTGAGCCCATTGTTCTGTGTCCTGCACTGGGATAATTGGGAAGAGATCCTGGCCCTCCTCTGTGTGACAACCTTTCAAGTACTTGAACAGTGCTGTCATATCTCCTCTCTCTTCTCAAGTACTTACCTATGTGATTCTGCTTTCCTGGGACCACATCCCAAACTGCAACATTCATGTCTAAGGCTGCAATCCTAAACACATTTATACAACATAAGCTCAATCAAATTATGTGGGTCTTACCACCAAGTAAAGTTGCATAGAACTGCACTGTATGAGTCACATATAATGTGAGTATTTCATATTTAAACCTGAGTGTACATATGCCTGGGAAATACATGTATTCTTACAGTATATGTAGAGATGAGTATATAATTGTGTTTGACATCTACACCTTATTTATTAATTGTAATGCCAGGGTTTCCCCCATAAATTATGCTGGGCAGAGCTCTCGAGATCCCATAACTATTTATTTATTTATTTATTTATTATTTCAATTTATATACCGCCCTCAGCAAAACAGCTCTCAGGGCGGTGAACAAACAAGATAAAATACAATATATCATAATAAAAATACAAAAACATATACAAACAAACAACAAAAAGCACAGCAAAAACAAAATAAATACTACAAAAATTAAAAATACAGATTAAAAGATTAAAAAAGATTAAGAAGATTAAAATGCCTGGGAGCATAAAAAGGTCTTTACCTGGCGCCGAAAAGATGGAAGTGTAGGCGCCAGGCGTACCTCTTCGGGGAGGCTGTTCCACAACTCAGGGGCCACCACAGAAAAGGCCCTAGATCTCGTAACCACCCTCCGGGCTTCCCGATGGGTTGGTACCTGGAGGAGGGCCTTAGATTCTGAACGAAGTGAGCAGGTAGGTTCATAGCGAGAGAGGCGTTCCACAAGGTATTGAGGTCCCACGCCGTGTAAGGCTTTATAGGTCAAAACCAGCACCTTGAATCTCGCCCGGAAGCAAATAGGAACTATGTGAGATGGACAGGTCATGTGTGAAATTCCTATGCCACTGATGTCTGTCTGCAAAGAGGTAATAGCAGCAGCAGCAGGAGGAGTTATATTGCTGAAATATTTCAGTGTAGAGTGCTACTGTTCATGATTTCAGCCACTCCATTCGTTTCCTAATCACACCCTGTTTTCTATCACCTCCTCATAACCTAGCAGACCACATTCTGTGACTTTGAGCCTGCTCAATTTTCAGTGGATTGTTGTTGTTGCGAGGGGGGGAGATATTCCTCATAGGGTTTTTTTTCTAACTATTTTTTGTATTTCTGCGAACCTTAAGGCTCTCCTGCATCTGCTTATGCATGGGTGGTGCCTTTTGGGCTATATATGTGACAGCACTCACACCTGAACATCCGAAACAGAAGGAATGATGCCAACCCGAACTGTAGCAATACTAAATAGGAGGTAATCACAATGGTACTACTGGTGCAGCAGAGAGTCAATGCTGACTGTAGGTTTTGGGTGGCCCTGGGCAGCTTCCTAGGAGCACAGAAAGGTATTTTATACTGAGTCAGACCGTTGGCCCATCTAGCTCAGTATTGACTACACTGACTGGCAGATGCTCTGCAGGATTTGAGACAGGATCCCCTTCTGGCCCTACCTGGATATGCCATTGGGGATTGAACCAGGCATCATGCAACACTGTTTGGTTGGAGAACTGCATTGCGAAGTTCAGATGAATTGTGAAGGATGGCTGTGTTTTGACTCTCATATTGTTTCAGAAAGTACGAATTTGGATAAATTTGGCTTGAAATGTGAATTGAATCAATTTTTTCACACATTCCTACTCAGAAGTAGACGTTTTGGCTTCTTGTAAGGGGTATAGAGGAATCTACGAAAAGTAGTGATCTGCTAATTATCATTTTTGTGATGTTTTAGGGGAAACCAGCAGAGATACAAGACGAGCAGGTCTATCAAATGCTCTGCTTTCCCCCTCAGGGTTCTCCACACATTGGCCAGGACCTACAGCTGTTGGGTCAGAACCTGCTACTGGATTGTAGCCTGAACTGTTGGGTCAGAACCTACTACTAGACTGTAGCCCTAACAGCCTACAAATATGTGATAAAAAATTAAGAAGCATCTCCCCAAATCCATGTTTGGGTGAAAGATTGGTCTTGGGTCTGAAAAGGTTGAAGGCAACTCTCATAAGCCCTCGCCCTATGGCAGGCAGAGGTAGGTAACATTTTTCGGCCTGAGGGCTACACTCTCTTCTGGGCAACCTTCTGGTGGGCAGGGCCAGAGGCAAAAGAAGTTAGGGGAATGAATGTAAACTCCCCCTTTGTACAGTAGGCTAGTTTCTGTACACACAACTCTTTATTCTCCAATCAGGCAAGCAAGATCAAGGACACATTCCAAACAGGGTAAGACACCCAAGGAGGGTAAAAAGCAAGGCCAGTGGGCAATATGATGGGGGAGGAGATGTGCCCTGGGGACAGGTCCAAGATATTGATTATTATATCTTCAGAGGCATCCAAATCAGAGCAGTTTGCAAAGGTTTCGTCCACCATCTTGATTCAAAATTGCCACCCCAGGCTCCAACTGGGAGGAAGGCCAGGATAGAAATTTAATAAATAAATAATAATAAATGGTGTCCAATTGTAGACAAATGTAGACGAAAACCTGCTCTTCCATCTCAGGAACCATCATGTTAAAATTTAGTGGCAATCTCTTAAGAGGTGTCCAAAGGGTAGGGAACAGGTGGACAGACAGAGAACATTCCAAAATATGTGGCAGAAGAAGAAAAGAGGTGGCCAAGGGGTCTGTGACGTTATTTAAAATGGTGCTCACGCGCTTGCAGTGTGGTGGAGCTCTTTACCAGTACAGTCATTCTCCTCACATCACTTCCTACAATTCCCATGTGACCACAGAACATTCTAGGTAATCGTGCCTGTGAAGAGCCTCAGGCTGTTTCAGGCATAAATGGGACTTTAAAAAAAATAAAAGGAGCAAAGTTTTTCACAAAAATATTGGATGGGGATTAAGCATAGCATGGTTACTATTTAAAATGCATACTAGCCATGCCATGCTGGTTATAAGCTCGATTTAGGCCAGTTGCTTGAGCTACAAAAGGAAGATGTTTATCAAAAGCTTCTCCATCCACCTTCACTGAAATCATTAGACAGGTGATCCCAGCCACTGTTGAAGACCTACAGGTAAGGTGGTTGTGTGCCCTGCTTTACAGAGGACAGCACCGTATTTATTTATTTATTTTATTTTTATTTATTGAATTTATTAGTCGCCCATCTGGCTGGCTGTCCAGCCACTCCGGGCGACGTACAACATAGGCATACAATACGTAGGCATTAAAAATCTAAAAACAATGAAGATAATATCTAACCCACCCCAAAAGCCTGCCTGAAGAGCCAGGTCTTCAAGGCCCCGCAGAAACTCATCATAGAAGGGGCATGGCGGAGATCATTTGGGAGGGAGTTCCACAGGGTGGGGGCCACAATTGAAAAAGACCTCTCTCTAGTCCTCACCAGTTTGGCTGTTTTGACTGATGGGATGGAGAGAAGGTCTTGTGTGGCTGATCTCGTCAGGCGGCATAATTGGTGATGCTGGAGGCGCTCCTTTAGATAGACTGGGCCGAAACCTTATAGGGATTTAAAGGTCAAAACCAACACCTTGAATTGGGCCCGGTAAGCAACTGGTAACCAGTGCAACTCTTTTAGCACTGGGGTGATATGATCTTGCCAGCGGCTGCCTTTAATCAGGCGTGCTGCCGTGTTCTGTGCCAGTTGCAGCTTCCGGACTGTTTTCAAGGGTAGCCCCACGTAAAGCACATTACAGTAGTCTAGGCGAGAGGAGACCAGGACATGTACCACCGATGGGAGCAGGTGATTGGGAAGGTAGGGGCGTAGCCTCCATATCAGATGGAGTTGATACAGCGCTGCCTGGCTCACAGCCGAAACCTGAGCTTCCATGGACAGTTGGGAGTCAAGAATGACCCCGAGGCTACGGACCTGGTCTTTCAGGGGCAATTGTACCCCATTGAGCACCAGGTCTAAATCCCCTAACCTTCCCTTGTCTCCCACGAACAGTACCTCGGTTTTGTCAGGGTTCACCTTCAGCTTGTTCCTTCCCATCCAGCCACTCACCGATTCCAGGCACTTGGATAGGGTTTCTACAGCCAACCTCAGTGAAGATTTAAATGAGAGATAGAGCTGCGTGTCATCCACATATTGGTGACACTGCAGCCCAAATTTCCTGATGATAGTCCCCAGTGGCTTTATATAGATGTTAAATAGCATCGGGGAGAGGATGGAGCCCTGTGACACCCCACAAGTGAGAGGCCAAGGGTCCGAAACCTCATCCCCCAATGCTACTCTTTGGTGCCTATCAGACAGGAAGGAATGGAACCACTGCAATACAGTGCCCCCTATGCCTAACCCCTCCAGGCGATCCAGAAGGATACCATGGTCAATGGTATCAAAAGCTGCTGAGAGGTCCAGGAGGACAAAGAAGGTGCACTCACCCCTATCCAACACTCTCCTCATATCATCCACCAAGGCGACCAAGGCTGTTTCAGTCCCATATCCAGGCCTGAAGCCTGACTGAAATGGATCCAGATAATCTGCTTCCTCCAATTGCACTTGCAACTATCACCTGCTCAACTGCCTTGCCCAAGAATGGTAAGTCTGAGATTGGGCGAAAGTTGTTCAAATCTTGGGGATCCAAGGAGGGCTTCTTTAAAATTGGTTTTATTACTGCCTCCTTGAGGGCTGATGGCATTACGCCTTCTTCCAAGGATGCATTTACCACCGCCTTGATCCCCTCGCCCAGTCTGTCCTTGCAGCTCATAATGAGCCACGAAGGGCAAGGGTCGAGTAAGCAGGTGGTTGGCCTTAAGGTTGAAAGTACCTTATCCACTTCATCAGAAGGAAGAAGCTGGAACCAATCCCACATCACCAGAGAACCACTGGCTGACTCTGGCTCACTCACTGTATCCATACAGTGCGGAATCGCACTCTTTAGACGATCGATTTTATCCGCAAAGTGCTTTGCAAACTCATCACAGGAGGTCTTAAAATGTTCCCTAGGTTCCAAAGCGACTGGACCGACCAGGCTTCAGACCACTTGGAACAGCCTCCTGGGACAGCACTCTGCGGATGCAATAGAGGCAGCATAAAAATCCTTTTTTGTTGCCCTTATCGCCACATGGTAGGCTGCTGCAGCCGCTCTAACCCGTGTCCAATCATCATCAGAGCGAGATTTCCACCACCGGCGCTCTAGCTGTCTCACCTCCCGTCTCAGAGTTCGCAACCGTGGCGTATACCACGGTGCTGTCTGAGCTCTATTCAGGGGGAGAGGGCATTTCGGAGCCACCTGGTCTAATGCCCCGATGATAGCCTTATTCCACTCCTCCACCAGGGTCTCTTACCGAGTGCCCATCTGCAGGCTCCATAAAGTCCCCAAGCTCATGCAGGAATCCATCAGGATCCATCAAGCACCTGGGGTGAACCATCCTAATGGGTCCTTTACCCCCGCGGAGGGTGTGTGGCATCGAAAGGTGTACTCTCACCAAATAGTGATCTGACTATGACAAGGGGATAAGAGATGTAGCCCCCATTTTCAGATCACTCCCCTCCTCTCCCGAGACAAATACAAGGTCAAGTGCATGACCAGCTACATGGGTGGGCCCCGTGGAAATAAGGTGCCGCTCCCAGGAAGCCATGGTTTCCATGAAATCCCGAGGAGCCCCTGTGAGGATGGCCTCAGCATGCACGTTGAAATCCCCCAGCACCAGCAAATTTGGGGACTGCACCCACACATCTGTGACCACCTCCAGCACCTCGGCCAGGGAGTCCATCGTGCAGCGGGGTGGGCGGTACACAAGCAGAATCCCTAAGCTGCCCTTTGGGTCCAACCTCCAGTAGCAACCTTGGTCTCATGGAGTCCTGTGTTTGAAGGAGAGTGTGACCAAGAACCCTAGGAAGGGAGAGAAGGAGGGGTCTAGTAGCAGCCCATCAACAGCAGACTGTGTCAGCACACAGTTCACCTGGTCAAAGTCTCCCCCCCCCCGCAATTGTGAGATGTACTGTATTTCTATTGAAATTACTTTATTTCTAAATTTACATCTATACGTATAGATTAGCATATGCAACCTTTACACACATCTTGGTCCTTCCTTTTTGGTCATGCATTTCCTATTTTTTTGTCAATGTGTGAGTGCCCACCGTATCTATATGTCCGTGGTTAAAGAATGAATATGAGGTGGGGAAACCCACATTACTTATTTATTTAACATCATTTATATTCTGCTTGAATGTCAAGACACAGCTTGGGACCACAATACGTGATGGAACGCCTCTCCCGATATGAACCCACCCGTATACTACGCTCAACATCCAAGGCCCTCCTCCAGTTGACTACTCGGAGGGAAGCTCAGAGGATGGCAACAAGGGAGAGGGCCTTCTCAGTGGTGGCCTCCAAATTATGGAATGATTCCTCTGATGAGGTGTGCCTGGCACCAACACTGTTATCTTTCCGGCGCCAGGTCAAGACTTTCCTCTTCTCCCAGGCATTTTAGCATGTGTTTTTAAATTGTTTTAAATTTTTAAATTGTGTTTTAAATTGTTTTAAAAGATGTGTTTTAAATTTGTATATTTGTTTTTAATGTTTTTAGTTACGGTAAACCGCCCAGAGAGCTTTGGCTATGGGGCGGTACATAAATACAATAAATAAATAAATAAGACCTTTAAGTGGTTTACCAAAAAAAAAAGTCACATTGTCAATAAAACAGTTTAAAACAAGTAATTAAAAACACATTTAAAACAATTAAAACATCTACTAACTAAAAAGATTAAAACCAATCAACATCCACGTGTCTGGAAAGGCAGAAAAGTTTTAAGCAGGCACCGAAAGCAATACAGAGAAGGCTCCTGCCTGATGTCAATAGGCAGGGAGTTCCAAAGTGTAGGCGCTGCCACACTAACAGAACAATTTCCTGCAAGAGCGGAACGAGTATTATGGGGCACCTGTAACAGTGCTGGTAACAGAGGGAAGTGCTCGAGGGGGCACATATGCGGTAAGGCACTCTCACAAGTAAACTGGTCCCAAGCTGTTAAGGGCTTTACATACTAGCAGTAAAACCTTCAACTTGGCCCATTAACAAATTGGCAACCAGTGCAGATCTCTGAGCAGAGCTGTTATATGCAGATAGGGTCTCACTCCCATCAGCAATCTAGCTGCAGTAGTCTGCACTAATTGCAGCTTCCGGGTCAAGTACAAGGGAAGCCCTACATAGAGTGCATTGCAGTAATCCAGTCTTGAACTCACCAATGCCTGAACTCCTGTGGCCAATCTCTTCCCATCCAGGGATGGTCGTAGTTGTCTCACCAGGCGCAGCTGGAGAGCAGGAAGTGCTGAGATATAAGGCAGTTCCCGGCACCTTATGAACCCACAAAACATCAGGTCACCTCCACACCATGCATTTAAAGCTCCCCAATAACACTTTTGACAGGCATAGCTTCCCCCAAAGAATCCTGGGAAGTGTCTTTGTTAAGGGTGCTGAGAGTTGTTAGGAGACCTCTCACAGAGCTATAGTTCCCAGCAGGGCCAGCACCAGGCATGATTGGGCCCTTGGGTGCCAGCCTGCCCTGGGCCCATGGTGCCGTAGCCCAACACCTCCCCATACAGGCGGTGTGGAGCTAATAAGCTCACCTGCATGTACCACCTACCTCTCATGAATGATGTGCTCGCATAGTGCTCATGCCTGCCATCAACCAAGATGGTGGCAGGGTGCCAGCTCCTTAAAGAAGCCCCCCCCACCATCTTGGGTGATGGCAGGCATGCACACATAGCTGATGGGAGAGGTAGGCAGGGTGTGTGTGCAAGCTTATTGAAACCCACGCTGTCTATATTGCGGGTGGTGCCTGGGAGCTCCCTCCTCGACCCTGCCGCGGATCACGGAATGGGAGTGCCACCCTCTCACCTAAGGAGGAGCTCTTCAGGAGCCCTCGTGGACCACAGGGGCCCTCGGCCAGGACCCAACCTGGCCGCCCTCTGGTGCCAGCCTTGGTTCCCAACACCCTTAACAAACTACAGTTCCCAGGACTCTTTGGGGGAAAGCCATGATTGTTAAAGTGGTACCAGAGAGCTTTAAGTGCATGGTGTGGGTGTGACCATCAGTCAACTTTTCATTGTTCTGGATCAACCAACCAGTTGAATATCAGCCACTTGAGTTTTCTAGGCAAACATCATTATCAATTCAGTTACTAATTCAAAACAAAACAAAAATCATAGGGGTATTGCCATGCAATGATCTTGGGAGAAGTTAATAAGAAACAAAATGGAAGGAGAGGAAAGGAGAAAGGAGGGAGCTCATAGATGGTAGGAGGAGCTAAAAGGAATAAATACGAGCAGAAAATCTTTTCTTATGAGCAAACATTATTTTCAGCCTAGATTTTCAGTCTGTTGCCTCCTTCTGCAATAGACAATCCTTTCAAAGAGGAAGATAGATTCAGTTTGTAGCTATCTGGTGGATTATTTATTTCCCCCTAATTCCACATCTCTTAAATGTTCTCTACACATCGGGGGGGGGCAATAGAATCTCTGAGCGAATTTTTTTGTAAATGGGGGAATTTCTCAAGGAGAGGGGAAGTGTAGTGATGTTTCAGAGGTTGGCAGAAGAAGAATGCAGAGGACTTTAAACTCCAAGCCTTGGATGGATCATCTGCTGCAAGCATATTTGAGGCTGCTGTGGTATGTATTGTGCCATATTATAGACAATTCACACATATGACAACAGAGGCATCTTTTGTAAGCTGGTTTCTCAAATTCCCCGTTAGATTTTGCACAGCAAAGTAAGCGCTACCTACAAGGGTGGTCATCTGATGGTCAGTGAATCTGAACATCAGAAAAATCTTTAAAACACACTGAATGTGTAAGCCTCCCTTTCTCCCTTTGTAAGAGGCAAAGCAGTTCACATGAGAAAAGGAAGAGCATGTACTTTTGACAGCACATAAAGTCCACAATCATTGTTGGCTGGGAATGAAAAAGGAGCATTGCTTTAGGAGACAGAGCATGGAAGAGCTTCCATGGTGATCTGGCACAGTGGATGGAAGTGAGCCCTTAGTGAGGACCAGAAAAAGGCTTCCATCTCTTGGTTCTAGGAAAAGAAAGATTTTGAAACAGAGGCCACATTTCTCTCTTGATTTCCCATGAAGCCCATGGCTGCTGGTGGTGACAAGTCACCTGAAGATTGGTCATTCTGTAGAAAGCTGTTTCTCCAGGGGAAAGGTCTTGTCAGATTGGATGAAGCCTACAAGTCATATATCAGCTACTTCTAGTTCAGAAGGGGAAAGGAGAAAAGTTCAAAGTTCAGAATCTTAGGTGTTTGTGAAAATAGTATGATTCTTAACAGACTTGAAAATCTATGTTAGGATCAGTGCTACACAAAGAACACATTTTAAATCTCAGATCTATCCTTAGAATATCTTTTGTATTCCTCTGGCACAATTTCATCTTGAAAACTCCAAACAATTTTTTCCCCCTCTTGTCAAGAGTAATATTGCATGAATGGAGTGCAAAAACCAAAGCACTTTGGCTGTCTTTGTTCTCCTGGGAATTCTGCACCCTCAAGAGCTACATGCTCCCTTGTTCCTCTTCTTCCTGTTGATCTACATGCTGACCATTGTCTGGAACATCCTGGTCCTCTTGACTGTGGCTTCCAAACCAGACCTGCACAAGCCGATGTACTGGTTTCTCTGCCACTTATCTATCTTGGATATTGCATTGTCCACCGTGATAGTGCCCAAGATGATTGCTGGCTTTGTGGAGGGTGGCCAGGTCATCTCCTTTGGTGGCTGCATAACCCAGCTGTTCTTCTACCACTTCCTTGGCTGCTCTGAGTTCTTCCTCTACACTGTCATGTCCTACGACCGCTTCCTGGCCATCTGCAGACCTCTTCATTACAACACCATGATGAATCACAAAGCTTGTCTCTACCTCTCACTGGGTGCATGGTTTGGCGGATGTCTGCACTCTATCATTGAGACAGCACTCACCTTTGTCTTGCCTTATGGCCTGAAGAGTGAAGTGAACTACATCTTCTGTGATATACCTGCGATGCTGAAACTGGCTTGTGTGGACACTGTGTTCAATGAGATGTTTACTTTGGTCGATATTGGTTTAGTGGCTATAGCATGCATTTTCCTGATTCTGATGTCTTACATGTACATTGTCTCTGCCATCCTGAAGATCCGTTCTGTTGAAGGCCGGCATCGGGCATTCTCCACCTGTGCTGCCCACATGATTGTGGTGATGATATGCTATGTGCCTTTAGCTTTCAATTATCTGAGACCAGGGGCTCAAGATCTCCTGAGCAAGGTGATAGCCATTTTCTACACCACACTAACCCCATTCTTAAACCCACTCATATATACATTAAGAAACAAGGAGATAAAAGATGCAATGCTTAGACTGACAGGCAGGAAACCATAGAGTTGATGGGTTTAACTAGGTGCAATGCCTGGAGATGCATGATAGTGGAACTCCTGCATTAGCTATAAGCCACAACAGAATGTACAGGATGCAACATTAAAACTGTATAAAAATAACAACAGGATCAACATCGTTCAGGTGAACATGATAAATAAAAAGTGAAGGCGTGAATCATTGGAGCATGGGTACTAGGGGAGGTGGGGTTAAACTTTCCCCCCAATGCCATTTTCCATCTAAATCCCGCATTCCCGGAACCTTCTATTTGAGCTGGGGGAGGGACATACAGGTACCCAGCTATAGTAACCACATGTTTTCCTTCATGAAGCAGAAATTTAGATTTGGGTTAAAATCCTCCCCCACTGGCATGGACTTCATGGACTGATTTGAGGCTCTCCCCGGAACTCCCTTTTGCTCTGGGTGGGGGAAACCTTCAGCAGATACGAAAATGGTCCTTCTGAGGTCACATGAACTTGGGCCTTCTCTCCAAGAAGAACACCCCATCACCTGTTTGTGAACATTTCTGAAAACATAAGCCCACTCTATTCCTTCCCCTCCTAGGGAGTTTTCACACAGAGTTTATTGAGTCAGTTGTAATGCAAACATAAGACCTGGATGAGACAGAATATTCATTCTCTTCCTAAGAAATGCCTCACCTCCTCACTTTTTCTTGTAGAATCTTAACGGCCACACATTGTTAAAATAAATTCTCAAAGGTGCTTCAAGGCTCCTCCAGATGTCTTGTTTATTCATCCTGATCTGCTTGCACAACACTTATGCAGAGGTTAGATTATATCTGGTCTTTATTGAGCCTTTGTCCTGATTAGGGTTTTATGACAACAATCATTCAGCATGAATTCATCTCTGTTGTGTGGTGATTACGCATCTTGTTCATCCCACCCTTTTCAGTGCATTTCTGTGTTATTTTCCTAACCTCAAAAAGCCCAGTGTTGTTGTCTTTTGAAATGGATTTGTTGTAGCAGGGCAACAGTCCACTTGAATCCACTTTCATTCTGCAAACCTAAGTTTCCAGTATGCAGTTGAATCCCTCACATAATAGACTGTAGGCTACCTTAACCACTTCAAGTGGTAGGATTGCCAGATTCAATGTTGGAGGTTATTTATATACTTTAGTCTTGGGAAGGGAAACCTGTGGCCCTCTAGATGTTGTTGGACTCCAAATCCCATCAGCTCCAGCCAACATAGACCACACTCACAGAATGCATTTATTCCATTATTATTCCATCTCATACAGTCATGGCTTCCCACAAGGAATCCTGGGAAATGCTGTTTGTTAAGGGTGTTAAGACTTGTTAGGAGATCCCTATTCCACTCACAGAGCTGCAATTCCTGGTTACCTGGATTATTCAACCACCCTGGGAATTGTAGCTCTGTGACGGGAAGAGGGATCTCCTAACAACTCTCAGCACCCTTCTCCAACTACACTTCCTAGAATTCTTTGGGGGAAACCATAACCGTTTAAAGTGGAATAATAATGGAAAAAATGTATGGGGTGAATGCGGTCATGGTCAATGGTCAGGGATGATGGGAGTTGGAGTCCAACAACACTGAAAGGGCCATAGGTTCCCCAATCCCTGCTTTAAATTTCCTGAAGATAAAGCTTTTCTTTCCTGGATCCTTCTAGGACCTGTAGACCATTCTCTTCCCAACCTGCTGTAAGTGATCAGGCCTCCAGGAATGCCATATGGCAAGAAGGGGATATGGGTGGACAACAGAAGCTGCAGTTACCTTATCCCCTGCTAGGAAAGGGCCACAATTCAGTGGTAGAGCATTTAGTTTGCATGCAGAATAGGGTTGCCAGGTTCTTGGCCTGAGACTGATCCTGTATCTTTACGAGAAGAGAAAGTCAGCCAAGTGCAGGTGTTCTTGCAACTCTGTAATGCGAAAAACCACAAGGTGGAATTCTCCCTTCTACCTGCACAACTTTTAAAGATACAGAAGACCTCTTGGAGGCCTGGCCTGGCAACCAAGAGGTCTTCTGTATCTTTAAAAGTTGTGCAGGGGAAGGGAGAATTCCACCTTGTGGTTTTTCCTATTACAGGGTTGCAAGAACACCTGCACTTGGCTGACTTTCTCCTAAAGATACAGGATCAGTCTCAGGCCATGAACCTGGCAACCCTAATGCAGAAGGTCCCAGGCAGGGCTGGGAAAAATTCCTGTTCGAAGCCCTGGAGAGCTGCTGCCAGTCTGTGTAGGCAACATAGATGGGCAATGGTCTGGCACAGTATAAAGCAGTCTCACAGGTTGTGGAGCTGGCATCCCCACCAAGTGATCAGTAATCCTAAAAAGAAAAAAAAAGTTAACCTTTGATAAGGAAATGAGCACCATAATTATTTATTTTTATTATTTATTTATTAGATTTATATCCTGCCCTTCCTCCCAGTAGGAGCCCAGGGCAGTATAATGGGTCAGGGCAGCATAATGAGTCAACAAATTACAAGGACCCCACAACTGGCTTTACTAAAATTGTTTGCAGACAAAAATATGGTCCGACACAGTAAAACTCTGATTTGGCCATACTCTATGCCAGATGCTGCACAAGTAATGATTGCACTGGAAAAAAACATGAAAAGTGCTACTCTGGATTAATGGTACAGTAAATTGTGTTGCATCACCTTAACAGAAAAACTCGTGCAGAAGCGCCAGACGTTAAAACAAAAGCAGCACATAAAATCTCTTGAACATCTTTACTGTGGAATGGTATGACTTCACTGTGTATATGATTTTTAAAAAAATACATAATGGGAGCACCACAAAAAAATAGAATTTATAAACATAAGACAGGTCTGTTTTTTTGCAGACCAGTTAGTTGCTGTTCTTTTTCCACCAGAGACAATCTTAAAGGGGGGGGGATGTATAATGAGCATGTTTGTACCTTGCCTCATAACTATGCAAGGGTGGTATAGTATGTCGTGTCGGACTGGGACCTGGGAGACCAAGGTTCAAATCCCCACTTGGCTAACAAGCTCACTGGGTCACCATGGACCAGTCACTGTCTCTCAGCCTAACCTACCTCACAGGGTTGTTGTGAGGATAAAATGGAGAGAGAGAGAGAGAGAGCCATGCTTGTACACCATATTGAGCTCCTTGGAGGAATGGTGGGATACACCTGTAATAATGTTTTTTTTTAATCCTGTATTTGTGTCAATGCTCTGTATGAAATATTATAAAGAACAATTGTAAAATTTAAAGCTGACAAGGTCACCCAGTGAGCTTTGCAACTGGAGGGGGGATCTGAACCCTGGTCAACCAGGTCCTAACCTGGTACTCTAACCACTACACCACACTGGCCAAGTAAGTCATGTCCATTAATTTCAATGGATCCACTTTGAGTAGAACTAGCATGGACTACAATTTAGCACCTACTCTACATATCAGGGACCCAGTCCCTAGTTTTGCACATAGAATGGCAGCCTTACTAAAACAACATTTCCTAAAGTCTCCCTGCTTAACGAACAGCCAATACTGTAAGCAATGAGGCTTTAAAATGCTGATCTTTAAAAACGTAAATATAACATACTGCCCAGTAATATCATTTTATTGCACAGGGAACTTAAAAAAAAAAATCAAAAGGTTAACAAAATATAAGCACATAAGAGCCTACTGGATCAGGCCAGTGGTGCAACAGTGATGCCTCATTATGGAGTCTCAGTGATTTCAATAATTGCATATGGCCAAACCAGTTCTTGCAAGAGGCAAAACTGCTAAAAAAAAAGTTCAGTTATGTCTTCATTAATGTATAACCCCTAAGAACCCCTTGAGTCTACTTTAATCAACATTTGCCTAGAATGAAAATAAAAAACATGTTTTGATTGTTGGCCCAGTGGAAGGTCCTGAACTGGTAAGCCCAAAGGCCTTCCCTGGTGGGAACTGGCCCCTGATGGACTCGAACCAATTTAAAAGATGGGACTGTTGAGATCTCTATATACTGTTGGCTCTGGAGAAGCACAGAAACGAAGTGTCTGTGTGAAATTATAACTGGGTGCAATACTGAGTAGACTGGGAACAGAGTCACCTTCAAGTTGCATCCAGACAATGTAAGATATAATGTATGTCTCTTTTCACCAAAGTGGATAATTGGGTTTGCAGAGTAAATTACTGTTTTCTTTGTGTGACAAGGGGATGGGAGCAGAGGGCAGAAAGCCACTGAAGATGAATTGATCTCTCTAATGGACTCTTTCATCATTATGGCTATTGTCCTAAATTGATTTGGTAGAATCTGTGAACAAAGTCCTCTGTATCAGAGTGACAAAGTCCTCCTTTCCTGGAGCACTTACATCCTACAATAGATGGGCAAGTACATGGTGGGCAGAGAAAGTAAGGGACTGAAAATGTATAGTGGGATGTAATAGGCAACACCAGCTGGTGGGGGGGTAGAGTGAAAACAGGCTGACTGAAGGAAGCGTTGGCTAAAAGAATAGATTTTGTTCTGTGCTCAAAGAAGGGGGAGGATAAAAATGGCTTAAAAAGTTGGAGATCCTATTCCAGGGATTTCCTAGGATCTTGAAACACATCTAGGATCTCTGTACTCTGTTCAATATTATTATAAATCAGATCAAAGCACTGATATACTAATCATCATCATCATCATCATACGTACATACATACATACATACAGTGCTTTTTCTGGTAAAAAATGAGGTGTCGGTACTCATATCTTGATAAAAACACCATGGATGCCAGCACAAAATGGCTGCCATAAGCAGCAAACGAAAGAGTTGATGACACTCTGTACCAGAGAGTACCACCACAAAAAAGCACTAATTATCTCACCATCCACACACGTCTCAAGGCAATATACAAAACACAAGAAAAACAGCTTTAAAAAAATAGAAAATAACAGCAGATAAATGTAAAAACACAACAGAGTAGACACCCATGGCAGAGACCTATTCATCCAGCTGGGAGAACATGTCAGAGCAAAAGCGACTTCAGTTGTTTCTGGAAAGTGCAGATAGTGGGCACCTGTCATGCACAGAACTGGGGCAGCTACACTAAAGGCCCTGCTCCAAGTTACTGTGGAGCGAGGGGCTTCTGATATCTTTTGAACTTGAAGAAAAAGTTCTCCCACAGACTGCAGTGACCTACTGGGTATATAAATGATAAGGCATTAACCTGGTCCTGAGCTGTATAAGGCCTTTTATGCTAGTACCAACACCTTGAACTTGGCTTGGTAGCAGATTGGCAGCCAGTGCAAATCCCACAAGCAAGGTGTTATATACTGCTGTTGGTTTGCCCTTATAGAGAACTTAGTTGCTGTGTTCACCATTCCTCATTTCCTATAAGATGGCTGAATCCTGGTGTATTCATTTGATCTGCAGAGCTTTGGTGACTCCATAGAGTTGGAGCATTAAGAATAAAACATGACTCCATCGGTTTCTTCTCCTCTTTGCATTCCAGAATGATGGAATGGCATGGACAAGGCTCCACTTAGGTCATTTGAGACTCTGGACTTAGTAGTCTTATGCACATGTGTGGGTGGAGGAGGCTCTATAGATGCTAATGTATATTACTTCAAAATGTGGTAAGGCAGCCCTGCTGCATTGGGGAGCTCTGTCCATTCTGCTGATCGGGGCCCTAGACTTCTGCCCTGATAGCATTGCTGGGTATGGAGAGAGTGAAAAGAAAGACATTATTTTTATTTATTTATTTTTATTTTGTTTGATTTATATACCGCCCACAGCCCTTCCTCCCCACAACTCCAGTCTCAAAACACTAAAACTCAGAATTATCCACAGTCAGTTAATTGACTGGCAATATATCCAGGGTAAGCGCAGTGAACTACTTTTTTTCAGCAAGAGGTCCTCTGTATCTTTAAAAGTTGTGTAGGGGGAAGGGAGAATTCCACCTTGTGGTTTTTCCCATTACAGGGTTGCAAGAACACCTGCACTTGGCTGACTTTCTCTTCTCCTAAAGATACAGGAGCAGTCTCAGGCCATGAACCTGGCAACCCTACATGGAGGAGAAATTCTATTCACTTTGCATTTAAAGGCAAACTTGCATAATGCAAACCCTCTAAAATAAGATGCAAACTGAATCACAGCAATCGGCTGAAATTCACGCTTCTTCCAATTTTGCAGTGCGGTTCTCCAGCCAAGTCATGTGAGCAAAAATACATACACTAGAGTAAAGTGTGCATAAAAGCACATGTATTGGTGAATATAACATACCAAAATGCATTACAAAGAAAATTGCTTTGCAAAAATGTGCACAATAGGCAAAATATATGCAAGGGGGAATTAGTAAAAATGCTGATGAATTTTCATTATGACTTTTTTAAAAAAAATCACAAACTGATGTAGAAATGTGGAAAACTGAACTTAAGACTGGAAAAAATGAGAAACTGAGAGAAACCAAAATTGTCAGATTTGCCCATCCCTAATTCTTCATCATACAATAATAGTGGTGGATTTATATTTTATGTACTGTGAGCCCTTTAAAAATTGCATGGCAAACTTCTGTTCTATGGAATTTAGGGATATCCCATGGCCATGCAAGATGGAATAATGGGCTCAAGTTGCAGGGAGCCAGATTCCGAGTGAACATCAGGAAAAGCTTCCCAACTGTTAAAGCAGTATGACAATGGAACCAATGACCTACGGAGGTGGTGGGCCCTCCCACACTGGAGTCATTCAAGAGGGCAGCTGGACAGCCACCTTTCGGGTATGCTTTGATTTGGATTCCTGCATTGATCAGGGGATTGGACTCGATGGCTTAATAGGCCCCTTCCAACTCTACTATTCTATGCTCAGTTTCTGCTTGCTTTTTATAATGTATTATTCTTGTTTCTTTTTTGATTTTATGTGATGCCTTTTTTAAAAAAAGTTTTGTAAGTCACATATAGGCTTTTTATGTAGCAACTAATAAATTGGATGATGATTATGACGACGGGTGTTATCCATCTAAATTCTACTTAGAGTAGTCCCATAAGTTTGTATCAAATGTTAGTCCTAGTCAGAGTAACACCATTGAAATTAATGGACATAACCAACTTAAATCCATTCATTTCAGTGGGTCTACTCTGAGTGGAACTTAGAGTTGGATGCAGCTAATTGAAATAAATAGACCTAAGTCAGTTGTGTTGATTAATTTCAATGGATTTGCTCTAAGTAGGACTAGCTGGATACAAAATTGAATATCATAGTAAAGATAGGGTTGTATTCAACAAGTCCTACTCAGAGTAGACCCATTAAAAGCAATGAACCTGTTAGTCATGTCCATTACCTTCAATGGGTCTACTCTGAGTAGGACTTAGTTGAATACCACCCATTGGTTCCCCTACGTAGGATGTGCCACGATGTGCCAGGTCAGGAATTATCAAAAATACTGGCAATAGATCCTGAATTGGCAAAAAAAAGACTCTCTCTGTTTCATCTCATAGAATCATAGAATAGTAGAGTTGGAAGGGGCCTATAAGGCCATCGAGTCCAACCCCCTGCTCAATGCAGGAATCCAAATCAAAGCATACCCGAAAGGTGGCTGTCCAACTGCCTCTTGAATGACTCCAGTGTCGGAGGGCCCTCCACCTCCCTAGGTCATTGTTAAATGAAATGGAGACTAATCGCAGATGTCTTTAAAAAGAAACCCTTCTGGGATATCACTGCAGTGGAAAACATGTACAGCTTTAGGTTGTATGAGAGAAAGGTTAAGAAAAGCAGTTGCATATTTGAGGGCATTTTCCATTTCCTTTCCTTAACAAAAACCGAAAGTACAATTTTTAGAGCAATTGAAGGGAACAGGAAAGAAGGAACTATTTTGTTGTATTCAATTATATCCAGACTTACAGCACAACTCTAAACATGTCTACTCAGAAGTAAGTCATTGGATTACTCCCAGGCAAATGGAGCTAGGATAGCAGCCTTAGGCAAGCCAATAGGATTTACTTCTGAGTAGATATGGTTAAGGTTGTGCTGCACGCCATGGTTTGAGCAGACCCAAGCATGACTAGCAGTACAATCCTAACCATGTCTACTGAGAAGCAAGTCCACTGGTTTAAATGGGGCTTACTCCCAGGTAAGTGGGGTTAGGATTGCAACCTTAGTCTGGATCCAACCCATTATTTATTATTGCAGTATTATTTTAACATGTGAATTCTTTTTTTCCACATGTGTGTCTCTAGGAGAGATGTTGGCTGAACTGTAGAGCTTTAAAAACAATCCAATTATTATTTTTCCTCCCTTTGGGAAATCATCATTTTTATTTAACCAAAACATCTTATAGATAATATTTGCTTATGAGTCAATCAGTGGCTCATTTTAGTTTTTTTAAAAAATATTTTTCCTTTAAAAAAAAATGTTTGGGGTATGATCCAGCCCCAAACTATGCAATCTAAGTTGGAGTCCATAGCATCTGAAGAGCACCACTTGTCTACCCTTAATCTAGTACAGGGGTTCCATATTTTAAAGTCTGTTTTTATGATGTTTTAGAGTGTTTTTAGTGCTTTTGTTTGCCACCCTGGGCTCCTACTGGGAGGAAGGGTGGAATATAAATCTAATTAATTAATTAATTAAGCATCTAACCCAGTGCATTACAATTGCTACAACAGGCACAAAAATCATTTAAGTGCTCCACCATGACTATCAGCAATTTTCAGGTCTGTGGGGGGGAAAGTTTGGGAACCACTGATCTAGCAGGACCAAGGAGAGGTTATTACTAAGTAAAAAAAGAAATATTAGGATTCAAGTGCTGGATTGGTTTCAGACTGGTGTGAATAGATCCTATATTAAGCAGAGGGTTGGACTAGATGGCTTCCCAGGTCTCTTCCAACTCTGAAATTCTATGATACTTGAATTCATAAAGCACAACCATCCCCCCATTTTTTAGTATTCAAGTTTTGTGTATCCATCAGATTCAGGAAGGACTTTCAAAGGACTGTCTAATGGTACAGCCAGCCATGTCAGAGAGCAGAAGGCAGTAGGGAGAAGTTCAGTGTTGGATGGCAGAACCAGCGGTCACTAGCGGGAGTGCGGGGGGGTGCGGACCTCCGGCGCGCACCCTCCCAGGGGCATGGATAGGGGTGGCTGGTCTCGCGTGTGCGCGCGCTCCAGGCTGACAGTGGAAAGCCCGTCCAGGCTTCACCACCAGCGAGCGGGCACCTGCTTTCGTTGCACACTGGACTGGGTGCCAGGGGGCCCTTGGCGAGCCCCCAAATCTTGTGCTGAGTGCACGCGTGTGTGCGAGGCCAGCCACCCCCGTCCATGCCCCTGGGAGGGCGTGCACCAGAGGGGCACCCAGCCAGAGAAGCAGGCCTGGGAATGCCGGTGCGCCTCCCTCGCCCCGCCGACTCTGCTTCCGGTCTCACCTGCCCACCTGCATGCCTCCAAGGAGGACCCGGAGCGCTTCTCAGCTCCTTTGCTGGGCAGCGGGGCGGGGCGGCTCTGGGTGTCACCCTCCTCATGGTGTCACCCAGGTGCGATCCGCACCCTCCGCAACCCGGTAGTGATGCCCCTGGGCAGAACTATGGCTTGTTATGTGCCTCCTAAGCCTTCAGATGCAGTGGAAGCCAAGTTCAAGATTCTGCTTTTGGTGTACAACTCCCTATGCAGCTTGGGACCAGGATACCTGAAAGATTGTCTTACCCCTTATATACCCAGTCGATCACTGTGCTCTGCAGGTGAGGGCCTCCTCCGGATACCATCTCAACAGGAAGTCCTTTCCGTACAACATAGGAAGTGTACCTTTAGTGTTGTGGCACCGACACTTTGGAATTCCCTCCCCTTAAATATTAGACCGGCACTATCTCTGTTACTTCTTTGGTGCCTATTTCAATAAGTAAAAAGGCTTATTGAAACTTTACTCTTTCAATAAGCCTTTTAACTGGAGACCTTCTCGCATTCTGCGTCTGTGTTGGAATTACTTTTTTAGATGTTTTAAGGCTTTTTAAAAAAATGTTTTTAAGATGTTTTGTTTTAATATGTTTTAAAGTCTGTTTGTATTAAGTTTTAGAGTATTTTTAGTGTTTTTGTTTGCCGCCTTGGGCTTCTTCTAGGAGGAAGAGCAGGATATCAATTTAATAAATAAATAAATAAAAATAAGATGCCACCCAGTCAACAGTGCCTTACTTCAATGACCACATCAGTCAGCTTCTGCATACATAATATAGGGACACCATCTTGTCCTATTCCTTAGGCAGGAAAATATTTTGGGCTGGCCCTACACTGTCAACTCAAGTCCTGACAATTCATAATCTCTCTCCCTTCTTCCTCTCCATCCTCAATATGTTGCTGTTCTTGTAGCTTCTCACTGCAGGAGAATACATTTCAATGGTCACTAGCTTAGATGGTTTCCAAAGGGGATTAGACAGCTCCATGGACCAAAATTCTGTATGTTCAATGGCTACTGGTCGTAATGATTTGGTGCAGCCTCAGGGTTTCAGAGGTAGTATTCCTCTTAATTGCAATTATTGGTAGGGTTTCCATGTTCAATCCCTGAGACTGATCCTGTATCTTTAGGAGAAGAGAAAGTCAGCCAAGTGCAGGTGTTCTTGCAATACTATAATGAGAAAAACCACAAGGTGGAATTCTCCCTTCCCCCTGCACAACTTTTAAAGATACAGAAGACCTCTTGGAGGCTGGGCCTGGCAACCAAGAGGTCTTCTGTATCTTTAAAAGTTGTGCAGGGGGAAGGGAGAATTCCACCTTGTGGTTTTTCCCATTACAATGTTGCAAGAACACCTGCACTTGGCTGACTTTCTTTTCTCCTAAAGATACAGGATCAGTCTCAGGGATTGAACATGGAAACCCTAATTATTGGAGAGCCACAGTGGGAAAGGGCTAATGTTTTGTTTCAGGGCTGCCCATGGGCATCTGGTTGATCCCTATGAAAAAAAGGAAGCTGAACTAAATGGATCTGTGGCTTGATTCAGCAGGATTGTTCTTATGTTTGGGCATTTAGGGGAAGGGGAAAATTGTCAGTTACAATAAGCTGTCTTCTTTTTTTATACAAAAATCACTCATACGTGGTTACTTGGCCCTGGTAGAAAAAATAAGCTCATCCTTTTATTGAAAACTATGTGAATACCGACTAGCTATATCTGAGAAATGCCAAATAATAAAGTACATGTGCTATCATTAGCATGTGCTGTGCCACCAGTTTCATTAACAGGACAATCCTGGTCTTGTTTACTCAGGAGAAAGTGCCTTTGAGTTCCATGGGCCTCTATCCATGTCCAGTGGCTTTAGGATTGCAGCCTCTGTACTTATTAATTCATTCTGTGTTGTCTTTTTTCTGTCTCTTCTTCTGTGGGAATAGGTCCCACGGAGAAAACCGCACAGTGGTGACCCATTTTATCCTCCTTGGCATCCCCCATACGGATGGCCTCCAGACCATCCTCTTCCCTGTCTTCTTAACCTTCTACATCTGCACTTTGCTGGGGAACTTGTTGATTATGACCGCTGTCTTCACTGACTCTCGTCTCCACACCCCCATGTACTTCTTCCTGTTCAACCTCTCCGTCCTTGACATTGGCTTCTCTTCTGTCAGCACCCCAAAGATGTTGGCCAACCTTTGGGGACAAAGCCGGATAATACCACTGGGCGGGTGCATATCCCAAGTCTTCTTCTATCATTTCCTGGGAAGCACAGAGTGCCTCCTCTATACCGTCATTGCCTATGATCGTTATGTTGCCATCTGCCACCTGCTGCGGTACCTCATCATCATGAACTGGAAGGTGTGTGCTGTCTTGGCTGCCGGCACATGGGTCACCAGCTCCTTCCATGCCACCATCCTCACGACCTTGACTTTCACCCTACCCTACTGTGGGCCCAGTGAAGTGGACTACTTTTTCTGTGACATCTTTCCCGTCGTCAAGCTGGCTTGCGCCGACACCCTCATCATTGAGACGGTGAGCTTCACCAACATTGGCGTTGTTCCCATGACCTGCTTCATCCTCATCCTTGCTTCTTACATCCGCATTGTCTATTCTATCCTGAGGATGAGTTCTGGGGAAGGGCGGCGAAAGGCAGCCTCCACTTGTGCCTCCCATTTGACTGTAGTTACCCTCTTCTTTGGCCCCTGCGCCCTGATCTACACTCAGCCGTCACTCAGTGAAATTCTGGTGACCCCTGTGCAGATCTTTGGCAATGTGGTCACACCCATGCTGAACCCAGTCATTTATACACTTCGAAACAAAGAAGTGAAAGCAGCTTTGACTAAGCTGACAGGGGGCAAGAGGGTGACCCAGGCTGGCACCCACTAGCTTGTTGGGGTTAATGTGCTCTTTCAGATGGAGTGTTGGCTGTGGACAAGTAAAACCCAGGTTAAAATCATCCTGTTGTTCATTTGTTGACTTTGATCAGGTCATTCTTTCTCAACCCAGCGCACTTTAAAGGGCTGAAACTTAACATTTATATTCATTGCAAACAACATTTATTTTATTTTATTATTTATAAAAATATTCATAGAGAGCGTAAGAGCATAAGAAGAGCCTGCTGGATCAGGCCAGTGGCCCATCTAGTCCAGCATCCTGTTCTCACAGTGGCCAACCAGGTGCCTGGGGGAAGCCCACAAGCAGGACCCGAGTGCAAGAACACTCTCCCCTCCTGAGGCTTCCGGCAACTGGTTTTCAGAAGCATGCTGCCTCTGACTAGGGTGGCACAGCACAGCCATCATGGCTAGTAGCCATTGATAGCCCTGTCCTCCATGAATTTGTCTAATCTTCTTTTAAAGCCATCCAAGCTGGTGGCCATTACTGCGTCTTGTGGGAGCAAATTCCATAGTTTAACTATGCGCTGAGTAAAGAAGTACTTTCAACTCATTTGAAATCTGGTGTTGGAGGAGAGCTTTGTGCATACCATGGACTGCGAGAAAGACAAATAATTGCGTGTTAGAACAAATTAAACCAGAACTGTCACTAGAAGCTAAAATGATGAAACTGAGATTATCATACTTTGGACACATAACAAGAAGACCTGATTCACTAGAAAAGACAATCATGCTGGGAAAAACAGAAGGGAGTAGAAAAAGAGGAAGGCCTAACAAAAGATAGACTTATTCCATAAAGGAAGCCACAGATCTGAACTTACAAGATCTGAACAGGGTGGTTCATGACAGATGCTCTTGGAGGTCACTGATTCATAGGTTTGCCATAAGTCGTAATCAGCTTGAAGGCATATAACAACAAATTCATTTTAAAAAAGCAAAACTGTTCACAACCCATATTAATACGTGATAAAACCATATAAAAATTTAAAGTCAGAAATCCTTAACTAACTATTGCAGAAAGATATCTTCTCAATTGCTTGCATAAGCCTGATGGCATAGAAATAGTTTTCAGCAGGCGTTTAAAAGTCAGACCAGAAGGTGCCTGCTGAATCTCTATTGGCAGAGCATTCTGCGGGACTAGGCTGATGGCACTAAAGGCTTCATTTCTTGTTGTTGACAAATGAGCCTCGCCAGCTCAGGGGATGACCAGTGAAGCTCCTGCAGATGATTTCAGTGATTGAGCTGGGAGGTAATGGGGCAGAACCCAACTAAAAATTGGCCATCTCTAAGTCCCACCAGGGGGGAAATGGATGGGCATTAGGGCCTAACTAGATGTGACAAAGCAAGCCATATGTATTTAATTCATGTGTATTCCCCATTCTTATATAAAGCGGGGGGGGGACACTATAGAAAAAGGAATACTTCAGGCTAGAAGAAATCTGTTCAGCAGAGCAAGGTAAGTAGGGAAATTTCCCACATGCTCCTTTTCATCACCCCGCAAATAAGGGCCACTGGGAAGCTGTCTCACCTGCTTCTCAGAAAGGGCATCATGGCAAGGGGGAGACTAACCTGAGCCCTTTCATTGGCCAAAGTAAGAACAACTACTATAGTGCTCCTTTTTCCTCTTCCCTCCCTAGTCCCTTTTCCCTTTTATATCATGTGTGTTAGATTATGAGCCTCTCAAGAGCAGACAAATGGATGGCTTCCACGTCACAACTACTTTGGCTGAGCTACTCATGATTGAAGCTCTACTTATTTCTATAAGACTTAACTGTGTCATCTGTGTCTTGAGTTTCATTTAAATATAATATTCATTTGCATTTGCATGAGACATAGACACAGACATTTGCTCTTTCGTTGGTTATTTTCTTTCATTGGAATCTTTAGAACCTTCAGTATTAAATACCTACCTGGTTGATGGGAGTTTTACAAGTTGATAACCCACCTGTTTATCTCCATTTCTCCCACTGCAAGCCTAACTAAACCAGCCTTTGCCAACATGGTGCCTTCCAGATGGTTTGGACTACAACTCCATCAGACCCTGCCAGCATGATGATGCTCCCATCAGCCCCAGCATCATATGGATGTACATGCTGGTGCTGATGGGAGTTGTAGTCCAAAACATCAGACTGGGGAAGGCTGCTATAGACATAGACCTCAGAGTCAGTTCCACTGAAATCAGTGGGACTTACTTCAGAGTAGACACGGGCAGGACTATGCTGTAAATCTCAAACTGGTTCGATAAATATCATTTAGCTGTCATTGATTGGCACCAACCTGATTCTTTCTGCCCACAATGCAGATATTCTACCACTGAGCTACCGCTCTCCTGTTTTGTAGGCTCACAAAGACATAGAAATAGGCACTGCTGCAAATGGCACATAGGACCAGGCAGACATTCAAATTGAATGGCTCTTCTTGTGGTCTGAATAGTGGAGCCTGCAGTACACATCTAAGTTATTCAAGTAAATTATTCAGATGTTCTCTGACAAGCTAGAGGGGGTTAGAACCTCAAAGGAGGACTCCGTGTACCCCATTATGCTAATGCATAAGTGATAGTCGTTTTCACAATGTATACACCACTTTCTCCCTCCACAAAGGAGGAGTTCAAAGTGGCTTACAAGAACAAAAGCAAATATTAAAACACTGATTCCACAAATGCAACCCTGCTAGAGAGTGAAAGGGAAGGGATGGTAACATTGCACCTTAAGAGAATACCAGAACAGATTATGATGATTGATAATAGTAAACTAGAAGTAGTTGTTCTAGCTACAACAAATCAAAGAAGACAGGTCTCTGCCAGATCTTTTACAGATGCCTGAGGAATTTGGTTTCTCTGAATGCTAAAGTGGATGGATTTCATCCACACATACCAGAGTGATGTGTGGGTCAGAAGGTAATTATCCTTCAGATACTGCTCCAGGTTTTGCAATAAAGTTCTCATCTCAGAAAAAATGTACCAAAAGACTTTCAACCTGCATATTTTTAGGATGAAATACACTTAGAAGGGACCTTCACCTGAGTACTTGTTGCCAGGAAGGGGGCATTACCTGAAGCAGAAAAGGCAGGCCAATAGGGAGGGAGGCCCCACAGTCAGATGTTAACATTTGTTATATGCTTTCAAAGCGATTATGACTTACGGCAACCCTATGATTCTTTCTTTGGATATATTCATAGGGTTTTCATGGTAACAGGTATTCAGAGATGGTTTACCATTGCCTTCCTCTGAGCCTATGGCACCCGGTATTCCCAAGCAGTCTCCCATCCAAGTACTAACCACGCCTGACCCTACTTAGCTTCCCAGATCAGGCGAGATTGGGTGTGTTCAGGGTAGTATGGCCATAGGCAGATGTCGACATACTAGCTGTTAACTGTTTTAGGGAAAAGTAATTAAGCCCACCTCACTTTTTGTTCTCTAAATATGGCAAACTGAAACACAGCCATCCTTTGAAATTTTCACTTTCGTGGATTTTGCAATGCAGTTCTCCAGCCGAGTAATGCGAACAAAAAATGCATATACAGAAGTGTGCATATAAATGTAGATATTTGTGAATTTAACGTACAAAAATGCATTATATCAGGAGAAAACTGCTTTGCAGAAAAGTGTATATTAGGCAAAACTGCATGCAAACTTGTGTATATTAGGAGAAATGCACACTGAAATGCTGATGAATATTCATGAGGGTTTTTTAAAAAAAATTGCAAACTGATATGGAACTGTGCAGAACTGAACGTAAAAGTAGAAAAATTAGAAATGGAGAGAAACCAAAATGGACAGATTCACCCATCCCTAACTCCAACCACTGCCTTGGCCTTGCCATGGCGGTCACCTTCTGAAGCAGGAAAATAATTTTGAATATGCTTCTCTGATTGGCCTGTGAGGGATGCATCACCATCATCATCATCACTACCATCACCATCACCTCCTTCCCAGAGCTTTAGGCTCAATGGGCACATTCTGGAATTTGCCTGATTCTTTATCACAACTTGACAGGCACACAAATGGGTGGAGGGTAAGTCAGGAAGAGGGAAATCAAAGGCTGACATCATTGGCAGCAGATAGGGGAGAATAGGACAGCTATCTTAACTGTCATTTTGTATGGTGGGGGAGTGATGGCTGGTTGGCTTGGATGGATGGCAGATGGATGGATGGCACCATCATCATTCACAGCTGAGCTCTGAACTGGACCATTGGAGTCCATCCAGGAGCAGAGCCAAACCAGGTGGCAGAAGCAGAGGGCTGTTCATGGTTCTCCATCACCAGCTTAAAAAATATGATCTGCAGTTATTTAAGAGTTAATTGAAGCAGAATTGACATGTTTTGGTTATCAATAAAGTTGTGGCTGATTTCAATTGACCAGGGAATGGTCTGATGGCACATGAAACCACCACCTTGCTGAAGCTAAGTAGGTCTGGTCAGTGCCTGGATGAGAGATCAGTGGGAACCACGTGCATGCTGCCTTGGGTTACTTGACGAAAGAAAGGTGGGATATAAATGGAAGAAAATTAAATAAATAAATAAAACCCAACCCTGTGTGTTTGATTTTTCTTCACACTTGCAAAGGTCCACAATGAGATTTGAAAAATGATTAGAAATGTGTATGTTGTGATAAATTACATATGTTAAATATACCTTTGTGATTTTTAAAAAAAATGCAAATTAATGTGGAAAAGGAATATAACAGATTGATGAATGAACATGAGGGAAACTGACACAGACCAGAGATGCACTGATCCATCCATTCTTTGTTTCAAGCAGACACGTCTAAGAACAAATCAGAAGCAAACCATTTTAGTTAGTCCTGGTCTTCGTGTCCTAAGGAGAACAGTGAGGGGGGTCTGAGGGAGATAATTCTGAGACAAAAAAGCAAAACATGAATGAGAGAAGAAAGAGTATTATGAGGGAGAAAATAAGCGTAATTGTTTTATGTATAAATAAATATTATTTATTTACAATCCATCTCAAGGCAGTGTACAAGTTAAAAATGATAAAATGACAAACCAGTAACATCACGATAATATAAATAAAATGCAACTGGCAACCCAAAGGCTCCATTAATTAATTCCTGCACTCAGAAACAGCTTGAGTGCACAGGTATCTATTGAAGAGGGGTCAAAATATCACTAGCGTTGGCACTTGCCAGAGCTCCAAGGGTAGATGATTCCACATCCAGGGGGCCGCTACAGAGAAGGCCCTCTCTCTGGTTGTCGCTAATTGACATGGTGGCACCAACAGCAAAGCTTATGTACTGAGCTTAATTCTTGGACATGGCAGCAGGGAGAGAGATATATTCTCTTGCGGAATCCTGGTCCCAAATTGTTTCATAGATTAAAGCCAAAATTTTGAACTTGGACTGATAGCTTATCAGCAGCCAGCACAGCTCCTTTAGGAGCAGAGTATATATGTGTGTGTGTGTGTGTGTGATAACCATTCCACCAACTAATCTTGCTGGAGCTTGCAGATCAACCTCAAAGGAAGCCCCACACAGAGTGCATTGTTGTTAATTATATCCTGCCCTTCCTTCCCAAAGGAGCCCAGGGCACATAAATAATGTCATCTACAGGTTACCAGTGTGTGGGCCACAGTGGCCAGGATATCCTAAAAAAATTAAATCAATTAATAAGGGAGGCAATTCAATAGGAGAAAAGAAAATGACCATTGGAGAAGGTTTTTAAAGGAAGAGTGATTCCTGACAGAAACTGTGAGGCAGGACTTATCTGGCTTGGAAAACAGAGTGTAAAAGAGAGTGGCCCCCTTTCTGTTCTGGCCCAGAGACCCATCAGGGACAGATTCTTATGAAGGTCCCAGTTCTCATTCTATGGGCCCTGGCGTTGTGGGATCTGGTTCAGTCTCTCACCTCCCACCCTCAAGTCCAGTGGGCTCCTGATCATTGACACCTCAGATAATGGCTCCGTAGACTCTGTAGACTCCTGATCACTGCTGGGCTCCAGACTCATGACACCTTTCTCTCTAGCAAATCTGATGTTTCACCAGGTTCTCCTGGTGCCTTTGATTTATTACAGCAGGCTATGGTGTAAGTTGTCTAAAAAGCATAGCTGCGCCCATTGGGCACTTCCATGGCAGCTACCAGCCTGTGCTGCAATGCATTAAACATACAGAATGTGCACAGTTCCAGATTAGGGTGTCCTACTGCCTAGTCTTACAAGGGCAACTTTTATGTCTTTGTTCCTCAGTGTGTAGATTATGGGATTCAGAAGTGGGGTGAGTGAAGTGTAGAATACAGCTACTACCGCATCCAATGGATCCTGCGATCCTGGCCTCAGGTAAATGAAGATGAGTGGCACATAATAAGTCACTACTACGGTGATATGAGCTGTGCAAGTGGAGAACGCTCGCCGGCGCCCTTCAGTGCTGCGGATTCTCAGTATGGTGGATACAATGTACATGTAGGAAGTCAGGATAAGAAAGAAGCAAGTGGTGGCCACAAGGCCAACATCAACCATGGTTACCATCTCATTGAGTGCCGTGTCAGCACAGACCAACTTCAGCACAGCTGGGATGTCACAGAAGATGTAGTTCACCTGGTTTCTCCAGCCAAAAGGCAGGCGGAAAACAAGGGTCGTCTCCATCATAGAGTGCAGACAGCCACCAAACCAGGTTCCCAAAGCGAGGAAGAGGCATGTCCTACGGTTCATGATGGTACCATAATGGAGTGGCTTGCAAATGGCCAAGAAGCGGTCATAGGCCATCAGTGTGTAGAGGAAGCATTCTGTGCAGCCCAGGAAATGGAAGAAGAAAAGCTGGCATACACAACCTCCAAAGGAAATGATTCCACCACCCTCTAGAAATCCAGCAATCACCTTAGGGACAATCACAGAGGAGACAGTCATGTCCAAGAAGGACAAGTGGCAGAGGAACCAGTACATGGGCTTGTGGAGTTGGGGATTGGACACCACAACCAACAGAATCAGAAGGTTCCCAAAAAGGGTCAGCACGTAAACAATCATGAAGAAGATGAATAAAAGGTCCTTCAGATTGTTGGGGTATGGAAACCCAACAAGGACAAATTCAGTCAATGAAGTTTGATTTTCGCATTCCATCTCTGCAACATAAAAAGTCATAGGTATATAATGAATAAAGTAGAAACAAAATAGCCACTTGTTTTTTAAAAAGGTTTTTGTACTTCTGCAAACCTGAGGGTTCCCTCAAGCATGTTTCTACTTCCCTCTTGATTGAGATCCTGTTGGCACTTATCCCCTCAGTTTGCTATTAGAAGTGGTTCTGATCCACTCCTTGGGTCCTATGTACTTGGGTGGGGGAGCTGCTATTATGATCAGAAGTAGGAAAGGGGAGAAATCTGAATAAGTTTGCATTTTAAGGCAAAACATGCCCAATTCCCACTTTCCAAAAAAATATGAGAACTGAAACACAGCCATCCTTCGAAATTTGCACTTGTCAAAATTTTACAGTGGAGTTCTCCAGTCAAGTAATGTGAACAGAAATGGGTATGCTGGGGCAAAGCGTGGAACATAACATTCATAAAAGCACTATATTAGGGAAAACTGCATTGCAAAAATGTGTACATTACGCAAAATTGCATACAAAAATGTGTTTTTAGGAGAAATTCACACTAAAATTCTGATGAATTTTCATGAGTTTTTCTTTAAAAAAAATTAAAATTAAAAAATCACAAACTGCTACAGAAATGTGGAGAACAGAATTTAAGAGGGGGGAAATCGACAGGCAAAACTGACAGGTCAATCTATCCCTAATCAGGAGTTTCCGTGTATCCTCTGGAAGTAAACGTAAACATTTGTTTTGATTTGGCAAGCATTTCATAGGCAAGAGAAACATTTGGAGCTCCCCCACCCCCTTTTAAGCATGTTTTAGCTTTTCAAGAATCTTTCCTTTTCAATAGCTTTTTGATACACAGGGAAAGAGCGTCTACTATTATGTGTCCCTGAGATTTCTGATGGGCATATGCTACTACACCAGTTTATAAAATTGGTTATCCTCCCTCCTTAAGCTTGTGGTTAAAGCAGCGTCCAAATATAAATAAATAGATTCAGGTGTAAATCAGTAAACTCATTGTCCTACATCAGCTTGCAAAGGTATCATCTGGGAGGTGTAAATGTGCATCCACTGAACTCTGGTTACCTGCCAGCCCAGTCAGCATAGAGCATCCCAGTCAAATAAAGTCCTCTTCATCCTTATCTGTGTGGTGGAAGCCTTCTACAACTTGATAAGATGTTTCAGATTCTGTTCTTGGCCCCATCTTCCAATCACTGGCTTTGCCTCCAAACTCTTAAAATAGGTGATATTCTTTATGATATTCCTGACCCATCTCATGTCTTTATAACCTTGCTTCCATGTAGGTCCTATGTCCTCTCTCTAGATATATCTCTCTCTCACTCACTCTCCCTCAACCCCAATTCAATTTCATTGCCTTCCCTAAGGCACATCTGAACCTTCGAGAGATCAGCTTTTGAGCAAACTATAACACTTCATTTCATTTCTTATAACACTACCTCAAGCAAACTCCATTGATTCACTTGTTGCCAATTATTTCAAACAAAGTAAGGTACCAAAGGGAGACTCCAAAGATTAATCCCAAGTGGGGTTATTATTCATAGAATGTTGTGTGAAAAGTTCAATACATGGGCACTATTGTTTAAGTGACAAACTGGCATGTGTCCAGAGGAGGGCAACTAAGATGGTGATGAGCCTGGGGACCAAGTCCTATGTTGAAAGGATGAAGGAGCTGGTTATATTTAGCCTGCCAAAGAGATTATTAAGAGGTGCTATGATGGCTACTTTCAAATATAAGAAGTAACAAATTTGTTCCAAACCAATAAATTGAAATTACAAGAATATTACTCCAGTGTGGTATAGTGTTGGACTAAGACCTGGGAGACCAGGGTTCAAATCCCTACACAGCCATGAAGCTCGCTGGGTGACCTTGGGCCAGTCACTGCCTCTCAGCCTCAGAGGAAGGCAATGGTAAACCACCTCTGAATACCTATTCATAGGGTCACCATAAGTCAGAATCGACTTGAAGGCAGTCCATTTCGAATTTTAGCCTAAACCAGGGGAAGGGAACTTTTTGGGCTCTGGGGGGCAGATATTTATCTGACCCTCCCTGGAAGACCAACTTTGACAGATGGTAGAATTGCCAAGTCACAAGCATCCCAAAGTCTGAGAATTTAGGGGAGGGCCCTAGTGATATCATTTATTTATTTATTCATTACATTTGTATACCGCTCCATAGCCGAAGCTCTCTGAGCAGTTTACAACAATTAAAACATTAAAAACAAATATACAAATTTAAAAACACATTTTTTAAAAACAATTTAAAAACACATGCTAAAATGCCTGGGAGAAGAGGAAAGTCTTAACCTGGCGCTGAAAAGATAACAGTGTTGGTGCCAGGCACACCTCATCAAAGAGATCATTCCATAATTTGGGGGCCACCACTGAGAAGGCCCTCTCTCTTGTTGCCAACCTCCCAGGCTTCCTCCGAGTAGGCACCCGGAGGAGGGCCTTGGATGTTGAGCAGAATGTACGGGTGGGTTCTTGTCGGGAGAGGTGTTCCATCATGTATTGTGGTCCCAAGCCGTGTAAGGCTTTATAGGTTAAAACCAGCACCTTGAATCAAGCTCGGAAACATACAGGTAGCCAATGCAAGCGGGCCAGAATCTGTTTTATATGTTCGAACAGTCTGGTCCCTGTTACCAATCTGGCCTCTGCATTTTGCACAAGCCGCAATTTCCATATCTTCAAAGGCAGCCCCATGTAGAGCGCGTTGCAGTAATCATGGCAGTGAGCCCAAGTGATATCATTGGGTGGGCCCTAGTGATATCGTTTATCACGGTCATTAAGCACATCAAACACGGTTGCTTGGCACATGCAATTCAAACAAAAACATTTCTCTGGTTGGAAATTAAGATAGAAATCTTAGCTAAAAGATGGAGCCTGGTTAGGGAACATTTAATCTAGCCAACTTGCTTCTGACAAAAAGAGTTTTAAGTTCAAGGGTTCAAGTGCCCTCAGGCCAGGATAGGCCAATCACCAGAAGGCCATTGTAGGAAGAAATGAGCCTAGTGTTGTGGAAATGTTAGCTGGGAGCACTCAGGAGTAAAGATGGATGCTCCTGAAGGCTGCAATTCTAAACACACTTACTAAGCCCCATAGAACATATAGGACTTACTTCTCAGTAGATATTGTTTGGATTGTGCTGTTGGTGAAGCTTGACTAGGGATCCTCTGCAAAGATATCTATATCCAAGCAGGGTTGGCAACTCCGTGCCTGGAATGCCCTGCCCCTACTTTTTAACATCCAAATTTCTTTACAGATTTGACCCTTCACTTCAGAAAGAGGTCTGAGAAATGAGTAAGAGTAAGAAGACTCTCTACTGTCTCCCCTGTGGGCTGCTATAAACTCACTTTGTCAGCCAACCCAATTCCAGTGAATAATAATTGACAGAGAAAAATAAATGAATTACTAATGTTCATTTCTAGAATAGAATGTTTGATTACACAAAGTTAGATGTCATCCATGCTGACCCCTTGATGAACCACACTGACCCATGTGGCTCAGGTTGGTGGATTGTGAGGAGTGGCAGATTGTGCACACACACCCATATCCACCTCCCTCAGGGTCATCACTGACATGAGCCATACGACAATGGAACCAATTACCTAGAGAGGTAGTGGGCTCTCCGACACTGGAGGCATTCAAGAGGCAGCTGGAAAGCCATCTGTTGGGAATGCTTTAATTTGGATTCCTGCATTGAGCAGGGGGTTGGACTTGATGGCCTTATAGGACCCTTCCAACTCTACTGTTCTATGATTCTATGAGGAGTTGAAGGAGGAGCCAGGGTGGTGGCAGAGAAGGAGATGGCAAGGAAGATGTAGTGGCAGAGGGGGGTACCCACCTCCAGCAGCACAGTGACTTGTGCCAGCCCTAAATCTCATGCCTTGATATTACCAGATAATTTAAGATTTTATTTATATCCCATAATCAGTGTACTTAATAAAAAACACAACCTTCTGGTAAGTGTTCACAAAATATCTTTATAATTTTATAAAATTATTCAATCCAATTCAATTTATTGTACTAGCCAAAAGCCATGACAAATACATTAAAAATATAAAAACATACAGAGGTATGTAGAAGTATACCGAGAACAAATTGCTGTTGCAACAAATAATATAAAAGAATTTCAGAGTTACCATCAGCGAGCTCAGTTTAAGACTCTGAATCTCCCAGACAATTTGTAGCAATTTTATCTAGTTCTTTCTTTCTAATCTTTTTCGCAGCAAGCGCAAAAAGAGCCACTTTGTATGTCACATAACCGTGGGTATCACTCAGGAGGAATTGTACTGATTCTACAAGGGCATTCCCACTTCCCTGAATGGTTCCAAGAAATTTATAATTTTATAAAAGTCAACATAGGAACATAAGAAGCTGCCTTATTCAGACGGTTGGTCCATCTAGCTCAGTATTGACTACACTGACTGGCAGCAGCTCTCCAGAGTTTCAGACAGGGAGTCTCTCCTAGCCCTACCTGGAGACGCCAGGGACTGACCTTGGGACCTTCTGAATGCAAGACAGATGCTCTACCACTGAGCTATGGCCTTCCCCCAGTCACTGAACACTGGAATTACATATACACTATAACTTAAAGGGATGTGAAAAAACCACTCACTATACTCACAATACATAGTAGCTATTTGATCTTCTTTTTCATGATCACTTGATGGCAAAGGATGAAAACAGCCCTAGAAGAAATATTGCTGTGTACACTACAGTTAGCTGGCAGACTGTGGGAATGCTGTGGACATAATTACAGGAATGACATCAGGAAGACTAAAGCTGAGAATGAACCGAGGGTAGCGAGAGATGCTAAAAGCAACAGAAAAGCTTTCTTCAGGTATGTCCATAGTAAAAGACAGAGAAAAGAAACGGTGGTATAGCTACTCAATGAGGATGTCAAAATGATAATAGATGACAAAGAAAAAGCAGAAGTGCTCAATTCCTACTTTAGCTCAGTTTTCTTCCAAATGAGGGTCTCCTGGCAAACGTGAAGCTGAAGGGGAAGAATTGAAGCTTGAGATTGATAGACAAATGGTCAAGGAATGAGTTCAAATCTGCAGGGCCCAATGAACTACATCCTAAAGTATTGAAGGAAGTGGCTGAAGAATTCTGGGAACCACTGTCTATTATCTTTGCGAAATCATAGACGATGGATGAAATGCCAGATGTGGAGGAGGGCTAATGTTGTCCCTATCTTCAAAAAGGGCAAAAAGGAGGAGCCTGGGAACTACAGACCAGTCAGCCTGACATCCATCCCTAGGAAAATTCTGGAGCAGATTATAAAGCAGTCAGTCTGTAAGTACCTTGAAATCAGTGCAGTGATTACTAGAAGCCAGCATATCTTTGTTGAGAACAAATCCTGCCAGACTAGTCTTATCTCATTTTTTAATCAGGTAACCTCTCTGGCAGATGGTGGGAATGCTGTGGACATAATATATCTTTGACAAAGTGCCCCATGATATTCTGATTTAGCAAGCTAGCTAAATGTGAGCTGTATAGAACAACTATCAGGTGGATCCACAGATGGCTACAAAATCGTACTCCAAGAGTGCTTATCAATGGTTCCTTCCCAAACTGTGGGAAGGAAATGAGTGGGGTCCCGCAATGCTCGGTCCTGGGCTCAGTGCTCTTCAATATTTTTATTAATGACTTGGATGAGGAGGTACAGGGAATGCTTATCAAATTTGCAGATGATACACAACTGGGATAGCCAAAAACCTGTAAGACAGAAATGAAATTCAAAGGGATCTTGATAGACTGGAGCATTGGGGTGAAAACAACAGAATGAAATTTAATAGGGATAAGTGCAAAGTTCTACACCTAGTGGGAAAAACCAAATGCAAGCTATAAGATGGGGGATACGTGGCTCAGCAATACAACATGCAAGAAGGATCTTAGAATTGTTGTTGACCACAAGCTGAATATGAGTCAACAGGGCAATGTGACTGCAAAAAAGGCAAATGCTATTTTAGACTACGTTAACAGAAGTATAGTTTCCAGATTGTGTGAAGTATTAGTTCCCCTCTATTTGGCACTGGTTAGGCTTCATCTTGCATACTGCATCCAGTTCTGGACACCACACTTTAAGAAGAATGCAGAGAAACTAGAACAGGTTCAGAGGAGGGCAACAAATATGATCAGGGGACTGGAAACAAAGCCCCATGAGGTGAGACTGAAAGAGCTGTGCATGTTCAGCCTTGAGAAGAGAAAACTGAGGGGAGATATTTGAAAGGTTGTCCCACAGAGGAGGGCCATGATCTCTTCCTGATCACCCAGATTACAGGACATGGAATAAAGTTGCAGGAAGCCAGATTTCAACTGAACATCAGAAAAAACTTCCTAACTGTTAGAGCGGTATGAGAATGGAACCAATGACCTAGGGAGGTGGTGGGCTCTCCAACACAGGAGGCTTTCAAGAGGCAGCTGGACAGCCACCTGTCGGGTATGCTTTAATTTGGATTCCTGCACTGAGCAGAGGATTGGACTCAATGGCCTTATAGGCCCCTTCCAACTCTACTATTCTATGCTCATGGTGTCCCCCAGGATGGCAGTGTATCACCACCAAGCACCGCCAAAAGAGTATCAATGACTACTAGCCATGATTGCTATGCTCTGCCTCCATGGTCAGAGACACTACGCTTCTGAATGCCAATTGCTGGAAACCACAAGAGGGGAGAGTGCTTGTGTGCTCAGGTCCTGCTTGTGGGTTTTAGGATATTCTACTTTTCATGACGTGTTATGATCAGTTAAAGAGGGAATGTATTGAATGGGTTGCTATTAAAGTAAATGTGGTATGGAGCAAGCAGGGAGGGGGTTGTGTGAGTTAGAGTGTTGAGGAATGCTGGTTGGCTGAGTGGATGGTGAGCATATCTGGGGACAAGCCTGGTGCCAGCGGGTGGCCAGGTTGGGCATTGGCCAAGGGCTCCTGCCACTGAGAGAGACCCCTGCTAGTAGTGCTGGGCAGGTGTAGCTCCCACTTCGTGATCCAGGCTAGCATCAGGATATGGCTCATGCACCCCAAATCTGATACTGGCATAGATTGCGGAGTGGGAGTCAGCCTCCCAGGCAATGCCCCCGCCGCCACAGGCTGGCTGTGCCACTACCCACACTGCCACATCAACACACACCGTGTGCATGCACAGACATGGCCAGGCCTATTTAAGCCCCAGTGGCAGGGGTGGGGCAGCTGCATCACCACCACCTTCAAGAGCTCCTCTAGTCTGGTTCCCAAGGGCTTGCTGCAATCTGGCACTTACCCTGTCTGGGGGCAGTGTGAGTGCTGTCAGGAGCTAAGGGCAAAGAGAGGGTTGAATTTTGAGGGAAGTTGTTAGACAGGTAAGACAGTCAAGCTTATATTTCATTCTCTGTTGAGTTCTTGCAAATAGTAACATAAATGGAACCAGTCATCATTATTTATAACCAAAAGGTTTGTGGAACCTGAATATTGAGTCAACTCGCTATATTTCTTACATCTGTTCAATAAAGAAAATTTGTTTTTGACATGCATCTGAGTCTTGGCCTAGTTACCAAATAGAACAAGTTCAACTGTGGATGGTGACAAAGCTACCACATTAGAGTGACATAATGTACATAAGGACCCCAGGATGCATGGCCAATGTCCAAGGATGATGGCAGCTGTAGTCCAAAACCATTTGGAGATCACCTGGTTGGCAAAAGCTGGTCCAACAACACCCTTGGTAGATTGACAATGATAGGAAAAAGAAGGAATTTCTACATTCTCAACCACCACAACATGTGATGCAGAAAGCAATATACAGGAAAAGGATACATTCATGATTAGATTCAAAGAGATCACTGAATAACAGTTTATTCCAAGCATGCATACGTTTGGAACATGATGTTCCTTAATGTGCAGTCAATTGTGAAACTGTCTGCCTCCTTGTAAGTTTCTTCAAAGCTGCTTTGACTTCCTTGTTCCGCAGAGTGTAGATGACTGGGTTGAGCATGGGTGTGACTACATTGCCAAAGATCTGCACTGCGGTGACTAGAACCCCGCTCAGAGATGGCTGGGTGTAAATCAAAGCACAGGGTCCAAAAAAGAAGGTAACCACCAAAAGATGTGAAGCGGATGTGGAGGCTGCTTTGCGTCTCCCCTCTCCCGAGTTCATCCGCACGATGGAGTAGATGATGCGGGCATAAGACAATAGGATGAGGATGAAACAGGTCGTGCCCACAACACCAACATTGTTGAAGCCCACAGCCTCTATGGTGGTGGTATCGGCACAGGCCAACTTGACGACTGGGAAGATGTCACAGAAGAAATAGTCTATTCTATTGGGGCCACAGTAAGGCAGTGTGAAAGTGAGACTGGTGAGAACAATGCCCTGGATGGAACTGGCTGCCCATGTGCCAGCTGCCAAGATGATGCACACCTTCCAGTTCATAATGACCAGATATCGCAGAGGGTAACAAATGGCAACATAGCGATCATAAGCCATGACGGTATACAGCAGGCACTCAGAACATCCCATAAAATGGTAGAAGAAGACCTGGGACATGCACCCCCCTAAGGAGATTGTTCTGCTCTGTCCCCAGAGGTTGGCTAACATCTTTGGTGTGGTGACGGAAGAGAAGCCAATATCTAGGATGGCAAGATTGCAGAGGAAAAAGTACATTGGGGTGTGGAGATGAAAGTCAAAGAGGACCACGGTCATAATCATCAGGTTTCCCAGCAAAGTGCAGAGATAGAAGATTAAGAAGACAATAAAGAGGATGGTCTCAATGCCTTCGGTGTTGGGGATTCCAAGGAGAATGAAATGGGTCACTACTGTGTGGTTCTTCTGGTTGGGCCCATCCCTACAGCAGAAGAGAAAAGAAGAATGCTCATGTTCTTTCTCCTCTCCCATTCTGAATCATCAAATATCTTCTTGACTAACTAGCAGGAGAAGAAATTCCATTTTGTTTGCACTTTAATGAGAAGCTACCTAACTCACACTTCTCCAACCATAAGCAAATGAAAGCACAGCTGTCCTTCAAAATTGTCACTTTTCTAAATTTTACGATGCAGTCCTCCAACCAAACAATAGGTACAAAAATGCATATCTTAGGGGGGAAAGTGCATAAAAAACACAATTAGAAAGAATAGCAAACAAAAATGCATTGCATGAGGGGAAATGGCTTGCAAAAATGTGTATATTATAAAAACGTATTTATTAGGAGAAATTTGCACTAAAGTGCTGATGAATTTTCATGCTTTTTTTAAAAGCACACACAAACAAATTGCTCCGGAGATGTAGAGAAACTGAATTTAAGGTTGGAAAAATGAGGAACTTGAAGAAACCTGACTGATTCGAAACCACTGGCCAAGTTCCAATATGGACTTTGCTCATATCAAAGGGCTTAAATATGCCCAGAGGATTTATTTTATTTTATTTTCACTTTTTCTCCCTTTGAATAGAAGACATATACAGACACTCATGCTGGATCACAGACTGCTTTTGAAACCTCCCACAGTTTCAATAACAACTTTATTGCATAGTTCATTGGATCATAAAAACATAAGAAAAGCCTGCTGGATCTGGCTAGTGGCCCATCTAGTCCAACATCCTGTTCTCACAATGGCCAGCCGGATGCCCATGGGAAGCCCGCAAGCAAGATCTCAGGACAAGAGCATATCCCCTTCTGCAGTTTCCAGCAGCTGGTATTCAGAAACATATTACCTCTGACCATGGAGGCATAGCATAGCTATCATGGCTAGTAGCCATTGATCCAGGCTATCAAGTTCACACGTCAGCCCTTTTTTTAACATTCACACCTCTACATATCGATGGGGGGGGGGTCAGGAATGAACCCAGTGGGCCCACTCCTGCCCTCCATGCAGCAACAAACCTACATGCGTACACATGTAGGCTCCCATGCACACAATCTGAAACTCTCCATTTCCCAGAGTACAAGATAATCCATCCAGATGCCTACATACATCTTACACAGGTACTATATAAATCATACCACTGAATATATGAATGGGAGATCCAACCCCAATAACCCCCTCTCTGTGTGTTTGTTTGTACCAAGATGACCATCAGAAAAGGGCTTCAGTGACATAAGCCTTAAATAACCAAGGAGAATGGTTGCATTGGCCCTTTTTCAGAATGCTGCAATTGTTTGACAATGGGTGGACTTGGGGTTGCAGTTGACAGTGCAGTGAACCTTCATTGGTCCTGGCTGTACTTTTCTTTAAACTTGGGTCCCCAGATGTTGTTGGACTACAACTCCCATTAACCTCAGCTAACCTAACCAATGGTCAAGGGTGATGGGACTCATAGTCCAGCAACATCTGAGGACCCAAGGTTCAAGAACAGTGTTTTAGATGAACAATTTGTGTCACAAGCAGCAGACCAGCAGTGAGCAAGGACTCCCTTCTCTCTCTCTCTCTCTCTCTCTCTCTCTCTCTCTCTGAGACACACACACACACACACACCTTTCTCTCTTTGTCTCCCATCCCCTTTTTCTCCTCCTCACCATGCACATGTAATTAGGCACCACACTGGGGGAAAGACAGCAGTTTAGATCATCTGCTTTGAGTACAGAAGGTCCCAGTTTCAATCTCCAGTTAGGGCTAGGAGAGACCACTAACTGATACCATGGAGAGCTCCTGCCAGTCAGTGTAGACAATGCTGAGCTTGAGTAAACATGGTTATGACCATATTGCTAGGCTGAGTGTATCAACTTGGGCTCATGGCATGGTGGCATGGCAAGAAAATATAAGAATATGGGAAGAGCCCTGCCAGATCAGACAAAGAGTCCACTTAGTCCAGCTTCCTACGTCCCACACTGGTCAACCAGATTCCATCAGGGAACCCTACAGGCAGGGCAGGAAGGCAACAGCCCACCTCCTTTCCCCCCATCAGTAAATATTGAGTCATCTACTGTGGCCTCCTCCAGATGACATTATTCAGCAGTCATCCAGATTTGCTTGCACAAAGCTGATGTGATAGTTAGACTATATCCAGTCTTTATTGAGCATTCATTCATTCTTGCTTGTTTGCAAGATGGTACAACAATGAGCATTCATCCTGATTTGCTTGCTCAGCGTTCACACATTTTCCCATTAATCATCCATTTATCTCATGTTAATTAGTGTATTTCCCCATCATTTTCCTAACCACATAAGTCCTCCATTTTTTTTAAAAAACAGTGGATTTGTTATGCCAGCCTTTAACCCACCTTAATTGTGCAAACCAAAATTTCCTGGAATGCCCTTGAATCCATCCCACAAAATACTGACAGTCTGGAGAGGCGCTCTGTCTCTGAATCTTGAGGTTGCATTGAGATATTTGAGCTAATACCCACAGATGCACCTGCCACTGAGGATGAAGTCCGCTTACTGGTTCTGATCTGCTTGCATTCCATTGGACTGGAATGCTGTTCCATCCTGTTTATGTCTGTTTTCAGTATCTTCTTTTATCCTCTTCTCTTTAAGTGTGCGTGAGAGAGATTGCAAGATCAGAAGATAAGATTAATGGGGGTTTAAAGGGTTAATACCACAGAGTTTAAAACTCAAGCCTAGAGAGTCTCACCCATTTTTATTTTATTTATTTATTTATTTATTTATTGCACTTGTATACCGCCCCATAGCCGAAGCTCTCTGGGCGGTTAAGGAGATTTTCTTTTAATCTTTGTAGAATTAATCCCCTAAATGCTGGATTCCACAATTGTTTAAATCACCAACATTTAAATTCATATTTAATGTTTTAAGATCACCAATCTGGTGCCAAAGAGAACTGTGTCTGGATGCACAATGAAGCCAATTCCCCATAACCCCATCACCGTGATCCTGATGCCAACTATGATCCTCACATCAACCATAACAATTAGGTTGTGGGAGACCCCCATTTCTCACCAACTTCATTTTTAGAGTAAGAATTACTGAAGCACACACACACACACATACTACCATTTGGCTCACCTGCATGACACATTCAGTTTTTCAGAGCACATCTTTAATTAGCACAGGAGAGATTAATGTTCTAGCTTATGCGCAACTGATGGGAAAATGAATTTCACAGAAGCTACTCATGAAGACCATGCATGATGCCACACTCCCCATTACCCAGGTGGCTTCTTTGCTTTTATGCCACCCTCTTTCACCCATCCTGGAGTGTCAACCAGGTGGTGGTGGTGTGTTTTTTAAAAAATAATAGATTTTCATCCATTAGGGATCCAATCCCAAAAGTCTCAGCAGGTTCTCGAGCCTGGGGCCTCCAAAGAGACAGCAATTATAAGAAATAGTTGCATCATTTCAGACACCACTTCATGCAAGGTGGGCCCCAGTCAAACAAAGCATGCTGGATGACAGGAGAGAGCCTGTTTCTGCCCACAAACTGGATGTTGCTAGATCGGGGAACAAGAATTTGTTTAGCTCTTTCCACAAAGCATCTAGGCCACTGCTCCACTAACCTCAGTCTGCCCTAAGCCAGCCTCCACCTGCCTGCCTTCTTACAACCAGTCCAGTGGGTCACCCAGCCCGTCAGCTTCCTCCCCCTTAGTGTTTATTTATTTTATTTATTTATTTCATTAAACTTATAGACTGCCCCATAGCCGAAGCTCTCTGGGCGGTTCACAAGACAAGAAACATCAAAAATACAGTAAACGTGCAGCAATATAAAAACACATTAAAAGTTTAAAATGTTAAAAATTAAAACCATATCAGCGCATACTAAACATGTTGAAAAGTGTTAATGTTGCCCATGTAGAACTCATCAGAGAGGAGGATGGGCCAAAATGAGAATTAGTTGGCTCCACCTGTCATTGGCTCTGGCTCCACTGACTGTCAAGGATCTCTGCGTTCTGCCCTACCAGTCCGAGTGGACACCAGCCACCACTGTAAGCCACCCTTTGCCAACCTGGTGCTCTCCAGATGTCTCCAGTTGTGCTGGCTGGGACTAACAGTACTTGTAGTCCAAAACATCTGGAGGACACCAAATGAGAGAATGCCGATCTAGGCTATGGAGCCATCACCACAAGCTGGTTGTTGTATTTTCTATTTAGCACGTCAGTCTAAAAATGCAGGCCAACTGATGAGTGCATTTTAATGATCTAGGCTATAGATCAAAACAATCAAAACAAAGCAATGTGAAATTGCTGATCTGCTAACTAAAATATGTAACTTGTCCCTTGGGTCCTCCTCCGTGCCTGAGGACTGGAAAGTGGCAAATGTAACGCCAATCTTCAAAAAGGGATCCAGAGGGGATCCCGGAAATTACAGGCCAGTTAGCTTAACTTCTGTCCCTAGAAAACTTCTGTCCCTGGTAGAAAGTATTATTAAAGCTAGATTAACTAAGCACATAGAAGAACAAGCCTTGCTGAAGCAGAGCCAGCATGGCTTCTGCAAGGGAAAGTCCTGTCTCAGTAACCTATTAGAATTCTTTGAGAGTGTCAACAAGCATATAGATAGAGGTGATCCAGTGGACATAGTGTACTTAGACTTTCAAAAAGCGTTTGACAAGGTACCTCACCAAAGGCTTCTGAGGAAGCTTAGCAGTCATGGAATAAGAGGAGAGGTCCTCTTGTGGATAAGGAATTGGTTAAGAAGCAGAAAGCAGAGAGTAGGAATCAACGGACAGTTCTCCCAATGGAGGGCTGTAGAAAGTGGAGTCCCTCAAGGATCGGTATTGGGACCTGTACTTTTCAACTTGTTCATTAATGACCTAGAATTAGGAGTGAGCAGTGAAGTGGCCAAGTTTGCTGACGACACTAAATTGTTCAGGGTTGTTAAAACAAAAAGGGATTGCCAAGAGCTCCAAAAAGACCTCTCCAAACTGAGTGAATGGGCAGAAAAATGGCAAATGCAATTCAATATAAACAAGTGTAAAATTATGCATATTGGAGCAAAAAATCTTAATTTCACATATACGCTCATGGGGTCTGAACTGGCAGTGACTGACCAAGAGAGAGACCTCGGGGTTGTAGTGGACAGCACAATGAAAATGTCAACCCAGTGTGCGGCAGCTGTGAAAAAGGCAAATTCCATGCTAGCGATAATTAGGAAAGGTATTGAAAATAAAACAGCCGATATCATAATGCCGTTGTATAAATCTATGGTGCGGCCGCATTTGGAATACTGTGTACAGTTCTGGTCGCCTCATCTCAAAAAGGATATTATAGAGTTGGAAAAGGTTCAGAAGAGGGCAACCAGAATGATCAAGGGGATGGAGCGACTCCCTTATGAGGAAAGGTTGCAGCATTTGGGGCTTTTTAGTTTAGAGAAAAGGCGGGTCAGAGGAGACATGATAGAAGTGTATAAAATTATGCATGGCATTGAGAAAGTGGATAGAGAAAAGTTCTTCTCCCTCTCTCATAATACTAGAACTCGTGGACATTCAAAGAAGCTGAATGTTGGAAGATTCAGGACAGACAAAAGGAAGTACTTCTTTACTCAGCGCATAGTTAAACTATGGCATTTGCTCCCACAAGATGCAGTAATGGCCACCAGCTTGGATGGCTTTAAAAGAAGATTAGACAAATTCATGGAGGACAGGGCTATCAATGGCTACTAGCCATGATGGCTGTGCTGTGCCACCCTAGTCAGAGGCAGCATGCTTCTGAAAATCAGTTGCCAGAAGCCTCAGGAGGGGAGAGTGTTCTTGCACTCGGGTCCTACTTGCGGGCTTCCCCCAGGCACCTGGTTGGCCACTGTGAGAACAGGATGCTGGACTAGATGGGCCACTGGCCTGATCCAGCAGGCTCTTCTTATGTTCTTATGTTCTTACAATCGTCTTTTTTTTTTGTTCTGGCTGTGTGTGTTCTTTCATGTTTGATAACTTTTAGTTATTGTCGTGCTACTTATACTGAAGTCCGTATTGTTATATTATTTTATGTTAATTGTTGTAACCCTTTTTTAAATGAGAATCTAAAAAGAGTTCTGCTGGATCAGACCAGCAATCCATCTAGTGAGCATCCTGTCTCCCAACAATGACCAATCAGATGCCTTATAGGTTCATAGGAAGCTGCCTTATACTGAGTCACACCATTGACCCATCTAGCTCAGTATTGTTGACCCTAACTGGCATCACTGTTTGTTTTTTGCCCAATAGTGGTAAAAGAGAATTCACATACTAGGAAGTGTGGCTTCAATTGCTGTTGTTCCATAGCTACTGCCTGTGAAGGTAGACCATGTGTGTTTTCCTGTGAGTTATTACTCACTGGAATTGGTGAGTTTATAGCAGCCCACAGGGTAGGCAGGAAAGGATAGAGAACCTTCTTAACTTTTACTCATTTCTCAAACATCTCTCTGCAGTGAAGGGTCAAGTATGTAAAGATGTTTGGAGCAGCCACATTAAAAGGCAGGCAGGGCATTCCAGGCAGGGGGGTGCCAACCCTGCTTTGACATAGATATCTTTGTGGAGGATCCCTAGTCAAGTCTTACCAACAGCACAATCCTAACCATATCTACTCAGAAGTAATTCTTGTTTAGTTCTATGAAGCTTGGGCCCTTAGTAAGTGTGTTTAGAATTGCAGCCTTCAGGGGTGTCCATCTTTACTCCTGAGTGCTCCCATCTAACATCTCCATAACACTAGGCTCCCTTCTTCCTACAATGGCCTTCTTCTGACTAGCCTGGCCTGAGGGCACTTAAACCCTTCTTGCCAGAAGCACAGCTTGGAAAAGTTACTTTTTTGAACTACAACTCCCATCAGCCCCAGCCAGCATGGCCACTGGATTGGGCTGATGGGAGTTGTAGTTCAAAAAAGTAACTTTTCCAAGCTCTGGAGAAGCAAGCAGGCTAGATTAAATGTTCCCTACCAGGCTCCTTAAGCAGGTGAGAAGGAATTATCCCTTCAACTGGACCTGGGAACACCCTAATTTAGCTAAGATTTCTATCTGATTGGAAATTAAGAGAATTCCTTTGTTTGAGTGGTATGCTCCAAGCAACTGTGGTTGATAATTAACGTATCATGATTAATGACATCACTATGTCCTGCCCCATGACATCATGATGTCCTGCCCTGTGACATCAACTAAGGCCTACCCCATGACACCACTGGGGCCTACTCTCCATGGCATCACTACGGCCCACCGCTGAAATCTCAGGGTTCGAGATGCTTCTGACCTGGTAACTAATACATATTATAATAAATTTCATTGGGGAAAGGGTTTTTTATTCTTTTTAAGCCATGTTTTATAATACAATGACTTCTGGATTTATTTATTTTTACAGGAACCTTTGTTTCCAAGTCACCTCTACCATTTCTTACAATTCCTTGGATAAGTGGCTCACCTGGGAGCCAAACTACTCTTAGACAAGAAGACAAGAGCTAATGAATCCCTTTAGGAAACTAACAAATAAACACGTCCCCTCTGTGATCACAACGCCCTTAGAGAGAAACCATCATTTTTGTGGATTTACTCAGAAACATTATAACACTAAAGATGATGTCAATCTAGAGACGAAGCCAAAAAAATGCAAACAATTAAGGAAACCTCTTTCTGTATTAGTTAGTTGATGTTCTGTTATTTTAAATGTTTGCATGTTTTTATTGTATATATAAATGGTTGTTGTAAACCACTCTTGGGTTGTTTTTTTAATGATACAGCAGTATACAAATATTTTTGTAAATAAATATTTTTAAAACATTAAATAAGGGTTTTCTTTTATGAAAGAAGCTCCTGCCAATTTCAGAACTATATAGAATGTGGTCCATCTTCTCTGGCTGGAAACAGAAGTTAGGGTTGGGGGGGATTTCCTGCAAGCTGGAGGTGTTTGCCCGTGATGAGCACACTTTTCCTGCTTAATTGGTTTTTCTTAAGAGAATAGGAAGCTGCCTTCCAACTATTTGTACCAGTCTTTCTCTAGCCCAACATTGTCTTCTCTGATTTATGGTGGCTTTCAGGCAAAGGCCTTTCCAATCATCTACTGCTTGATCTTCTTCTTTTTTAAGTGAGATGTCAGAGATGCAACCTGAGGCCTTTTGCCTGCAAAGTGTATGCTCTACCACTGAGTTACCTCATCCCACCTCCACACTGCCCCAAAGATGGCTGCCTTCTACTATATTTGTCCATCAAGTATTGTCTCCTGTGTTACAGGAGTGGGCAGAACATAGATCTGGATCTCTTGGTACATCTCTGGTTGCCCGTATCTTGCCAGGCCACATTCAAGGCTGTTGTATTCAGGGCTGGCTCTGAAGGGTGGCAAGGTTGGGCCCTAGCCGAGGGCCCTGTAGCCCAGAGGGGCCTCTGAAGGGCCCTTCTATAGGGTGAGGTAGTAGCGCTCCCCTTCTGCGATCTGCAGCACAATCACTGCCACAGATAGCACCGCCCGCCCGTTCCCTCGCTCCGGCTGTTTTGTGGCTGCACACGCCGTGCTGCCCTTAACCAAGATGGCGGCCGAGGTTTCCCTAAGAGGCTGAAGCATCCACCGCCATTTTGGTTCATGGCAGCCCTGCGTGTGCGTAGCACGCATGCATGCCATCAACCAAAATGGCGGTGGAGGCTTCAGCCCCTTAGGGAAACCATGGCCAGCATCTTGGTTAAGGACAGCACTGCATGTGAAGCAGCAAAACACAAAACAGAAAGATAGGTGGAGCGAGGAAATGGGAAGGTGCGATCTGCAGCAGCGTGTGCCGGGGCCTGGGGCAGGTTGCAGCCCAAGGGCCCCGGCATGCCTGGAGCTGGCCCTGGTTGCACTGATATGCAAAGCTCTGAACAACTTGGGTCCAGGATACCTTAAGGGCCACCTGAGCTCTTATATCCCAGCTTGATCACTGAGATTATCTGAAGGAGCACTGTTAGTTGTCCTACGTGTCACAGAGGCCCAACTGGCTTTGACCAGGCATCTAGTGTTGCAGGTCCCATGCTGTGGAGCTCTCTTCCAGCAGAGATTTGGCAGGCATCCTTGCAGTTGACTTCCAGGTGTCTCCTGGAGATCTTTTTATCCCGACAGGCCTATGAAGCTGTTTAAAATGTTTTTGAGTTGTATCCAGTCATTTTAATGATTATTCTGTGTTGTTTTTAGGGTGTTTTATGTTATATTGTACTTGAATATGTTATTGTACACCACGTCGATATTTTATATGAGTTGGTTATATATAAACCTTTTTATAAATAAATGACTGAATTGATTTTTTTTATTTCGCTCCACCACCACCATCTGTAGGGCCAGACTGTGAAGGGAGAAGCTGTCTCTCACACACACAACCTGTGAGAATGCGAAGGCAGCTCTTTCCTGTACACCTAAAGTGTCACCTGGTGTGTCAGGACCCCACACGGAAGGGGGGAAAGCACTGAACTTAAATTTTCAAAAAAAAAATTCATAACGCAGCAGCCCAAGAGAATTACAATAAAAACCACCCTCAATGGAATTGAGGTCTGTAGGCATTTGACTGATGTTGGCAAGAAAAGCAGAAGAATCGAATGTAAAAATGGAAATGGACTGTCTTCAAGGCGATTCCAACTTATGGTGACTGTGAATGGGGTTTTCATGGTAAGCGGTATCCAGAGGGGGTTTACCATTGACTTCGTCTGAGGCTGAGAGGCAGGGACTGGCCCAAGGTCACCCAGTGAGCTTCATGGCTGTGTGGGGATTCGAACCCTGGTCTCCCAGGTCATAGTCCAACATCTTAACCACTACACCATACAGGCTCTCAATCGGATGTCAAACTAGCTTCAAATTAAGATGAACAAATGGGATCTGCAGCAAAATGTTGGGAGGAGGAGTGCTACTGTTAAGGGATCCCGCTAGCCAGCTATGCCCTTTTCCAAGATACTCCATTTTGTTCTTTGCTCCACCCACTCAGTTTTGGATTCAGTCAGTCAGCATTCTGTGCCCACTAAGCATGTTCAGTCCTCACTGAGCTATTTTTGGTCACCACCACCACCCTGTTTAGAATGTTATTTTTCCTAAAGATTTTTTGTACTTTTACAAATGTTGAAGTTCCTTCCAGCCTGGAGAAACTTCCCTCTTCTGCATAGATGGTGCTACGCACAAGGATGCCCTTGCAAAATGAATTCACTATATTGAACACAATTCCAGTTAAGTGAAAACCACTGGGGAAGGAAGGATCTTTTTTTTTAAAAAAAATAAACAATAGGATACTATTTAACCTTTATTTAACATCAAAAAATAGGGCTAGGAAGTGTTCAAAACATATGCGAAACTAGGGATGAACGGAATGGATTAGGACTCCAACATGTGCCTGCTCCTGCTCAAAATAAAGTCCAGTGGGATTTCAGAATGTCAGGACAAAATATGAAAATGTTAAATAAATAAATAATACAATTGAACTATTTCACCATATTTTCCACCTCATCATTATACCATTTTGGAAAGCTCGGGTGCTGGGGGAAAGGGTAATGTTGATAAGAACAAGAACAAGCACAGAATGCAAGAACAGCCAAAAAGAGGTACAGTAGGGCCCCACTCATACGGCGGGTTACGTTCCAGACCCCCGTCTAAAAGTGAAACCCACCGTAAAGCAGAACTCATTCAATAGAATGGTGTCCGATGCCTGAAAAATGCCGTAAAAGTGGAACAAGCGCCGTATGAGTGGGGCCTTACTCTAATTGAAAGCCGCCATTAGCGGAACGCCAAGAAGTGGGGCCCTACTGTACTTTTAGCTATACCACTGCACAATTTTGCAAACAGAAATAAAAGAACTAATCAACTTTTATTTTAAAACAAAGGTTTTTGTTTCTTGGGGGGGGTCAAAAATATTCCACTGGAATTGAATGGGAGGAAGGCTTCCACTGGCCAAGTTCTGATCCAGCAACCATGCTGGAAATACAGACCTCCACAATCCAGAGCAGAATCTAGTTGAGGCACATCCTTTAATCATCCCTAAGAGGAACTCAGAGCTTGTCCAGATGGCTTCTTATCTAAACAACACAGAGTTAGAAATGGGGGGTAAAAGGGTGCTGAGAATGGGAGAGTGAAATAAGAGTAGAAGCTAGCAAGGACCAAAGTCAGAATCTGGCAACTTTGGGCAGGTGCCAGGGACTCAGTTCCCCAGTAGCATCTGACATGTGCCCCAGCCCCTTCTTTATCTCTTCCTATATACATAAAAACATAAGAAGTCATCATGCTGCAGTTTGCTTTGCCACAGACAGGTGGCACTGCAAACCACAGTGTGATGAGAAGCGATGGTGCTAGGTGGGTGAGGTGCTGAGCCAGCAAGTGAGGGAGGTTGGCATGTGGCAAGTGAGAAAGAAGGGTGGGCAGGCAAGCAAGGAGCAGCCAAGCAAGCAGGGCAAGCAAGGCGGCCAGCACTCAGGCAATTGACCAAGGTGCCTGGGCATTACATGCTCAGGTGGTGCCATTGCACAACTGGCCTGTGGGAGACAGGCAACAGGAAAACCTGTCCTGTGAGGGGGAAGACAGGGAAGGCTTTGCAACATGGAGGGGTGAAGGGGAGGTGTGGGTGAACGAAGCAAGCAGGGGCAGTAAACCCTAGTACTGCATATTTATCCTCCGGCTGCACCCTCCTTTTATGCTCACAACAATCCTTTGAGATGGGTTTGGCTGAGAGACAGTGGCCAACTAAAATTCACCCAGTGAGCTTCATGAAGACTTGAGCGCAGATCTCCCCTATTCTGTTCTAACCTGAGCAGGGAGGACCTCAGGCCTGAGAGCCAAATGTGGCCCTCCAGACTTCTCTGTCTGGCCCTTGGGAGTCTCCTGAGACTACATCCCCTCCTCCCCCACTGGCTCTGCTCCATACCCTCCTTGAGTACTTTTTTCTGGCTGCAACGTGTCTTTCAACTGTAATCATGACTCTTGGTTGCCTGGATGGAGGTGTGTAGATACCTCTCACTTTCATATGGCTGGAATTTATTCTACTGTACATAGCCTCTGGCCTCGCCCAGGACTTGCATGCGCCTCTGGAAGGTTTCCCCCATGAGGGAATGTACCTGGAAAGGTTCTCCACCCCTGCTCTAACCACTGCACTACACTGTCTCAGTAGAAGAGCCTTTCTCTTCACAGTGTTGCTTTGCATCACCATGTTTCTGTTGTTCAGGAATGATATAAGGGAATTCCTGATTGTCTAGCTCTGGTGGCAGAGGACTCTTGTCCCTCATTCCCATAACTGCCCAGCCCTAGCCCTAGATATATACCACTTTTGAATAGGTCAAGAGCAGGGAACCTTTTTCAGCATGTGGGCCACATTCCAGTGGCAGGTGTGGCCAGTGGGAAAATTGCATGGAGCAATGGATATGACTCTTAACTTTCTACAGTAGGTGACTTTTCAGGCACACAAAAGTCAGATGGTTCTATACACACACACCTCTATATCAGGCCTTATCACAGTTCAAAGATATATTCAACTCAGGCAGAAGCACTTGAGGAGGATGTGAGGTGTAGCCTAAAAGAGGGGATGTGGCCTGCAGAGAGACATGGCCTGGGAGGCATCCTGAGGGCCAAGGAGAGACGTCTGGAGGGCTATATTGACTCCCAGGTCTGATGTTCCCAACACCTGGAATAGCAACAAGCCTTTATGTTGTCATATCATGCCATCCGGAGGTGAGAAGGGTCACATTCACACCATACATTTATTCCACTATTATTCCACTGTAAACAGTCATGGCTTACCCCCCAAAGAATCCTGGGAAGGGTAGTTTGTGAAGGGGTGCTGAAGGTTGTTAGGAGACTACTATTCTTGCAGAGCTACATTTGCCAGAGTTGTTTAACAGAGTTCCTCATTCCAGAAGAATAGTGGAATAAACAGTATGGTGTGAATGTGGTCAAGGTGAGCCTGGTGTTCTGTTTCCAGTTTGTTTGCCCCTCTTGAAGAGAAAGGCTCTATCCACCTTTCATCTTTTTGAAAGATGCTTGAACCTCCTTGTTCCGCAGGGTGTAGATTATGGGGTTCAACATTGGAGTGACCACATTGCAGAAGATTTGGATGGGCGTGGCTAACACATCACTCAGGGACGGCTGGGTGTAGAGGAGGGCACAAGGCCCAAAGAAGAAGCAGACAACCGTCAAATGGGACGCGCAAGTAGAGGCTGCCTTGCGCCGGCTTTCCGCTGAGCTCATCTTGAGGATGGAGATGGCGATTCTGACATAGGATGTGAGGATGAGGCAGAAGCAGGCCATAGGCACCACACCGATGTTGGTGAAGCTCACTGTCTCAATGATGTAGGTGTCAGCACAAGCCAGCTTGACCACGGGGAAAATGTCACACAAGAAGTAGTCCACCTCGTTGGTTCCACAGTAAGGCAGCGTGAAGGTCAAGCTGGTCAAGATGGTGGCATGGAATGAACTGGTGAACCATGTGCCGGCTGCCAAAAGGGCACACACCTTCCGGTTCATGATGACCGTGTACCTCAGCGGGTGGCAGATGGCGGCGTAGCGATCATAGGCCATGACTGTGTAGAGGAGACACTCGGTGCTTCCCAGGAAGTGGTAGAAGAAGACCTGGCACATGCATCCGCCCAAGGAGATCGTTCTGCTCCCTGCCCAAAGGTTGGCCAAGAACTTGGGGGTGCTGATGGAGGAGAAGCCAAGGTCTACCACTGAGAGGTTGCAGAGGAACCAGTACATGGGTGTGTGGAGGCGAGCATCGGAGATGACTGCAGAGAGGAGGAGGAGGTTCCCGAGCAAAGTGATGAGATAGAAGGATAGAAAGACGGCAAAGAGGATATTATGGATGCCTTCTGTTTTGGGAATGCCAAGAAGAATGAATTCCAGTATAACTGTGTGGTTTGGCATTTCAGATCCAACAAATGTATTGCTAAGGAAATGGGGGGGGGGACACACACAAACAATTTTGGTCAATTTTCCAAAAATGCAGTAAACAACCTATTTAGGATACTAACCAGAATCATCCAGTTCAATATGGTCTAGATGGGGAACCTAGGTGGGGAACCTGTGTGCACCTCCAGGTGGACGCTCAGCTGCCATCAGACCCAGCCGGCATGGCCAGTGTGGACAAGGCTGATGGGAGTTGTAGTCCAGCAACATCTGGAAGGTCACAGGTTTCCCACAGGTTTGCCACTGGACTGGTGGCAGCTCTCCAGAGTTTCAGATAGAAGTCTTTCCCAACCCTACCTGGAGGTACCAAGGATTGAACCCAGGACCCAGCATGAGCTATAAGTGTAATGCACAGTGGATGATGGACAATCTTCTCAGTCAATTGGTAGCTATTCTATATGCAACCACACGTCTACTTGCTATGCAACATTTGTTACTAGTGCCAAAGGAAAGCATGGACATAATGAAGCTTATGACATATTCAACAGTGATTGTGGGTTTGTTTGTTTGTTTTTCATTTCATGGAAGATTAGGTGGGCAGTGTGAGCTGGTTCAGACACTCATGTTCTTCACTTGCATGAACATTCAATGATGGTCTGAATGAACCAGCATAGATGGATCTTCATAGATACAACTTTTCTATCATCTGATGTTACTTTAAATGCAATCTTGTTCAACAGGGTACACACAAGAACTGCCTGCAATCATGTGTTGGGAAATTCAGCATTGTACATGCATTTGTGAACTATGTATTCTTCTGCTGAATCTCTTTCACAGATTTGTCCTGACACTATCCAGGCAGAGCACCCTTTTTGATATCGTTTCCACATGCATTGCACACCATGGAAAACACTCTAGAAATCAATACTGCAGAGATCAATACTGTATCAGAAAAGGCCCAAGTCTTTCTCCAGGTCCTGTGCGTGTCATGGACTCAGTATGCAGCCTTGGCCTCAGTCCCTCCATCTCTAAGATAGGAAGGAGCCTACCTCATCAAAGGGTAGGCTGCAAAGGCAAATCCAATAAAGATTTTTAAAATGCAGTAAACCTGTTTAGGATACTGAATAGGATTGTCCAGTTCCAGACTACAGGCACCCACTTGGAAAAAAAATCAGTCATCCAATCTCTAGTCAGGTAGACAAAAACACCTTGGGGCAATAGAAAATTGCATCTTACTGGTGGAATCCCCTCAGTGTATCTCTGCTATACCATTATAGTGGGGCTGTCACAACCTACAGCAGCCTCTTCCAACCCGGTACACTCCTGATATTTTGGACTGCAACTCCCATAATACCTGCCCATTATGAACAATAATACAGTAAAAGGCCACCAATCAGGCTCCAGCAGAGGCAGTGAGAGGAAAGCAGGGCCACTATGAGCTCTGCTGAGAAGCCAGCTCCATCAGACTCCTCCCTCCATCTGCTATCACCTGGAAGCAGCCACTCCATCACACTACAGCAGAGGGAGAGAAGGTAAGCAGGACTAATCCATCGGTTCAGTTGAGAGAGGCCAACAACTTTTGACTCCTCCTCTTCTTTGACTGTTTCCATTCCAGATGGTTGTTACAAGACTAATAAAACTATGAAGTAATTCATTGGTGGGAAACCAGTGGCTCTCCAGGTTTGTTATGAGACTCCAGTTCCCATCAGCCCCATCCAGCATGGCCAATGGTCAGGAGTGAAGAAAACTGTAGTCCAGCAACATCTGGAGGGCCACAGGTTCTCCACTCCAGTACTAGTGCCTGAGTTTGCTTTTCTTTTACTTTTCCTTCCCAATCCCTTTTTCCTTTCATGTCATCTCTTTTAGATTGCAAGTCCAAGGGTAGGAACATTATTAACTGTGATTGTTGTTGTTATGTGCCTTCAAGTCGATTATGACTTATGACGACCCTATGAATCAGCAACCTCCAATAGCATCTGTTATAAACCACCCTGTTCAGATCTTGCAAGTTCAGGTCTGTGGCTTCCCTTATGGAATCAATCCATCTCTTGTTTGGCCTTCCTCTTTTTCTACTCCCTTCTGTTTTTCCCAGCATTATTGTCTTTTCTAGTGAATCATGTCTTCTTATTATGTGTCCAAAGTATGATAACCTCAGTGTCATCATTTTGGCCACTTTTTTTCGGCTGAAGAACAGTAAAAAAAACCGCTTCAGATAAATCCTATTGGTGAAGTAGCAGCAAAATGGGACCTTTTAAATAAGAAAGGGCAGGTAGAAAAATAAGCACTACGACAAAAGACAAGCAGCTGGACAAGAGAGACGTTTTCTTACCTGCACGCATCTAAGATGGGGAGCTACTGCATTGGTTTTTTTGCCTCCTGATGCTAAATCACATTGTCTCAGCCCAACCCCTGTGCCTGTGAATGTGAAATAAAGCTGCTGTTACTGGAGCAGAAACAGTACGTCTTCCTTTCTTCCATAAAATAAAAGCTACATTGCCTTGAAATCTGTTCAGCCACAATGCATATCTCTTGGCTCTGCAAGTTTTAGGAGTCTGAATAGTCTCAGTGCTGGGGAAGCATCTATACATCTTCTGCTTCCTTCTGCAGGGATTTGACACTCTGGGGAAAACTTCTTCCAGCCTCCCTAGCTCAGGGCAGAACCCAGTGACAAATGCAGCGACAGTGTTGCATCAGTTGTTTTGATCAGCTAATGAGCTGCATGCAGCGAAGAGGGTGAGATGGCCTTCTCTTAGGGCAGGGTTGTCTAACAAGGCCTGGGGACCTTTAAAGCTCCTCTATGGCACTCCTTCCACTCTCCACAGAAATGATTATTACACCATCTCCAGGGTTAGGAATTTGTGCACTTATAAAAAAGCAAAGGGGCTATGTGTGACCTCTAAAGCAGGGGTTCTCAAACTGTGATCCACAGATCACCAGTGGGCCATGAGCTTCATTCAGGTGGTCCATGTCTTGTCTGCGGATTTGTGGTTGAAGAAAGGAGATGTCACATCTATCACACTGCCAATGCCCCTTCTCAGCTCCGTATGCAACCTTCAAGTCCCATCTTGACTCACAGGTTCTCAAAGCAATCTTGGCAAAGGTTTGATCAAAACGTCTGCTATCATCTCTACACTTGGACAGTAGCTCATCTTGATGATTCCTTTTCCAGTCAGCTCACACACCATGTGATATTTAATTCTATTGTGTTTAGTGCATGATTGGATCTTCTCAGTTTGAGAAAGTCTAATACAATTCTGGTTGTCTTCCATAATCTGCATTGGGTTTTGTTTACTTATTCCAAACCATGCCAGTAAAAGGTCAAACCACATTAATTCTCTGCATGCTTCTGCTGCATCTATATATTCAGATTCTGTTGAAGAGAATGCTATTCAGGAGATAGGCCCATTCCCATATACAAACAAGAATCTACTTGTGGATTTGTAGTTTAAACTGTCTCCAGCCCAATCTGCATCAGTGTAGCCTACAAATCTAGGATTACTGTTAGCTGGCAATCTCAGTTTAAAGTCCATACACCCTTTTAAGTATCTAACCACCCTGTTTATTTATTTATTTATTACATTTATATACCGCCCATAGCCAAAGCTCTCTGGGTGGTTTACAGCATTGACAGCAGTCCAATCCTTTCATGTGGGTGTTAGAGAGGAGAGGAGAAAACAACAAACAGCAAACTACATCACAGCAAATTAGAGTCTGCCTGAGTCTAGCTAGAGATGGCATCCCTCTCTAACTGTACTAAAATATGTATACCTTGCCCCCTAGTGATAGCATGCAAGGTTGCCTGTTTCCAATATGGACTACAACTCTCATCAGCCCTAACCAACATAATCCTAAGGGATGATGGGAGTTGTAGTCCAATAACATCTGGAGTGCCCCACATTGGCTATGCTTGGAGTAGCCATGTGATTGGCCACAGTGAGAATAGAGCATTGTAGCCAATTAAGTCTTAGAATAGACCCATTGAAATCCATGGACCTTAGTCATGTCAATAAACCTCAGTGGGTCTACTCTGAGTAGGACTAACATTGGATATCATCCAGAATGCTGGACAAGATAGGCCATTGGTCTGATCCAGCAGGGGTCTTCTTACATTCTTCTGTCCAACAGTGGATCAGACTGCCTACAAAAGTGGATGCTTCTTTGTTAGAGGTTGAATGGCCACCTCTCAGGGATGCTGTAACAGCAGATATCTTATAGGTGGGACTAGCTCACCTTTAAGGTCCGTCAACTATATATAATTCCATAGTATCCACTGCAGTTCATTATGCTGAGATGCCAGTCCATGAGCAGCACTGAGCAGACTGCTAGCTTTTGTACTGAAGACATCTGGCTTCCTTCCACTGTGTCCCTCACAGCACAGAAGTACACTGCAGAGTCACTCAGTCTTGCCACATCCTTTTTAAGCCTGATGAAGCAAGATACTTTGATCACATCTACTTGGAATTCCCCAACCGAAGCAGACTTTTCTTCGTATCTCTGTCCCAAGAACGTCAATGTGGTTCCAACCTACTTGTACCAATACATTGTGTCATGAGACACAGTTATGTTTTGAGTACAGCTGATCAGGATCTGGCCTCCTTCCAAGGAGATGACTTGCTTAGGTTGCATGACTTGGCCAAGGTCAAAACGTCGAGCCACTCTTCATTAGAAGTAGAACATCGGGAGGCAAAGTTAATGCTTAAAAAAAGATCCATAGCTCAATACTAGAGCATCATCTTTGTATGCAGAAGTTTCCAGATGTGATCCTTGGTATCTCCAGGTAGGGGTGGGAGACACTCCTTGTCTGAAACCCTGGAGAACCACTACCAGTCAGTGTAGACATTGCTGAGCTAGATGGGCTAGTGGTCTGACTCAGGATAAGGCAGCTTCCTGTATGACCTAGGTTCAGTCCTTAGCGTCTCTAGTTAAAAGGATCAGATAGCAGATTATGGGAAAGACTTCTGCAGAGAACCTGAAAATCCATGATCAGGGTTAGCCTACATGGTGCCCTCTAGATGTTGTTGGAGTACAACTCCCATTGGCCCCAGCTAGCATGGCCAGTAGTCAGAGATTATGGAAGTTGAGATCCAACATCTGGAGGACACCATATCAGCTACCCTTAGGCTAGATGGATGGATGGTCTGACTCAGTGGAAGGAAGCTTCCAAAACACTAGAGCAGCCTTTCCCAACCAGTGTGCCTCCAGATGTTGTTGAACTACAACTCCCATCTTTCCTGACCATTGGCAATGCTGGCTGAGGCTGATGGGAGTTGTGGTCCAACAACATGTGGAGGCACACTGGTTGAGAAAGGCTGCACTAGAGTCTTGTCCTCCAGATGTGAGATGAAACTAACTGATCAGTGCAATTAATCAACAGGAGCCTGAATAACAGTAATACCAGTGCAGCTGTGAACCCTCACTCATAATACTAGAATCCAACTGACTCATCCAACAAAGCTGAACATTTGGAGATTCAGGATAGACAAAAGGAAACCCTTCTTCACAAAGTGCATCATTAAATTGTGAGCTTCACTACCACAAGATGTGGCGATGGCCACCAACATGGACAGCTTCAAAAGGAGATTAGACAATCCATGGCTACTAGTCATGATGGCTATTTTTCCTCCAGTGTCAAGAGGCAACATGCCTCTGAATGCCAGTTGCTGGGAAGCACAAATGGGGAGAGTTGCTGTTGCACTCAGAACCTGCTTGTAGGCTTCCCTTAGGCATCTGGCTGGCCACCATAAGAACAGGATGCTGGACAAGATGGACCTTTGGTCAGTTCCAGCAGAGCTGATCTTATGTTCTAAGTAACCCTCTAAGAATTCTGGAAAAGCCAAACACCTTATTGTGTTGCAAAAGTAGATTTGCTCCTATAAGGTGGTAACCAGTGGATTGTCCTACTCAGAGTAAACCCATTGAAAATAATGGACATGAGTCATTTGGGTTTATTCACCTGAATGGGTCTCCTCTGAGTTAGTTGGATAGGACCCTCAGTCTTCCCTCCACCTAATCTGATGAAAAAGAAACTAAGCTGCAGTCGCTCCTACCAGCTTTGTCCAAGGCCACCATACATTTATTCCATTATTCCACTTTCACCAGTCATGCCTTCCCCCAAAGAATCTTGGGAAATGTAGTTTGTGAAGGATGCTGAGATTTGTTAGGAGACCCCTCATCCCCTCACAGAGCTACAGTTCCCAGAGTCCTCTGGAAAGAGGCCAAGGGGCTGACTGTTAAACCATTCTGGGAATTGTAGCTCTGTCAAGAGAATAAGATTCACCGTACTCAGCACCTTTCACAAACTATACTTTCCAGGATTCTTTGAGGGAAGCCATGACTGGTTAAAGTGGAATAAATGTATGGTGTGAATGTTGCCTTAATCTAGCAAATAAGTTGGCCTTCAAGAGCTAAATTCAAATAGCAGGGTCACCATGATAATGGTGATAATTACATTTATATCCTGCCCTTCCTCCAAAAGAGCCCAGAGAGTCAAACATGTCAATACTTAAAACAATACAATTAAAGCACCTGAAAACAGTTAAAAACAACCTTCTAAACAAAGTTTAAAACTCCTAAAAGCAATCACCTATTCTCAACACTAAGAATTTCAGGGTGGCCAGAGACAGGTCTTTCAGCCATCAAATGCTTGGGTAAACACTTAGGGAAGGCATTCCACAAATGCTTAGGCATAAGGTATGAGGTACAGTGGCTAAGGGAGGCTATCATCACTTGTCAAAAGGCCACCAGATTCCAGCTATTCAACTATAAAGCGAGCAAGCCTTCCATTTCTTGTTGTCTTATACTGATGTCACACAAACTAGTCTTACGTTGGGACTTTGGGAGGGACTAACAAAATAGTTCTGAAGCCTCTGGTTCTGTTATGAGTTCAGCTTCCAATCCTCCCCCTGCTTTCCAAAATGCTATCCCTCCTAAACCAAAAAGACAGTGATCATTCCTGGTCCTTCTCTGACCCCTAGTGGTCATTTGAGTCATTCTTCAAGCTTACCCATTTACCCAAAAATTGAAACGAAGGTTTGAGGATGAAGAGTAGTGCCCTATCTCTACTAGCGACATTCTTTCTTTCCACCTATCCACCTGCAAAACCTCTTAAAACCAGGACATGCCTTACCTTCATCAGAAGAAGCATGCCAGCAACTGCCTTCTTGTGACAGGTGTTTCGTGCTGCAGCTATCACTTGAATTTGGTTCACATACGCTTGTACGTTGCTGGATTATCCAACATTTGATGCCTAGCAACATGGAAAAGCAGTTCTGTACAGTGATCAGAAACTTCCATCTCTGATGTTTTAAGTGAAATTGGCCTGTTCCATGAGGTATTGTACCATCCATACAAAGACTAGCAGTGGTGGTCAAGCCTTCTTGAAAGACGCCTTGCACCGCATTACTGTGATCCCCAATTATTAGAGTAACAGTGTTTGAAGGGGCGGATTCACAATCTACCCCACCCCAAATTGCTCTTAGCCTCTTAGGGGACCAAATGCGGGTACAGTATAGGTACCTGTGAAAACAATGGGTGTGATGCTTGTAGCAGCTATTGGGGGAGATTTAAATAAGAGAAATGACACGGGGGAAAGTAAACTTCAGGGCCACTGCTCTGAGCAAAGGTACACACACACACACTTCTGAAAAACACGTGGGATACACAACAAAACATTGCATTGTGGAGTGCTGCTGTTCAAGGTTCTAGCCAGACACGCCCACTTCCAGAATACTCCATTCCATTCTCCCCCTCTGACTTTTCCACTCCCCTCCCCAGTCAAGTCAGCATTCTGGGCTCTGCTGGGTTCCCTCCTCACCACATTTTTAGAGTTTTTTCCCTTCCTTCTTATGCTTTGAGTGTGGGGGGCTTTGCAGGCCTGATTATACCTTCCACTTCTGCATAGGTATTGCTGTTTCGGCTACATACGGATTCATGCTTTACGAGTGTGTTCACTGTTATAGGGTGATCCAGTCTTATGCCACTTCTCTTCACTTGTAGTAAATGGGCATGAGACCCAAGAGTCTGCATTTGAAGACTCAGACTTCTATCAACTCCAGACAGTATATCAAGGATGATGGAAATTGTAATCCAGCAATGTTGGGAAGGCCAAAGATTCCGCATCTCTGCTACAGAGATTTACAGAGCTCTATTTCTCTGTAACATCTTCTGAATCAGGAGATGCTATGCAAGTCCTGGACCAATAAACTGAGTCTGAATCCTAGCAAGACGGAGGTGCTGTGGGCTGTGGGGGTGTGGTTCCTGAGGTTGGATAATTGGTCGGTTGCCTGCTTTGGATGGGGTGGTACTCACTCTGAAAGAGCAGGCTCATAGTCTTGGGGTGCTCCTGGATCCATCTTTGTCACTAGAGGCCGAGGGGACTTCAGTGGCTAGGAGTGCTTTTCACCAGCTTTGGCTGGTAAGACAGCTGTGGCCATTTCTAGACCGGGATAGCCTGACCACTGTTGTCCCTGCACTGGTAACCTCCAGGTTGGATTACTGTAATGCACCCTATGTGGGGCTGCCCTTGAGGTTGGTCCAGAAGCTGCAGGTGGTGCAAAATGCAGTGGCGAGACTGCTCACTGGGGCAGAGTATCGCCAACATGTCACGGCGCTGCTGAAAGAATTGCGCTGGCTGCCCACTTGCTACCAGGCCAAGTTTAAGGTTCTAGTTTTGGTGTACAAAGCCCTATGCAGCTAGGCATCAGGATACCTGAATGATCATCTTACCCCTTATATACCCAGCCAATCACCACACTCTGTAGGTGAGGGCCTCCTGCAGGTACCATCTCATCAGAAGGTCTCTTCCACATAACATAGGAAGCAGATTGTTAGTGTTGTGGCACCGACATTTTAGAATTCCTTTCTCTTAAATATTAGATAGGTGCCATCTCAGTATATTTTTGGTGCCTATTGAAGACCTTCCTCTTTCAACAAGCCTTTTAAGTAGAGACCTTGGCCCAGTCTCCCCTGTGCTGGAACTGCTTCTTAATTTGTTTTTGAAGTTGGTTTTTAAAGATGTTTTAAGATATTTTGTTTTAATATGTTTTTAAAGATGTTTTGTTTTACTAGATTTTGAAATGCTTTTAGTGTTTTTGTTTACCACCCTGGACTCCTTCTGGGAGGAAGGGTGGGATATAAATTAAATTAAATTAAATTAACAGGGTGGTATGATGTGGCTGAATTTATTATTATTATTATCATTATCATTATCATTATCATTATTATTATTATTATTATTATTATTATTATTATTATTATTATTATTATTATTATTATTATTATTATATCCTGCCCTTCTTCCTAGAAGGAGCCTGGGTGGCAAATAGGGGGGAGTCCAGCTTGTGGGCTTCATCAAGGGCCCCTCCTCCCTTTCCCCCATTATTCAAGTACTTCTCTTATATCTCAACTAGGGGTGGAAGGATCTATCAATTTCAGTTCTCTCCATTTCCCATTTTTCCAATCTTTAATTCAACTCTCCACATTTCTGTAGCAATTTGTGATTTTTTTCTTTTAAATCTTTATGGAAAAAAATCAGCATTTTAGTGCAAATTTCTCCTAATAAACACATTTTTGTATGTAGTTTTGACCAATATTCACATTTTCCCCAAGCAATTTATCCCAATAAAATGCATTTTTGTATATTATTTTCACCAATTTATTAATTTTTACAGACACTTTCCCCTAATATATGCAGTTTTGTAAACATTTTTTGGTTGGAAAACCACATTGCAAAATTTGGATAAGTGCAAATTTTCCAGGACGACTGGGTTACAGTTCTCAGTTGTTTCAGAAAGTGCAAATTTGATAAACAGATAGATAGTTTTAAATGTGAAGTGAATCAAATTTCTCCTACATCCCTAAACTCAACTCACTGGCCAGCACAACAGTGCACCACATTTTATCAGGACAGCATAGAATCCAAATTAAAGAATAAAATTGTTGTTGTTTTTCTTCCCCTTGTAGAGTACCAAGGGGGAGAAGGGTGACGCTGTTTGCACAAAAGTTCAAACCATTCTGGAAGAGTTGTGCACATCCTAACAATCTCCCTTATGATTCCTTTTCAGGAGTTCTGATCTCTGCGGGCCCCTCTCACTGAACACTTGCGACAACTGACATTTACAACAGGCTGCATTTCTGCAAAACAACAGAAGGTTATATACTTGGAGAAAAACAGTGGTACAACTTGGTGTGGCTAATAAACTTTTCAGGAGCCAAGGAGAGTGAAAAAAGCATCTATTCCTGAGGCTACTGCTACCTTGTAAGTCTTTTTTATTTATTTATTTATTTATCATTTGAAAGCAGGACACACAGATAAAGATTTAGGGCTGATTGGTACCAAAATAACTTTCTTAGAGGTCCAAAGTAATCATGATCAGTTCTCTTCCTTTTCCTCCTCCTTCTAAAAGGTTAATCTTAAAAGCAGTGATGTGGGTGGGTAGGCAAATCTGACCAGGCCAGTGGGGTTGAGGAGTGGGCTCCCTTGATGGAATTTCCCTGATCAAAATTGCCACCTCAAAGCTACTATTTGCCCCAGTGTAGAATAAAAGATGTGCATTTGTTTTCCCCCAGCAAAGCCTTTCATGTGTTTGATTTTGATAGAGGAAATATCACAAGTGGCAAATGGTTGGGTGGGTTAAACACCCCTTCCTCACTGCTGCTGCCTTGATTAAGGATGGAAAAGAAATCCAATTCAGTTCACATTTAAAGGTGAACTTACCGAATTTGCACTTTCCAAAGCAACCAGCCAGCCTTCACAATGCGCACTTCTCTGAATTTTGCAGTGCAGTTCTCCAGCCAAGTAACATGTGCACAAATGCATCTACAGTGTGCATTTCATTAGTGAAAGTAACGTACAAACATGCATTGTAGTCCAGAGTGCATTGCAAAACTGTGTCTGTTAGGCAAATTTGCATACAAAAGTGTGTATATTAGGAGAAGTTTGCATTAAAATGCTGATGAATTTTCGTGAGGACTCTTTTTCAAAAACAAATTTCAACCTGTTGTGGAAATGCGGAAGATAAAACTTAATATCAGAAAAAATGAAAACTGAGAGAAACCAAAATTTGACAGATCCGCCCATCCCTAGCCTGAATCCAATTTGCACTCACACAAACACAGACCCGCTTTTAGATTTTGAATAAAAGCCTTGTGGATCTCTTTTGTCATGTCTGTTTCAGCCCAGAGGTCACTTAGGACCAAGCTACACTTCACATAGCACGTCTGGGACAAATAACAGCTGCAAACCCTCACCAAAGTCCTGATCTCGGTTCCTATCCCCACCCCACCCCATGGCTGCTTCTTCAACAGAAGCATGTTCGTTGAAATGACTTTTAAGTTAATGCAGGGGTGAGGAAGCTGTGACCCTATAGATCGGGGTGGCTGTGGAGACTGAGGCTCCAGTGTCTGTGGGGCAGTGAATCTGCTCTGGGTTTAGTCTGAAATTTTGAGTGGCTGTCCAAGGTGCTGAAGTTCAGCTCCTTGGACAGATCCTAGAAAGTTCAGACTAAAACCCAGAGCGGATTCACTGCCACACAGACATCGGAACCACCAGTCTCCATTGTGGGATAGGGAATATTTTTCAGGCTAAGGGCTGCATTCCCCCAAAGGGAAACCTACTAGGGGCTGCAGGCCAGTGGCGGGCAGGCCAGAGGCCAAAGTGGGCAGAGCAAAAGGGGAAGCTCTGTCCTTTGCCCTGTAGGCTACATCCCAGCCATGCAAGGGATGTCAGGCCTTTTTTGCCCCTGCATACACACACACACACACACACACATCACATCTGTACACACATCTTCTAGCCAAGCAGAAGCTCTCCAGGAGCATGGGAGGGTGGGGCTGGTGGAGAAGAGTCTCGACAGAGAGACCTGAAGGCAGAGCATTTTTTTAAGGGATTGTTACTGGGTGTCCATTTTTTCATTCACCTGGCTTGCACATGGAAGCCTCTCTGCCATGCACAGGCCCTGACTTTAGGATCGAAGGGAAAGTGGTTCAAACTACTAAAATGAGGGGGAGCGAATACAGCCTTGCAAATGCATTTACCCAAGTTACCAGCCTAGCAAAATTCTCGCTAGCTTACCCACCCACCAGTAAACGCATGAATTAAAAAGCAAATTACAATTTAAAAACGATGCTTATTGCTGTAGCATCATTCTTACAACAACAAAAAAAAGGAATAAAGATGCAGAGAACTAGACATCACTGAGTACAGGGAAAGAGATTTTGTTGAGAGGTCTTTCACAAACACCCTAAGAATCAGGCTTTGTAAGAGCAGTAAGAATTATTGTGTAAGATGCCCATATGTTCTACTGTTTCTATTCAGCTCCACTAAAATGTCATACCGCTCATCAGCGATTCAGTGGCTTCCAATCTGAATTTGTGTTCTTGGTTCATTGATGAAATGTTATGTGTCCAGTTGTGTCCACTGGGTGTCCAAAAGCTAGGACTGTTACTTAAAAAAAATGCTTTGCCTGGAGGGCTGCATTTGGCCGCTGGGCCTGAGGTTCCCCACCCCAGCTCTAGATATCGCTGGACTCCACCTCTCATCAGCTCCAGGTGGCTTAGCCAGTTGTCAGGAATAACGCTGGAAGGATCTGTCAGTTTCAGTTCTCTCACCTTCTTCCATTCTTAAATCTGCAGCAATTTTGAGATTTTTCTTTTTTAAATCCTCATCAAAATTCTTCAGCATTTTGGTGCAAATTTCTCCTAAAACACACATTTTTTTGTATGTCGTTTTGAATAACGCACACATTTTTGCAAGAGTGGGGTGGCTAGAGACCTGCCTTGCAAAATTCGGAGAAGAGTAAATGTTGAAGGATATGTCTCTTTCAGTTCGCCTACTGCTTCAGAAAGTGCAAGATCTGATAGATTTAAACTGCATTGAATGCTCCCCTCTCTCTGGTCAGCAACAATGGTAGATTTAGTTCAGCAACATCTGGAGGGCTATGTGACACCCTTCCCTGGCTCTCCCTGTCAGGTTCCTACCTGCTCGTGGTTACTGCCTGTCACTAGGCACCACCAGGGACTCCACCAGTCCGGACTGTCCTTTTTTATGGTTTCTCTCCCCGCTCTAGCATAGACCTCACCAGATCCCCCTGCTAGGCAGCACCACCAGTCACGTCCTATAACCCGTATTCCCAGAGACTCTGCCTGAGTCTCTCTATCAGGTTACCTCTGTGACTGCGTGCTTAAGCTGTCCCAATCCCTTTGTATCAATGCAGATAATCCTGGTTTGCTCTGAATACTTGTGGTGTTATTCTTCCCTTCCCCGCTGCCACCATCTGTCACTCTTCAGCCTTGGTATTTACCTTACCCTCCCTTCTGGTCTGTGAAACCCCAGCCAAGGATCAGGCCTTTGGTAAACCAAATGCAGTATTTATTAAATAACAAAGATAACAAGATTACTTTATAAAGGCACATAAGCATATGGTTTCATCTATTACTATGATACTTGACTTATAAACTAGAACTCCCACTCTCTCTTTCTCCACACTCTCCTGACATCCACCTCTCAAACAACTCTCACAAACCCACCAAAACAACCCTCTCACGTCCTCCCTCAGATTTAACTGTCATCCTTCCATTTATACTCTCCGCCATTCTCAACACTCAGCCAATCATCCAGCATTCTACTGCCCATTCACTCCCCCCTCCTCTTTCATTCCACTTACCATGTATCTCCTATACAAACAGCACTTACCATATATACACTAATACAGGAACATCACAGGCTACACCCCTGATACAGTGTGGCCCTAAATAATTACTGTAATGCGGTGTCGTTTGGCCCCTAGATAGCTGCTGTAGAGAAGCATAGTATTTAATCTGACAGCAATTTGGCCGTATTGCATGATTTCCTTGCCACTTTTCTCCTCCTCCTTCTTTCTCACCCTGCACACACACACACGTCACCCCTGGCTGAGACATAAGTGACTGGCCCAAGGTCACCCATTAAGCTTCATGGCCAAATGAGGATTTGAACCTGGGTCTCCCCAGCCCTAGTTTGGCACTCTGTCCATTACACCAGTGGTTTCCAAACTTGTTTTCCCCATGGCCCGCTCAAAAACTGCTGATGGACTTGGCAGGCCAGTTCATGATTTTTCTGCCTGTTGTAGCCATTGAAATGTGCTGTGCTAGGCGCTGTATGGTTTTTAATTGCATTTTTGTCACTCCTGTTATTTCTTATACCTTGTATTTTATTGCATTACAGTCTGGATTCTATAGAATTCAAATGGTGATACAACAGAACACAATATTAGAAGTAAGAGAAGCAAGTTGCTCTGGGCTCCTACTGCAGGGAAGAATGAGATATAAATCTAATAAATAAATCATAATCACAGAATCATAGAAATGTAGAGTTGGAAGGGTTCTATAAGGCCATCAAGTCCAACCCCCTGCTCAATGCAGGAATCCAAAACAAAGCATTCCCGACAGATGGCTGTCCAGCTGCCTCTTGAATGCCTCCAGTGTTGGAGAGCCCACTACCTCCCTGGATCATTGGTTCCATTGTCGATGACTCTAACAGTTAGGAAGTTTTTCCTGTTGTCCAGTTGAAATCTGGCTTCCTGCAACTTGAGCCCATTATTCCATGTCCTGCACTCTGGGACGATCGAAAAGAGATCCCAGCCCTCCTCTGTGTGACAACCTTTCATGTACTTGAAGAGTGCTATCATATCTCACCTCAGGCTTCTCTTCTACAGGCTAAACATGCCTAATTCTTTCAGTCTCTCCTCATACAATTAAAATCAATAATACATTGATTGAAATATGGCTATTTCATGTGGACATGCCGGTGATCTCTTGAATGAAGCTCAGGGACCATAGGTGGTCCACAGAGTCTCTGCACTACACCACACTGGTGCTCTACGTTATGTCATCGTTTGGCTCAACCCCTCATTCCTGTCATCAGGGCCGGCCCTAACATTGAGTCAGAATTAAGCAGCTGATGCTAAGAGGTGTGGAGCTCCCTAAAGCTATAGCCTGCTGCCTGCAGATACGGTGAAGGATGCTGAGCTCTTTCATGTTCTCCATCACCCAGAGTGGAAGGAAGTTGTGGTTTAGCTAGGATCTGTTTCCTTGCAAGAGAAAGAGAAAACAGAAGATTCCTTGTCGGTTTTCTTTTAATGTTTGTTTTAAAAATATGCAGGTTCATCAGGGACAAGGAGAATAGGCATAAGGTGCTAATTTTTGAAGCAGTATTAGTTCCCCTAGAAGTAAATAGATGTATTCGCTCTCCCCCTCAAAGGCTATTTCTTGCCAGAAAGCTCTGAATATTCAGATTTTTCTCTGTGTGTGTTTCTCTTGCTACATTCAAATTGCAGAACTGCCAGTAGTTGCAGAACTACCTGCTCTGGCAGATAGGTGTGATTTTTACAGTCCAGAACTTAGGATAATGAGTGGCCATCAGTGCCTACTAGCTAGAACCTTTGAACTATATGGAAACTGAGGGCCACCCTTTTCTCTTAATGCAACACAATGGCATTCCAGAGTTTCAGAGGTAAGATTCATCATAGATTTTTCTCTCTTTTTTTTTGGCGTTCACGGAAGCGATTTGTTTTGTGGTTCATCATAAGCTTTTTCCCCCAAAACACATGATCTGTGAAGCATGGGATCTCATGTGATTTTAGAAATGAGTCTGTCAATTGAGGGTGGGGGGTTGCTATCTTATGGGAGCATCCAGGCATAAGGAGGGGCAAAATGCCATGACTGCCCAGGTCTGCAGAATTAAGCACAACCTTCCTTGGATATACCATTTCAGGACACAGGTGATGGGCCAAATGCCTAAATACTCCATCATTTATTTTTTTAATCCTTAAAACATGAAATATACAGTGCCATGAAAAAGTATTTGCCCCATGTCTGATTTTCTGCATGGTTGCATATTTTTGGCACTGAATGTTATCAGATCTTGAACCAAACTTAATATTGAGGAAAAGGGGACCTGAGTGAACAAATAACATGAAATTTTGATACTTATTTCATTTGTTTATTAAAGAAAGTTAAGCAACACCCAATGCCCCTGTGTGAAAAAGTAATTGCCCCCTTAGACTCAAAACCTGGTTGCGTCGCCTTTAGCAGCAATGACTGCAACCAAACGCTTCCTGTAGTTCTTGATCAGTCTCTCACAGCTCTGTGGTGGGATTTCGGTCCACTCTTCCATGCAGAACTGCTTTAACTCAGTGACATTTGTGGGCTTTCGAGTGGGGCAGTGACTCTGCTCTGGGTTTTAGTCCAACCTTTCAAGGAGCTGTCCACGATGCTGAACACTATAGGTTTCAGCTATATGGAAACTCCATGTTCAGAGGCAGTATGTCAGTGAATACTAGTTACTGAGGAGCAAATAGCAGGAGAGAGCTATTGCCTTCACATCCTGCTTGTGGCCTTCCCAGAGACACCTGATTGGTCACTCTGGGAAACAGAATGCTGGCCTGGTCCAGAAGGGCTCTTCTTATATTCTTATGTACCTTTAGAAACTTACATTATCTGTGACTGTGTTGTTATTGTTCTGAAGTACAGATTTGAAACTTCTGCCTGATGACCTTCAGGTCAATCAAAATGTTATTTTGCCTGTTCCTTTTCTCTAGAACAAAAATGGAAGAAAAAGCAGCTCCTAACTGGACTACAATGGCCCAAAACCAGACCTCGGTGACCGAGTTCATCCTGGTGGGCCTCACTGACAACCCCGAGATACAGTTGGTGCTCTTTGTGATCTTCCTGGTAGTCTACGTGCTGACCTTGGCTGGCAACATCCTCATCATGGTCACCATTGTGCGTGACCGAGGCCTCCATACTCCCATGTACTTCTTCCTGAGCAATCTCTCCTTCATCGACGTCTGCCACTCCACGGTCACCGTGCCCAAGATGCTGGCTGACTTCCTGTCAACCGAAAAGACCATCTCCTTTGGGGGCTGTGTGGCCCAGATGTTCTTTCTTCACTTCTTTGCTTGCACCGAGATTTTCCTTCTCACAGTCATGGCCTATGACCGCTATGTGGCCATCTGCAATCCTATGCATTACCTCACCGTCATGAACCACAAGGTCTGCCTCCTGCTGGCTGGCACTATCTGGCTAGGTGGCACAGTGCACTCCCTTGCCTTGATCGGCATGACCATCAATCTACCCTACTGCGGGCCCCAGAAGGTCGACAACTTCTTCTGTGATGTCCCCCCTGTCATCAAGCTTGCATGCACGGACACCTACATAATTGAGATCCTCATCGTTTCCAACTCGGGGCTCATCTCTGTGGTCTGCTTTGTGGTTTTGGTGGTCTCCTACGGTGTCATCTTGGTCTCCCTCCGCAACCGTTTTGCTGAAGGCCGACGAAAGGCACTCTCCACGTGTGCAGCCCACCTCACGGTGGTGACTCTCTTCCTGGGGCACTGCATCTTCATTTATTCCCGACCCTCCACCAGCTTCTCGGAGGACAAGGTGGTGTCAGTCTTCTTCACTGCTGTCACCCCATTGCTCAACCCTATTATCTACACACTGAGGAACGAGGATATGAAGCGGGCACTCAGTAAACTAGTTGGCTGGAAGGTGAATTCAGAGAAGAATTGATGGTCCGGCTCTACTATGAGAAATTGGGCAGGGGCAGCGAAGAAGACCTAGTGAAATGCCACCACAGCCAGGCCCCACAAGAATCAAGAATCAAGCAAGCACGGAACCTATGAATCTCAAGAACTGGGAGTCTTTTGTGGGTTTGCCATGCAAAAGGGGGATTCGGAACCTAGAGCAGAACCTGGCATCCAGAGCACTACATCCTTCTGTGGGGGGAGGGGGTTGTGAGCATGCACATGTTAGGACAGCTTCTTGATCCCATTGATCAATCTTGCACTCCTGCCCTCATCAAAGGGAGCTGAATGGTGCGACCAGTGAAGGTCGTTCCATTAGGGCCAACAGAGCACTGCCCCACCAACCTCAGTCTATCCTCAACCAGCTCCCATTGTGTGCCTTCTTACTTAAAACTGGTCCAGGCAGGGGGTGGCTCTGCCTGTCAGCTTCTTCCTGCTTAGCCTCCGTGTTGCCCCTTGCAGAACTCTGCAGGAAGGAGAAGGAGGAGGAGGATAGGGAGAAAACTAGAATTAATCAGTTCCAGCTCCACCTATAGTTGGGTCTCCTTCTGCCCTACCAGTCCCAATGGGCACCACCCAGCTTTCAGTTTTCAAGGAGCTGTCCAAGGTTCCCAAAATAGGTTCAGCACCTTGCACAACTCCTTGAACATTTGGACTAAAACCTGGAGCAGATTCCACTGCCCCACTGACATGCAACCACCAGCTGCCTCTTCCTGTGCAGTAGGTTAGTTTGAGAAGCATTGAATGGACCAAGGTCACCCAGCAAGCTTTGTGGGATTTGAACCCTGGTCTAGTCTACAACTAGGGATGGGCAAATCTGTCAATTTCAGTTTCTCTCAGTTCCTCATTTTTCCAGTCTGAAGTCAGCTCTCTGCATTTCCACATTAGTTGCGAGAGGATTTCAATCCTCTTGAAAATTCCTCAGCATGTTAGTGTGAATTTTTGCACAGCAATTTCCCCTAATATAATGCATTTTAATGTTATTTTCACTAGTACATGTATGTTTATGCAAACTCTGTCCTAGTATGTGCATTTTTGTACACATTACTTGTGAGGAGAACTGCATTGCAAAATTCAGAGACATGCACATTTCGAAGGATGACTGTGTTTTGGTTGACTTATTGTTTTGGAAAGTGCAAATTAGGTAGGTATGCCTGTAAATGCAAACTGAATCAGATTTCTCCCCATCCTTATCTAGAACACTGGTCCTAGTCAAAAACTTCAACTGCTACAGTTATGCCATGCCCATCACCTGCTTGCTGGGGGGGACACTCAACCTCTCCCTCTCCCCTTCATTCTCTTTTTCTCCCAAACACAGGACTGGTGTTGTCAAAGCCCAGCTGTGCCAGCCATAGGGCTGCCAAGTGCTACATTTCAGGGGTCTTTGGATTAGGGGCTCTTCTCTTCTCTGCATGCCCAAGAGTCCATTGACCCAAATCTGAAAAGATTTAGATTTTATAAATGGTGGAAATTAAAATAAATAAAAGCAGTGAATGTCAACGAATGAAATGCATATGAAATAAACCTATGAATGCATACACTATAAATGCCACTTGACGTGCATTCTTTACCTTGAATTCAGACTATTTGCGGGGTCTTCCAGTTGCTGTGGGGGGACATTTCAGTGTAGAAAGTGAGCAGGGACTCCAATGAAATTCTTGCATCAAATTGAAGCATCTGAAGGATTTTTCACTGTTATTTTAAAGGTCAATGTGTCCTTGATACAGGAGAGGCAGTGTGATTGGGGCAAGGTTGTTGTTCAGTAGTAGACCATCTGCCTAGCATGCAGAAGGTGCTAGATTCAATATTCAGCATCTCCAGGCATGGCTGGAATTATCCTCTGTCAAAACTCCTGGAGAGCTGCCGCCGGTCAGCATAGACAACACTGAGCTAGATGGACCAATGGTCTGACCAGAAGAAGACAGTTTCCTGTGTTCCTATGGTGCAGTGGTTAGAACAGCCTTTCCCAACCTGTTGCCCTCCAGATGTTTTGGATTCTGCTAGCTGGAGTTGATAACAGTAGTTCTCCAAAATATCTGGAGAGCACCAGGTTGGGGAAGGCTGGGTTGGTGTATCAAGGCTATGATAGGGCAGAGCTGGGTTTGTTTATTGCCCCTTTTTTGTCTGTTCCTCTGTAAGGCAAGATTGCATCCTTTGGAACTTTTTAGTTTAGAAAAAGGCAAATATGAGGGAATGTGATAGAGATGTATATGATTATTCATGGTGTGGAGAAAATGGATAGGGAGAAGTTTTTCTCTCATAATACTAAACGTGGCACCATCCAATGAAGCAGAACGTTGGAAGATTCAGGACAGGCAGAAGACAGTCCTTCTTCACACAGTATTTATTTATTTATTACATTTATACCCCGCCTTTCTTTTTCATGATAGAAACCCAAGGTTGCTTATATATGGTTCCCAGGCAGTCTCCCATGGCACTGAGCAGACCTGACCCTGCTTAGCTTCAGGAGGGAGCTGGTCTCATGAGCCTTCAGACCATAGCCTGGGGCACAGTACATAGTTAAACTATGGAATTCACTTCCACAAGAGGTAGTGATGGCCAGCATGGATGGCTATAAAAGAGGATTAATGAAGAATAATAATGAGAATGGCTACTAGCCACGATAGCTGTATTCTACATCCACAGTCAGAAGCAGTAGGCCTCTGAAACCATTTTCTGGAAATCACAAGTGGGTAGAGTGCTATTGCACTCAGGTTCTGCTTGGACATCTGGTTGGTCACTCTGAGAACAGGATGTTGAACTAGATGGGCTTTTGGCCTGATCTTATCTTCTTATATTCAAGTCATCTAGCTAGTAGTCATAATTGCATGCCTAGATTTAAGTCTGTGATATTAACAGGGTTACACTCGATACGTTTCTGTTTCTGTTGTGTGATTACGGACATCATTATGTTCTTCTTTTACTAAAGAAACACTTGGAATACAACACCTCAAAGCCTAAGAGGGCTTGTTAAAGCACTCCAGGCTTAACTCTGGCATCTCCAAAACTTTGGGGCAACTTGCGTAACTCTTCCCTCGTGAGTTAACTGCGAAAGTGTCAGACTGCAATCCTCAAAGCGTCCTCTTCGACATCCCAATCAGTGTTATGAATTCTCGCCAATGACAAGTGATGCCTGTTTAGGGAGAAAGAGCATAAAAGATCTCCAGAGTTCGCAGCCTTATGCAAAAAAGCAAAATGTAACAAGTCAGTCCTCTTGCTTTATAATTTGGATATTATTTGCAGGTTTATTTTTACCACAAATCCTTTGGTCTCTCTAGCGTCCCCAGAAAGCAAACTTGAATGTAAGTAGCGGAAGGCAGATTGCTTCTACACTGATATTTTCACAAAAGAAAAGCAAAATGTAGAGACCTGATCTCAATTCAAAACTGATTGTGGATAAGGGTTGATTTAGATTTAGGATTATTCATTTGACACATTAACCAGAGCCTACATTTTACAGTAGTCTTCTTATACCAAGGGGAAGAAGCAAATTCATCTCAGACAGTTGATATTCTTATTAACACGTCCTGGAAGGATCAGAAGCAACTTTGAAGGGAGTGTTGTAATTATCTGTTGAAAAATTATTTTTTTCAATTGAACACTAGGAGTTTGTCCAGAAATATCTCTGTCCTGCATATCCCCAGCACCTCTGCAAAGAAATGTAAGTGGTATTTTATTCATTCAGTTGGGGATGGGAGGTTTGGGGACACAGGTCTTCACAAATGAACAAAACATCTCTTTTAAAATTAAATACAGAATGATACCTGTAATCATGCCTGTCACTGAGGTTTTGGTTAGCCCATTCCTAGCTATTGTTAATTTTGAAATGGGTGAACTATTATTCATTGACATTCTTCATCAACAAACCCATATGCATTCTACATTTGCACCGCCCACATACAGAAATCAGCCACATTATCCAGCATCATGAGAAAAACATGTTTAAATAGTCCCTACTGTTATAAAGATAGGTTTTTAAGTTTGTGTGTAACACATGGCAGCATCTCAAAAGTTCTGTATGTGTGTGTGTGTGTGTGTGTGTGTGTGAGAGAGAGAGAGAGAGAGAGAGAGAGAGAGAGAGAGAGAGTCTTTGCCTTCTGACTAGCAGAAGCAGTAGAAATCATGTGAATGAATTGATTATTTGCAAACTATTGTCATTTTCATAATTTATACAAAAGCACACCAGTCAGAGATTGGTAGAACAAAGCTTCAAGCCTTGTAGCATAGTCTACAGTCACGTCCAGATGACCTCTAATCTTCATTTAACATTTATCCTGATTTGTTTGCAGAGAGGTGGTTAGGACAATCCCTGTTTCCACAAATTTCTCTCTTCCTTCATTCATTCATTCCTACCCTCCTTTCTTTTTTCCCCATTCCTTTTATTGTTTTATTGCAGAGGTAGCTAACTTTTTTTCTGTCCAAGGGGAAGTATGGGGAGACATATGATTCAATTTGCATTTAATGGTGAACCTAATTCACACTTCCTGAAGCAAAATGCAAACCATTCTTCAAAATTTGCCTGAATCTTGCAATGCAGTTCTCTAGCCAAATAATAGGTACAAAAATGCATAAACTGAAGTGTGCATAAAAATAGATAGATTCATGAAATGATATACAAAAAAGAGACACCAGCTTTGCAAAATTGCATTAACAAGGGTATATTAGGAGAATTTCCTACTGAAATGCTAATGAATTTTCACAAGGACTTTAAAAAAATCATGGACTTACCTAGAAAGGTGGAGAACTGATTGTAGGACTAGAAAAATGAGAAACTGAATTTGACAGATTAGGGCATCACTACCCAAGGGCTAAATTCACCCTTAGCCAACTTTTCAGGCACTGCTCCCATCAGTAGGTCTGGACACCCCACACTCTGGTGCATATGTTGATACATAGATCCCTGCCCCCCACCACCACTCAGCTGGTCTAGAAGAGGGCTTATCGCCCCCTCACACTTCATCAAATGTTCAATCTGAGGACCTGGGAGGGGATATTTTTGCAGCCCCATCACTGGGCTGGGCTGGGCAGAGATTTGGAAACCTCTGCACCCAGCCCCAACTACAGATAATGTGGAAGATCGATGATCAGATCTTCCAATATATTTTTTTCTAACTGGCTAAAAGCAGTCACAGGGCAGTAGGAATGCAGTTTGGATTGGAACTAAGGTTGCAATCCTCACCCCGCTTCCCTGGGAGTAAGCCCCACCTGATTCAATAGGACTTACTTCTGCATAGACACTAAGATTCCAGCATATACCACTGACAGGTTATCCCTTGCACACACATCATTTTCCCAACATGAATCATCCCCCAGTATCCTTTTCTTGCAGAACTAATTGCCCAAGCTAAATTGTCCTTTCAAATAGGTTGTTTGTCTCTCAGAAGACATACAGACAGACACAATATGTATAGTTTAAACTGGGTCTTTGGTTAAGGACATCAGCCATTACTGGTTACAGCAGAAGCAAGGAAGGAAGAGGAAAGAGAAACAGGCAGAGCAGTCCAACTCATGGGGAGCTGGTGGAAGGGGTGCCGGCACAGAAGGAGCCAGCAGGAGGGTCTGCAGCATCCAATTGCCGTTTGGGAGCATCCGGGCCGGCGGAATGCGAACTCAGCCAGGAGCTGTGCATGGGGATTGCAAAGTAGAAGCTGGATCCTACAAATACCCCTACCAGGGAGTAAGCACTTTCCATAGACTTCCATTGAAATTATTTTCCTAGACCAGCCTTTTCCTTGGCGTAACTTTGGCCCAGATCCGCACCAGCAGGAGCACTCCAGATGGGAGTTGGATGTTTCATAAGTCTCCCCCCTTGGCTTTTCCTCCAACACACCCCTGAAATGCCCCTTTTTGGGGCCTTCCACCAGCACCCTTTCCGCCAGGCTAGACTTCCCCACAAGGCCGCCAGCTGATCCGGACCAAAGGGCATCAACTAGTGGAGCCCAGCAAAGCCGGGACCCTGCCAGCTCAGCCGGGGGTCCGGCACATCCATCTCCCCTCACCCGGCATAAATATGAGTTGGATTGCCCTCTAAATTCACAACTCAGGAAGGCCAGTTACCTTCCTAGTCCTATAAGCATTAACACTTTCGTGGCTTTTTCTCCCAGTGCAGTGGGTATTAATCAAAGACTACTGCTTATCCCAACACCTTTTTCTGTGGTCCCCCCCTACTGTGCAGCTTCCTTTCTCCCCCCCCCAGAGGTGCTCATGGCCTCTATGCTGCAGATTTTCATAACCTTATTTAATACACCTTTTTCATACCACTTTTTCTTATAGAAAGTGTTGTCTAGATCACTGTGTTACAGAAGAAAGCCTTATCCATTGTTTATGGGTGCATCCAGACTGTCACTATTTTGTAGGAGGGATTCAGTTGCATACTGTAAATTTAGATTTGCAAAATTAAAGAGGATTAAAGGCTTATTTTGGGTTGGAAAGTGACAGGGAAATGCATTAAAAAGTGTGGCGGTGATTAATGGGGACATGTGTATAAGCCCCTTGCAAGCCAATCAGGATGAAGGCAGGATGAATTCTCATTGTCATAGAACCTCCCCACAAACAAAACAGGATAAATACTCAGTGAAGGCCGGGCACAATCTACCCTCTGCATAAGCGTTCTGCAAGCAAATCAGAATAACTGTAGAATAAATATGTCATGCCCTGTGTTAGTATCTGTTTTTTGTTTCTGAATAACGGTTAAAGTTGCTGCTCTTTGTCACTTTTGACTATTTTAGGTTGTTTGCATTTATTGTGACTTTGCAATATGGTGAGCCGCCTCTTGGCAAGCCATGCACCAAAAGGTGGCATATAAATAATTGTATAAATAAATATAAATATATGTTTTCTCCTTCACAACTCTCGTTCAGACTAAGGCCATGGCACAGAGCAAAGGATTAACCCTCCCCCTTCTCCCAGTGCCACGACCTCAATCCAAATCTGCCCTCTGCAGTGGTTTTTAGCTTTAAAAAAAAAAAAGAACACATTGAGACAACACAAGACAAGGCACTCTCTGCAGAAACTAAACCTGTGTGTAAGTGAACCCCTAATCTGAAAAAATGGAAAAAGGTAAGCAGCCAAAATCAGAAATAAGGAGAAGCCTTGAGATCATCTTTATATGCACATAGAAATACCTTTCAGGTAAGAGCACTGCTCTCTTTACCTAAACATGTAAGATGTTCTCAGGTGGAACAATCAAAGGTTGACAATTATTGGGTGGGTAACAGGCTACTAGCCCAGGAGAACATGTTGTAAGACCCTTCTCTCAAAGCATACCTTGGCCAAAGCATAAGCATCCACTTTATAATGCAAAGTGTCCACATACTTGTATGATTTGGACTAGCCCATGTAGCCACCTGGCACACTTTGTGAAAGGAAGCATTCAGAGCAAAGGCTGCAGAAAAAGCTACTGCTCTAATAGAATATGCCAAAATTTTAGATGGCAAGGGCAAATGCAAACATCTGTATACTGGGGGAAAGAGGCTTTAATCCATCTTGCCAAAGTGGCATTCAGAACTTTATAGCCCAGGGAAGAAGGGTGAAAGGATCCAAAAAGAGATTTGTCTTCGCAGAGATTCACATATTTTTCTTTTATTTTCTTTTTCTTTTAAAACTTTGATCTCCTTTCCTCTTCCTGTGTATTTGGGGAGGTTCCATCACTTTTGACACAAAGAGACTCTGAGCCCATCATAACCATTTCAGTCTCTCATCCTCCCTATTTTGTTCTGCATTCCTTTCTGCTTCAGCTACAAATGAACATGGCACCAGAGAATTTCACTACAGTGAAGACATTCATCCTGTCAGGCCTGACCACCAACCACAGCACTGAATTGGCACTCTTCATTTTTTTTACTGCCATCTATACCTTGATCCTAGTTGGCAACATTCTCATTGTGATCACGATCGTCCACAACCAACATCTCCACACCCCCATGTACTTCTTCCTCAGCAACCTCTCCTTCATTGATGTCTGTCATTCTTCGGTGGTTATACCCAAAATGCTAGCTGATTTTCTTGAGGAGACGAAGACCATCTCCTTTGGAGAATGCATAGCCCAGATGTTCTTCCTCCACCTCTTTGCTTGTACAGAGATCTTCCTCCTCACCATCATGGCCTACGACCGCTATGCCGCCATATGCAATCCTCTCCACTACACCACCATCATGAACCGCCAGGTCTGCATCCTGCTGGGTGTGGGCATGTGGATGGGTGGGTTGCTGCACTCCATTGCCCTGACAGCACTGACTCTTAGTGTGCCCTACTGCGGCCCCAACAGCATTGACAACTTTTTCTGTGATGTGCCTTTGGTCATCAAACTGGCCTGCACCAACACTTATGTCTTAGAAGTCCTCATCGTCTCCAATTCAGGGTTGATCTCGGTGGTCTGCTTTGTCGTTCTGGTCATCTCCTATGTGGTCATCCTCATTTCTTTGAGGAACCGCTTCACTGAAGGACGGCGGAAGGCTCTGTCCACTTGTGCTGCTCACCTGACAGTGGTAACCTTCTTCCTGGGGCATTGCATCTTCATCTACCTGAGACCGGCCAAGAGTTTGCCTGCGGACAAAGTGGTTTCCATTTTCTTCACAGCTGTCACACCACTGCTCAACCCAGTAATCTACACCCTGCGGAACGAGGACATGCTGAACGCCCTGAACAAGCTGCGAGGTCGACAGGCCAACGTGGGAGGCAAAGGACATTAGATGGAGGAGGAATAAAATGTTGCATCTATGAAGGTGCAGTGCTGTTTCATGTCAAACATCATTTGCAAATTTGTAAAAGGAGACAGATTTTGACAATAAGAAATTCAGATTAAACAAGATTTCCTACTGAACTCCAGTAGACCCCAGAATCCAGCAGTGGATTTGAACGCCTGGTTTTTGGTAGATTCATTTTAGAGAAGGATCCATACCCTCCAGAGTGTGTGTCTGTTCAAAATAGATTTGCATTTGGTCTCCAGGTAACACAGGTGTGGGAAACCTCGGGCCACGGGCCAATTGTGGCCCCCTGATCTCTCTATCTGGCCCTCAAAACTCTTCCCAGGCCACATCTCCTCTCCAGCCACTCACCCTCTTCCCAGGCCACATCCCTCATTAGCTTCACTTCTTGTCTTGCTGTAATGTGCCCTAGAACTCAGATAATGCCTGGACAGAGGACAGATAGGTAGGGGTGCGTGTATGTCTGTGTGTCTGTGTGTGTTTGTGTTTAGAAAATAGTCTATAGTGTACAAAGAATAAAATTTAGCATATGTTGCTCTGCCCTCTATGCCTCTGACCCCGCCCATCATTGCAATGTGGCCCTTACACTGAAAAAGGTTTCCTACCACTTTGGTAGGAAAAATTTCCTAACTATTAGAGTGGTATGACAATGGAACCAATGACCTAGGTTAGTGGTGGGCTCTCCAGCATTGGAGGCTTTCAAGAAGCAGCTGGACAGCCACCTGTCAGGTATGCTTTAACCTGGATTCCTGCATTGAGCAGGCAGTTGGACTCAATAGCCTTATAGGTCCGTTCCAACTCTACTATCCTGTGACTCTATGATTTCATGGTCATCATCACCGCACGCCAGATCCTAGAGACTTGAGATCCTACTTCAGCCTTCATGCCATCAATCAGGCCCCTCCCACATCTCCATTTCTGAATGAAGGAAGAGGAATAGCTCCCCATTGTGGTGTGCAAGCCTCCAGTGTCATTCAAGCCTTGGATACTGCAACTACCTTTAGAGCTGCTAGGACTCCTGAAGGTCAGATGCTGAGGTCGCAGAGGCTAGTTGCTTAGGGCTGGTGCATGTCGGAGAGAGGCAAATCCTGACGACACATGATGACATATACATCTTGAACAGAAAGTCATGCTTGTAGCTCAGTGGCAGAGCACATGCTGGCATGCAAAGGTCTCAGGTTCAACCCCTGACAAGTAAGGTGATGACCTCCAGCCAGCATGGCCAATGGTCATAGATTAGGTTCATTCATATTAAAATGTGAACTGAACCAAAGTTCTCCCGCATCCCTCCTATCAGGCATGCCAAATACACAGCAAGACAGTATCATCTTTACTTGGCATCTGAATGTCAACAGACTATGCGGGGAGGGTCCCAAAGTAGTGGGCTTCACAGCCTGGGTGCTACAACTGACAAGGCCCTGTCCGGTGTTCCTACCAACCACCCTTCTGTCAGTAGTAGGGCATGGAATAGAACCTCCATTGAGAACCTGAACCAATGGGCAAGATCACCTTTTGACTATTTGGATCTCATGTAGGACTTTAAGTTCATCACCAGCTCTTTGGACTGGGACTGGAAACAGACCAGAGGCCAATGAAGACTGCACAGTGTCCATAACATCAGAGTTCTGCTGAATCAGAACAAAAGCCCATCTACTGAAGCGTTCTGTTTCCAAGTGGCAGCTTAGGTGCCTATGGGAAGCTCACAAGCCAGAAATGAGCACAGTAGCACCCTCCCACTCATGATCCCAAGTTACAGAGATATGCTGCTTCTGGTACTGAAGGCATAATGGCCGATAGCCATTGATAGCCTATCTCCACTCATTTGTGTAATCCCCTTTTAAAGACATCCACGTTGGTGGCCATCACTGTATCTTGAGGGATGTAGTGCTGGCTGGGACTGATACGAGTTGTACTTCAAAACATCTAGAGGGCACCAGGTCGGGGAAGTCTGCCCTAGAGAACCTGAAAAAAAAACCGTGGAGGCCTCAAACTGTGGGTCAAATCCTAAGACCAAACCCTAAGACTGGAATGAATAAGCTGGTGCCTCAGATGTTGTGCATAAGTAAGTCTAAACACACAAAACTGAAATAACTGCATATTCCTTCCCTTCCTCTGTTTCTCTTGAGTCAAATTTCAGAATATATGCTCCTCGGGGCATAGACTTGCTCTCTTGTAAAACACCATTGCAGACCGATAGTGCTATATCATGGAGTAGCCAATGTGGTGTCCTCCATATGTAGCTGGATTCCAACTCTGATCAGCCCCACCGTGCATAGCCAATGGTCAAAGATGATGGGAGTTATAGTCCAACAACATCAGATTCCCCATGCTTTCCCTAACTCTTGGCAACCTTAGTTCCATGCACATGTGTGGTGCATCCAAGGCAGCTGGATATCTTGCAAAATCTGGAGGAAAACAAAAAGTTGTACTCAGCGCTAGTCCTAGACCACATTCACACCACACATTTATTCCACTGTTATTCCTCTTTAAACAGTCCTGCCTTCCCCCAAAGAAGCTTGGGAAGTGTAGTTTGTGAAGGGTGCTGGGAGCTATTCCCCTCACAGAGCTACAGTTCTAGAGTTCCCTGGGAAGAGAGACTGACTGTTAAACTACTCTGGAAATTGTAGCTCTTTGAGGGGAATAGGGGCTCTCCTAACAGCTAACAGCCCCCTTATCGAACTGCATTTCCCAGGCTTCATTGGGGGAAGGCATGGCTGTGGCTGCATTGAAACCATACATTTATTCCAGTATTATTCCACCTTAAAAAGTCATGTCTTCCTCCAAAGAATTCTCAGAAGATCCTCAGAGATCTCTGGGAAAAGGGGCTGACTGTTAAACCACTCTGGAAATTGTAACTCTGTGAGGAGAATAGGAATCTCCTAACAACTCTCATAAGAACATAAGAACATAAGAAGAGCCTGCTGGATCGGGCCAGTGGCCCATCTAGTCCAGCATCCTGTTCTCACAGTGGCCAACCAGGTGCCTGGGGGAAGCCCGCAAGCAGGACCCGAGTGCAAGAACACTCTCCCCTCCTGAGGCTTCCGGCAACTGGTTTTTAGAAGCATGCTGCCTCTGACTAGGGTGGCACAGCACAGCCATCATGGCTAGTAGCCATTGATAGCCCTGTCCTCCATGAATTTGTCTAATCTTCTTTTAAAGCCGTCCAAGCTGGTGGCCATTACTGCATCTTGTGGGAGCAAATTCCATAGTTTAACTATGCGCTGAGTAAAGAAGTACTTCCTTTTGTCTGTCCTGAATCTTCCAACATTCAGCTTCTTTGAATGTCCACGAGTTCTAGTATTATGAGAGAGGGAGAAGAACTTTTCTCTATCCACTTTCTCAATGCCATGCATAATTTTATACACTTCTATCATGTCTCCTCTGACCCGCCTTTTCTCTAAACTAAAAAGCCCCAAATGCTGCAACCTTTCCTCCTAAGGGAGTCGCTCCATCCCCTTGATCATTCTGGTTGCCCTCTTCTGAACCTTTTCCAACTCTAGAATATCCTTTTAGAGATGAGGCGACCAGAACTGTACACAGTATTCCAAATGCGGCCGCACCATAGATTTATACAATTGCATTATGATATCGGCTGTTTTATTTTCAATACCTTTCCTAATTATCGCTAGCATGGAATTTGCCTTTTTCACAGCTGCCGCACAATGGGTCGACATTTTCATCGTGCTGTCCACTACAACCCTGAGGTCTCTCTCCTGGTCGGTCACTGCCAGTTCAGACCCCATGAGCATATATGTGAAATTCAGATTTTTTGCTGCAATATGCATAATTTTACACTTGTTTATATTGAATTGCATTTGCCATTTTTCTGCCCATTCACTCAGTTTGGAGAGGTCTTTTTGGAGCTCTTCGCAATCCCTTTTTGTTTTAACAACCCTGAACAATTTAGTGTCATCAGCAAACTTGGCCACTTCAGTGGCGGGTCAGAGGAGACATGATAGAAGTGTATAAAATTATGCATGCCATTGAGAAAGTGGATAGAGAAAAGTTCTTCTCCCTCTCTCATAATACTAGAACTCGTGGACATTCAAAGAAGCTGAATGTTGGAAGATTCAGGACAGACAAAAGGAAGTACTTCTTTCCTCAGTGCCTTTCAGGATTTTTTGGGGGAAGCCATGACTGTTTAAAGTGGAATAATAGTGGGGGGAAGGTCTGGTGTGAATGTGGCCTGTTTAAAGAGGAATAAATGTACAGTGTGAATGTGGCTCTACTCAGATTAGGCCCATTGAGGTGAATGGAGATGACTAACTTAGTATCGTTCATTTCAGTAGGTCGACTCTGCTTAGGACTAGCACTGGTTTCAACGCAATGAGTATCGAATATCCATATCGAATAAACAAATATCCACTCATCTGCACTCCTGTCTCTCATAATCCGAGCAGGGTGGGATGGGACGGGATGCCATCCCACTTGTTTTCAGGTGAGCACAATTGAAGGGAAGGAAGGGGGCAAAAAAACTAGGGTGGGGGAAGCTTTGGAGGACTCACACTGCAATTTTAAGACAAGTGTACTCAGGAGTAAGTTCCACTGAGTTCAGTGGGGCTCACTCCCAGGTAAGTGGAGTTAGGAGTGCCTAAAATGTGACAGACTCTGTCAGGGAAGCTAGAGCTAGGAATGGACTGTCTAAACAGTTAATTCTTAAGAAACTTAAATGGAGTTCAACCCTCTTGTGCTCTCAGACAAGTGAAAATTGCTGTCCTGAGAGAAGGCAAAGGAGACAGGGAAGCAGAAACCTGGGAGGGGGAGGACAGCTTACTCACAGATAAGCAGAATTAGGATTGCCTAAAAAATCCAAGAAATAAAATAAAATTGTGCTTCCTCCCCCCCCCTTTAAAATCATCCCACTTCCTTTTGCTTTCCATTCCACTTTGGGCCTGTCTTCCAATGCAGCAGGGTGGGCAATCTTGCCCCCCCGAGGACCACATGCAATCGTGGATGGGTGCGAAGTTGAGGGCTGCATCCCATTGGTCATGGCCTGATCTGGGGGTGGGCGGAGCCTCAGCTGTTAGTGAGTGGGGCGATTCACACTCATCCACACACATGCCTCCTTGCCCATGCAAGCCATGCTCCCCCAGCATGATGAAAGGCTGTTTCCTAGGGAGGGGGGGAAATATGACTTACATGGGGAAGGTGGCATTTGGGCTTGGGGGAGTGTGAACTTGGCATGCAGAGAGCAGCATCGGTTGGTGGTGTGAATTTGGTGGCAGAGGGACCACTCGAGTCCTCACCTAAGATGCACTGAAAGTCTCCAAGGGCCTCTCAAAGGCCTCAGGTTGTGCGCATGTGCAATGCAGAACATAGGAAGCTGCTTTATATTGAGCCGAACCATTGGTCCATCTAGCTCAGTATTGTCTACACTGACTGGCAGCGGCTCTCCAGGGTTTCAGGCAGGGTTCTCTCCCAGCCCTATCTGGAAGTGCCAGGGATCGAACTGGGGACCTTCTGCAGGCAGGGCAGATGCTCTGCCACTGAGCTGTGGCCCTTCCCTTACACCAGGTGTTGGGAACCTTTTGCCTCCCAGACGTTGCTGTTGAACTACAACTCCCAACATTCCTGGCTATTGGCCATGCTTGCTAGGGCTGATGGGAGTTGCACTTCTGGAGGGCCAAAGGTTCCTCTCTGAGATATTGTACTCCTATACAAATTTGTAAAAATGCAAACACAATTTGAGTTGGTCTTTCACAGAGGTCAGGTCTCACGCTCCCCTGATGCATTCACTATAGCTGCCCAATTTCCCTGCTTTTTAAAGTTTGATACAAATATCTGTTGGCTATAGGTACGTTCTTAAACCACAAGGTTTTTTACCAGTACGTTAAGCATTTAAATGACAATCACTCAAAGGGGGTGCAGTTGGACACAAAATATGCAGTTGGAAAATATTTTGTGCAGTTGGAAAGCTGGTAGGCTTTAGGTCTGTGTGTTTATTAAACACTTAAATGACAGTCTATATCAGGAACAGCAAGTACACAAATTGTATAAAGGTAGAGTGTACTCATTTGCAATACGTAAGTGAACTCCCCAAGCCATATCAAAACACCTTTTTTCTTTTTGGGTTGGAGCCTCCTCTTCTCCTCTTTCATCTTTGGGCAACTACTGCGTTACTGCATCCTTGCAAATACCATTAAAGTATGTGTAACGGCTAGTTACCAAACTAAGGCTGCAATCCATTACACATTTTCCTGGGATTAAGTCCCATTGAACCCAATGGCACTTACTTCTGAGTACACATGTGTTGGATTGCAGCCTAAGGCAGATCCATGAATGAATTGTCGCTGTATAGTAGATAAGAACTACCGACTCTTATGGAGAAAACACACTGATACAGGGTCTCAGCAAGGAGGAGAGGACACTGTGTGTTTGGCTCTTTTCAAAACAAATTTGAATTTGTGCAGTTAGAAGATCTGCTTTTTTAAAAAAACCACCCTGGTTTATCTACCTTCCAGTCTTCTGTCCCCTACACATAACTTTACTGCAACAAACACACACACATTTCTTTGGATGAGTTACTCACCGAGAGAATGGAGCCTCAGGTAGCCACCATAATCATTAGGCAAATTTTTTTTACAAAACTGTTGCTCCCTGCAAGGTAGTCCACATCAGCCCTGGTTAGGGACAGGGGAGAAATCTGATTCAGTTCACAATAAAAGCTGAATCTACCAGAATTCACACTTTCTGAAACAATGTGAGTACTGAAACACAGTCATCCCTACAAATTTGCACTCATCCGAATTTTGTGATGCCGCTTTCCAACCTAGCAATGTTTACAAATATGCATATACTGTATTAGGGGAAAGTGTGCATAAAAATGAATATATTTGTGAAAATAACATATTAAAAAGTGTTCTATTACAGGGGTTCCCAAACTGTGGTCTTCAGGCTTTCTTCAGGTAGTCTGCAGCATGTCGGTGAAGAACACTTACTATTTGGACTTGATGTAATTTTTGGGAAGGCTGGGTTAGTGTCTCGGGACTATGACAGGGCAGAGCTGGGCTAGTGAATTCCTTTTTTGTCATTTCCCCTGTAAGGAAAGATTGCATCATTTATTTATTTATTTATTTATTTATTTATTCATTCATTCATTCATTCCTTGCACTTGTATACCGCCCCATAGCCGAAGCTCTCTGGGCGGTTTACAGCAACCAAAAACATTAAAACAAATATACAATTTAAAATACATATTTTAAAAACAATTTAAAACACAATTAAAAAATTTAAAACAATTTAAAACACATGCTGAAATGCCTGGGAGAAGAGGAAAGTCTTGACCTGGCGCTGAAAAGATAACAGTGTTGGGGGCTTGGGGGCTTTTTAGTTGGAAAGACAAGAATATTCTAACCTTACTTTATGACCCTTCTCCTCTGCTTTTTTAACCTAAGAGACATAGGTTCCATCTGGCCCAATACATTTAAAGCAGAACCATACCGCTTTAAACAGTCATGCCTTCCCACTAAGAATCCTGGGAAGGGTGCTGAGAGTTGTTAGAAGATCCCTATTCCCCTCACAGAGCTACAATTCCAAGAATGCTTTAACAATCAATTCCTCTTCCCAAGGAACTCTGAGAATTGTAACACTGTGAGAATAATAACAACTTTCAGAACCCTTAACAAACTAGTTCCCAGGATGTGATAGAGATGTATAAAATTATTCATGGTGTGTAGAAAATGGATAGGGGAATGTTTTTCTCCTTCTTTCCTAATACTAGCACCTGGTGCCATCCAATGAAGCAGAATGTTGGAAGATTCGAGACAGGCACAGGACAGTCCCTCTTCACACAGCACGTAGTTAAACTATGGAATTCACTTCCACAAGAGGTAGTGATGGCCAGCATGGATGGCTTTAAAGAGGATAAGACAAATTCATGGAGGATAAGACTGGCAATGGCTACTAGCCATGACAGCTATATTCTATGTCAACTGTCAGAAGCGTCTGAATACCATTCATTTTCTGAACACCATTTTCTGGAAATCACAAGTGGGGAGAGTGCTATTGCACTCAGGTTCTGCTTGGACATCTGGTTGGTCACTCTGAGAACACGATGTTGAACTAGATGGGCTTTTGACCTGATCTTATCTTCTTATATTCAAGTCATCTAGCTAGTAGTCATAATTGCATGCCTAGATTTAAGTCTGTGATATTAACAGAGTTACACTCGATACGTTTCTGTTTCTGTTGTGTGATTACGGACATCATTATGTTCTTCTTTTACTAAAGAAACACTTGGAATACAACACCTCAAAGCCTAAGAGGGCTTGTTAAAGCACTCCAGGCTTAACTCTGGCATCTCCAAAACTTTGGGGCAACTTGCGTAACTCTTCCCTCGTGAGTTAACTGCGAAAGCGTCAGACTGCAATCCTCAAAGCGCCCTCTTTGACGTCCCGATCAGTGTTATGAATTCTCGCCAATGACAGGCAATGCCTGTTTAGGGAGAAAGAGCATAAAAGATCTCCAGAATTCACAGCCTGATGCAACAAAGCAAAATGTAACAAGTCAGTCCTCTTGCTTTATAATTTGGATATTATTTTGCAGGTTTATTTTTACCACTAATCCTTTGGTCTCTGTAGCGTCCCCAGAAAGCAAACTTGACCGTAAGTAGCGGAAGGCAGATTGCTTCTACACTGACATTTTCACAAAAGAAAAGCAAAATGTAAAGAGACCTGATCTCAATCCAAAATTGATTGTGGATAAGGGGGAATTTAGATCTAGGATTATTCATTTGACACATTAACCAGAGCCTACATTTTACAGTAGTCTTCTTATACCAAGGGGAAGAAGCAAATTCATCTCAGACAGTTGATATTCTTATTAACACGTCCTGGAAGGATCAGAAGCAACTTTGAAGGGAGTGTTGTAATTATCTGTTGAAAAATTATTTTTTTCAATTGAACACTAGGAGTTTGTCCAGAAATATCTCTGTCCTGCATATCCCCAGCACCTCTGCAAAGAAATGTAAGTGGTATTTTATTCATTCAGTTGGGGATGGGAGGTTTGGGGACACAGGTCTTCATAAATGAACAAAACATCTCTTTTAAAATTAAATACAGAATGATACCTGTAATCATGCCTGTCACTGAGGTTTTAGTTAGCCCATTGCTAGCTATTGTTAATTTTGAAATGGGTGAACTAATATTCATTGACACTGTTCATCAATATGTATTCCATATTTGCACCACCCACATGCAGAAATCAGCCACATTATCCAGCATCATGAGAAAAATATGTTTAAAGAATAACAAGCTTGTAGTCCTTCCTGTTTTCAACTCTGTGTGTGACACATGGCAGCATCTCAAAGCTTTGCGTGTGTGTGTGTGTGTGTGAAAGAGAGAAAGAGTCTTTGCCTTCTGACTAGCAGAAGCAGTAGAAATCATGCAAATAAACTGATTATTTGCAAACTATTGTCATTTTCATAATTTATACAAAAGCACACCAGTCAGAGATTGGTAGAACAAAGCTTCAAGCCTTGTAGCACAGCCTACAGTCACAGCCAGATGACCTCTAATCTTCATTTAACATTTATCCTGATTTGTTTGCAGAGAGGTGGTCAGGACAATCCCGTGTTTCCCCAAATTTCTCTCTTCCTTCCTTCCTTCCTTCCTTCCTACCCTCCTTTCTTTCTTCCTCCTTCCTTTATTTTATTGCAGAGGTAGCTAATCTTTTTTTCAGCCCAAGGGTAAATATGGGGAGAAGTTTGATTCAGTCTGCATTTAAAGGTGAATCTAATTCATACTTTCCAAAACAAAATGCAAACCATTCTTCAAAATTTGTCTGAATTTTGCAATGCAGTTCTCTAGCCAAGTAATAGGTGCAAAAATGCATAAACTAGAGTAAGGCGTGCATAACAATGGATATATTCATGAAAGAACATGCAAAATATATTAAGAGGCACCAGCTTTGCAAAATTGCATTAAAAAGGGATATATTAGGAGACATTCTGAAATGCTAATGAATTTTCATGAGGACTTCAAAAAAAATGAGCTGACCTGAAAATGTGGAGAACTAAATGTAGGACTGGCTTGACAGATTAGGCCATCACTACCCAAGGGCTAAATTCACCCTTTGCCAACGTTCCAGGCACTGCTCCCATCAGTAGGTCTAGACACTCCACGCTCTGGCGCATATGTTGATACATAGACCCCTGCCCCCCACCACCACTCAGCTGGTCTAGAAGAAGGCTTATTGCCCCCTCACACCTCAACAAATATTCAATCTGAGGACCTGGGAGGGGATATTTTTGCAGCCTCATCAGGGGGCTGGGCTGGGCAGAGAGTTGCAAACCTCTGCACTCAGCCCCAACTACAGATAATGTGGAAGATCGATGATCAGATCTTCTAATATCTTTTGTCCTTTAGCTAAAAGCAGTCACAGGGCAGCAGGAATGCAGTTTGGTTTGGAACTAAGGTTGCAAAGTCATATGTATTCCACATTGCACCTTCCACATGCAGAAATCAGCCACATTATCCAGCATCATGAGAAAAAACATGTTTAAATAATGACAAGTTTCTAGTCCTCACTGTTGTAAAGGTATTTCAAGTATGTGCGTGACACATGGCAGCATCTCAAAAGCTATGTATGGGAAAGTGTGTGTGTGTGTGTGTGTGTGTGTGTGTGTGTGTGTGTGAGAGAGAGAGAGAGAGAGAGAGAGAGAGAGAGAGTCTTTGCCTTCTGACTAGCAGAAGCAGTAGAAATCACGTGAATGAATTGATTATTTGCAAACTATTGTCATTTTCATAATTTATATAAAAGCACACCAGTCAGAGATTGTTAGAACAAAGCTTCAAGCCTTGTAGCACAGTCTACAGTCACGTCCAGATGACCTCTAATCTTCATTAAACATTTATCCTGATTTGTTTGTACAGTTTACAGAGAGGTGGTCAGGGCAATCCCTGCTTCCCTTACACAGACATACACACACAAACACACAAAAGACTTCCATTGAAATTATTTTCCTACACCAGTCTTTTCCTTGGCGTAACTTTGGCCCAGATCCGCACCAGCAGGAGCACTCCAGATGGGAGTTGGATGTTGCATAAGTCTCCCCCCTTGGCTCTTCCTCCGACACACCCCTGAAATGCCCCTTTTTGGGGCCTTCCACCAGCACCCTTTCCTCCATGATAGACTCCCCCACAAGGCCACCAGCTGATCCGGAGCAAAGGGCATCAACCAGTGGAGCCCAGCAAAGCCGGGACCCTGCCAGCTCAGCTGGGGGTCTGGCACAGCCATCTCCCCTCACCCGGCATAAATATGAGTTGGATTGCCCTTTAAATTCACAACTCAGGAAGGCCAGTTACCTTCCTAGTCCTATAAGCATTAACCCTTTTGTGGCTTTTTCTCCCAGTGCAGTGGGTATTAATCAAAGACTACTGCTTATCCCAACACCTTTTTCTGTGGTCATCCCCAGACTATGGAGCTTCCTTTCCCCCCTCCCCCAGAGGTGCTCATGGCCTCTATGCTGCAGATTTTCATAACCTTATTTAATACACCTTTTTCAAACCACTTTTTCTTATAGAAAGTTTTGTCTAGAACACTGCGTTACAGAAGATATCCATTGTTTATGGGTGCATCCGGACTGTCACTGTTTTGTAGGAGGGATTCAAGTGCATACCATAAATTTAGGTTTGCAAACTTAAAGAGGATTCACTAATAGGCCAAAAAACCTTGCAGTTTAAAAATGTACCTATAGCCCACAGATATTTCTATCAAACTTTAAAATGCAGGGGAAATGGGCAGTTATAGTGAATGCACCAGGGGACCAGGGGACTTGACCTCCTCTCTGAGATATTTTACTGCCCTACAAATTGGTCAAAATGCCAACACCATTTGGGTTGGTCTTTCACAGTCCAATCCACTTCCTGTGTAGCTTGGAATAATTTGGTAACATGTGCCTCTGAGCATATGGTGAGTGGTGGCAACACCTGCCATCTCCAAAAATTACATTTTTATATGTTTGTTTGTGTTCTTCTTGCTTTGCTTCTTTCCTGTATTACTATTATTTCTACAGAGAATTTACCCTAGAAAATTATATTTCTCTCATTAGTCATCCTGGAAATCTGTGTCAAATTTATTTTTATTAATTTCAAAGCCTTTTTACTGGTCAGCGTCATATGATGGTGAAGGCAGTCTTTTGTTTTTCAAATTGGAGGTCATGTTCTTTTTCTATTTTAGGTGCAATCACAGTTGAATCTGAAACTGCAGTTTGATGTAAAATCAGACTGATTACAGTATGTGGCTACTTAAGCAATGAATCTAGCTGTTGGAAAAAACAAACTTGCCTTGCCCAAGATGCATGTGTTCAGCCTGCTATGTTTCAGTCACTTCACTTAAGGAAAAGTGGGCATGATCAATAAAAAAACATAGAGCACACATAGAAATTTGCTAGAATATGTTTCACCTCCCACTGTTTTATCTTGTGCAAACTGAGACACTCTTAATGTCCACTGGAGACTATTCTGCCAAGCAGTCAGTGGCATTATTCCACAATTGTTTTTGGAGTTTTTTTAGTGTAAATTTTGCAAAGTGTTGCTGTACTTCACATATTCACAGAATCAGGAGCAAAACAAAATCATTTACTATAGGCAACTTCACTAAAATTGCAAAGTAAATCAAACATATTTAAAGTGACTATCTGAACAATATCAACTGTTTTAATATTGTTGCTTGCTCCCTGCTAAACATCAGCACAGCACATGTCTTGTTTCTGTTATTTGGGCTGATTGCAGGTGTTGTCACCACTCACCATATGCCCTGTAGGGCAGTACAATATCTCAGAGAAGAGGTCAGATCTCCTGGTCCCCTGGTGCATTCACTATAGCTGCCCAATTTCCTTGCTTTTTTAAAAGTTTGATAGAAATATCTGTTGGCTATAGGTACGTTCTTAAACCACAATGGGTTTTTTACCTATTAGTGAATTTCTCTGCTTTTTAATCTAGGAGGTAAGAAATGGGATCCTGTGCAAGTTTGCTGAGAATGGATTGGTCATTTGCATGCTAATTGAGTCTGGTGGAAATTACTCCCATGCAAACATGCTTAGGATAGGTGAAACTGACTAGGGGGAGGGGCAGGGAGGGGAGGAGGGGGAAGGGGAGAGGAGAGGAAGGGTAGGGATAAGGAGGAGGGGGAGGAGAGAGGGAGGGGGAGGGGAAGGGAGGAGATTGGATGAGTGGGCACTGGGCAGAGGGAAAGCCTCTGTCCAAAAGGAAAACATTGTGAACAGTATCATTGTTTCCCCCACCTTTTTATTCTTCAGCAGGCACATGTCTCCTACCCAAATTTAAAGCAAAGCTATCCCTGGCCACATCCACACCAGGCCTTTATTTCACTTTAGACAGTCATGGCTTTCCCCAAAGAAGTATAGTTTGCGAAGGGTGTTGAGAGTTACTAGGAGATGCCCGATTCTCCTCACAAAGCTACAGTCCCCAGAAAGGCAGCTGACTGTTAAACCACTCTAGCCATTGCAGCTCTGTCAGGGGAATAGGAGTCTCCTAACAACTCTCAGCACCCTTCACAAACTACACTTCCCAGAATTCTTTGGGGGAAGCCATGACAGTCTAAAATGAAATAAAGGTCTGGTGTGGATGTGGCCAGGGACAACTTTGGTTTAAATTTGGGTGGGAGGCTACATGTGCCTGCCGAAGAATGAAAAGGTCGGGGAAATCCTGAAAAACAATGATCCTGTTCACAATAATCTACCCTCCACATAAGCGTTCTGCAAGCAAATCAGAATAACTGCTCAATAAATAGGTTGTGTGGTAGAGCCCTATGTTACTCTGTTGTTTGTTTCTGAATAATGGTTAAATTTGCTGCTTTTTGTCACTTTTGATATTTTAGGTTGTTTGCATTTATTGTGACTTTACAAGATTGTGAGCCGCCTCTTGGTAAGCCATGCACCAAAAGGTGGCATATAAATAATTGTATAAACAAATATAAATATATTTTTCTCCTTCACAACTAATACCAGCTTCAGACTGGGGCCATGGCACAGAGCAAAGGATTAACCCTCTCCCAGTGCCATGGCCTTGATCCAACCCTGCCCTCTGCAGCTGTTTTTACCTTTTTTAAAAACACGCACACACATTGAGTCAAGACATTAGACAATCTCTGCAAAAACTAAATCTGTGTGAAAGTGTGCACCTAATCTGAAAAAATTGGAAAAGGCAAGAAGCCAAAATCAGAAACGGAGAGTCCTTGAGATCATCTTTATATGCACATAGAAATACCTTTCAGATAAGAACACGTTCTCTTCACCCATGCATGTAAGATGTTCTCAAGCAGAACAATCAAAAGTTGACCCTTATAGGGTGGGTAACAGGCCACCTACTAGCCCAGGATAACTTGTTGTAAGACCCTTCTCTCCAAGGCCAGCTCGGCCAAAGCATAAACATTCACTTTATAATGACTATCTGTACTAGCCCACATACATGAATGATTTAGACTAGCCCATGTAGCCAGTTGGCACACTTTGTGAAAGGAAGCATTCAGAGCAAAGGCTGCAGAAAAAGCTACTGCTCTGGTACAATGTGCCAAAATTTTAGACGGCGGGGACAAATGCAAACAGCTGTATGCTAGGGTGATGCAGGCTTTAATCTATCTTGCCAAAGTGGCATTCAGAACTTTATTGCCTAGGGAAGAAGGGTGAAAGGATATAAAAATAAATCTGCTTTAGCAGAGATTCCCAACTTTTTCCTTTCCTTGTCTTTTTCTTTTAAAGCTTGGATCTCCTCTCCCTGTATATTTGGGGTGGTTCCATCTGTTTCAACACAAAGAGACTCTGATCCCATCATAAACGTTTCAGTCTCTCAACCTCCCTATTTTGTCCTGCATTCCTTCCCGCTTCAGCTGCAAATGAACATGGGACCAGAGAATTTCACTACGGTGAAGACATTCATCCTGTTAGGCCTCACCACCAACCACAACACTGAATTGGCACTCTTTGTTTTTTTCACTGCCATCTATACCCTGATCCTAGTTGGCAACACTCTCATCATAATCGCTATCTTCTATGACCAACGTCTCCACACCCCCATGTACTTCTTTCTCAGCAACCTCTCCTTCATTGATGTCTGTCATTCTTCAGTGATCATACCCAAAATGCTGGCCGGTTTCCTAGAGGAGACAAAGACCATCTCCTATGGAGAATGCATGGCCCAGATGTTCTTCCTCCACCTCTTTGCTTGTACAGAGATCTTCCTCCTCACCATCATGGCCTACGACCGCTATGCCGCCATATGCCATCCTCTCCACTACACCACCATCATGAACCGCCGGGTCTGCATCCTGCTGGGTGTGGGCATGTGGATGGGTGGCTTCCTGCACTCCATTGCCTTTGTAGCATTGCCGCTCAATGCACCCCTCTGCGGCCCCAACAGAATCGACCACTTTTTCTGTGATGTGCCTGTGGTCGTGCAACTGGCCTGCACCAACACATTCATGTTCGAAGTCCTCATCGTCTCCAATTCAGGGTTGATCTCGGTGGTCTGCTTTATCATTCTGGTCATCTCCTACATCGTCATCCTCATTTCTTTGAGGAACCGCTTCACTGAAGGACGGCGGAAGGCTCTGTCCACTTGTGCCGCTCACCTGACAGTGGTAACCTTCCTCCTGGGGCATTGCATCTTCATCTACCTGAGACCGGCCAGGACTTTGCCTGCGGACAAAGTGTTTTCCATTTTCTTCTCGGCTGTCACACCACTGCTCAACCCAATCATCTACACCCTGCGGAACGAGGACATGCTGAACGCCCTGAACAAGCTGCGAGGTCGACAGACCAACGTGGGAGGCAAAGGACATTAGAAGGAAGAGGAATAAAATGTTGCATTTATGAAGGTGAAAGGCTGTTTTATTGTAAGCGTTACTTGCATATTTGTAAAAGGAGACAGATTTTGACAATAAGAAATTCAGATTAAACAAGATTTCCTACTGAACTCCAGTAGACCCCAGAATCCAGCAGTGGATTTGAACGCCTGGTTTTTGGTAGATTCATTTCAGGGCAGGATCCATACCCTTCAGAGTGTGTGTCTGTTCAAAATAGATTTATGTTGGGCCTCCAGGTAACGCAAGTGTGGAGAACCACAAGTACAGGGGCCAATTGTGGCCCCCCAATCTCTCTATCTGGCCCTCAAAACTTTTCCCAGGCCACATCTCTTCTCCAGCCACTCCCCCTCTTCCTAGGCCACATTCCTCATCAGCTTCGCTTTTGTCTTGTTGGAATGTGTCCTAGAACTCAGATAATGCCTGGACAGAGGACAGGTAGAAGTGTGTGTGTGTGTGTGTGTGTGTGTGTGTGTGTGTGTGTGTGTGTGTAAACTAGTCTATAGTGTACAAAGATGAAATTGAACCTTTGTTGCTCTGCCCACTATGCATCAGGCCCCACTCATCACTGCAATGTGGCCCTCACACTGAAAAAGGTTTCCTACCCCTTTGGTAACATCAGGCAGGCCTTCTAGGGTCAGGAGCGTGGTGAAGACATCATCCATACCGGAGGGCTCAGTCCTGGGTCCTGTGCTCTTCAACTGTTTTATTAATGACTTGGATTAGGAGTTGATGGAATGCTTATCAAAATTGCAGATGATACAAAATTGGAAGGGAACGCTAATACCCTGGAGGACAGAAACAAAAACAGTGATATTGATAGGCTGGAGTACTGAGCTGAAAACAACACAATGCAATTTAACAGGGATAGGGTCCACCCATAAGGGGAAAAAACCAAATGTACAGTTATAAGATGGGGGTTACCTGGCTCAGCAATGCTACATGAGAGAAAGATTTGGGAACTGTTGTTGATCACAAGCTGCATAGGAGTCAATAGTGCAATGTGGCTGCAAAAAAGGCAAATACTATTTTAGGCTCCATTAACAGAAGTATATTTTCCAAATTGCGTGAGGTACTAATTCCCCTCTATTTGGCACAGGTTAGGCCTCATCTTGAGTACTGCCTCCAGTTCTGGACACGGCACTTTAAGAAGGATGCAGACAAACTGGAACAGGTTCAGAGGAGGGCAACAAGGATGATCAGGGGACTAGAAACAAAGCCCTATGAGGAGAGACTGAAAGAACTGGGCATGTTTAGCCTGGAGAAGAGAAGACTGAGGGGAGATATGATAGCACTCTTCAAGTACTTTTCAATCAGAGGAGGGCCAGGATCTCTTCTTGACTGTCCCAGAGTGCAGGGCATGGAATAATGGGCTCAAGTTACAGGAAGCTAGATTGTGGCTGAACATCAGGAAAAAAAACCCTCTAAACTGTTATAGCTGTACCACAATGCAACCAATGACCTAGGGAGGTGGTGGGCTCTCCAGCACTGGAGGCATTCAAGAGACAGCTAGACAGCAACCTGTCAGGTATGCTTTAACTTGGATTCCTGCATTAACCAAAGGTTAAGCCAGCTTAAACTGACGGGATGCTTTGGCTAAATGTCATAAGAACATAAGAAGAGCCCTGCAGGATCAGACCAAAGGCCCATCGAGTTCAGTGTCCTGTTCTCACAGTGGCCAACTGGAAGCCTGAAAGCAGGATGTGAGCACAAGAGCACTCAAGAGCATGTCAAGAGAAACATCAGCCTACCTGATTTAATCCTTAGTGCGGGGATGGGGCAGCTGTCGTCCTCCAGGTGCTATTGGACTCCAGCTCCCATCGGCCCCAGCCAACATGGCCAATGGTCAAGAATGATGGAGCAGTAGTCCAGCCACATCTGGAGGGCCACAGCTTCCTGATCCCAACCGTAGCCTTTCCAAGAAGGGCTGGAAAGACTCCTGTGTGAAACCCTGGAGAGCCACTACCAATAAGTGTAGACTCCAGTTCTCATTGACCCGCAGCCAGCATGGCCAATAGTCACAGATTAGGTTCGTTCATATTAAAATGTGAACTGAACGAAAGTTCTCCCCCATCCCTCCTATCAGGCATGCCAAATACACAGCAAGACAGTATCATCTTTACTTGGCATCTGAATGTGAACAGAATATGGGGGAGGGTCCCAAAGTAGTGGGCTTCACAGCCTGGGTGCTACAACTGACAAGGCCCTGTCCGGTGTTCCTACCAACCACCCTTCTGTCAGCAGTAGGGCATGGAACAGAACCTCCATTGAGAACCTGAACCAATAGGCAAGATCACCATTTGACTATTTGGATCTCATTCAGGACTTTAGGTTTATCACCAGCTCTTTGGACTGGGCCTGGAAACAGACCAGAGGCCAATGAATGCTGCATAATGTCCATAACATGAGTTCTGCTGGATCAGAACAAAGGCCCATCTACTGAAGCGTTCTGTTTCCAAGTGGTAGCTTAGGTGCCTATGGGAAGCTCACAAGCCAGAAATGAGCACGGCAGTGCCCTCCCACTCATGATTCCCAGCAACAGAAATATCCTGCCTCTGATACTGAAGGCATAATGGCCAATAGCCATTGATAGCCTGTCTCCATTCATTTGTGTAATCCCCTTTTAAAGACATCCAAGTTGGTGGCATCATTATATCTTGTAGGATGTAGTGCTGGCTGGGACCGATGGGAGGTGTACTTCGAAACATCTCAAGGGCACCAGGTCAGGGAAGTCTGCCCTAGAGAACCCAAGAAAGTCCTGGAGGCCTCAAACTGTGGGTCAAACCCTAAGACCAAACCCTAACACTGGAGTGAGCAAGCTGGTGCCCTCAGATGTTGTAAGTAAGTCTAAACACACATAACTGAAACAACTGCATATTCCTTCCCTTCCTCTGTTTCAAACAGCTATAATTTTGGGGTTCCCTGGGAAGAGGGACTCTGGCAATTGAAGCTCTGTGAGGGGAACAGGGGCTCTCCTAATAGCTCCCAGCCCCCTTACCAAGTTGCATTTCCCAGGCTTCTTGGAGGAAGGCCTGACTGTTGAAAGAGGAATAATAGTGAATGTGGACCTACTTAGAGTAGACCCATTGAGGTGAATGGAGATGGCTAACTTAATATCATTAATTTCAGTGGGTCTACTCTGCGTAGGGCTAGCATTGGATTCAACCCCAAAAGCCTAATATCCATTCATCCGCCTGCCTCCCTTTCATATTCAGAGAGGAGTGGGATGGGATAGGATGCCATGCCACTTGTTTTCTGGTGAGTCTCGCCTAAAAAAAAAAAATTGCATTTCCTTCCCCCCCCCCACTTCCTTTTGCTTTTATTTTATTATTTTATTTATTAAAATTATATCCCGCCCTTTCTCCCAGTAGGAGCCCAGGGCAGCAAACAAAAACTCTAAGAACACTCTAAAACATCATAAAACAGACTTTAAAATATATTAAAATAAAACATCTTTAAAACACATTAAAACAAAAAATGATTAAAAACATCTTTTTAAAAAAAAAAAAATTAAACATCTTAAAAAGCAATTCCAACACAGAGACAGACTGGGATAAGGTCTCTACTTAAAAGGCTTATTGAAAAGTGAAGGTCTTCAGTAGGTGTCAAAAAGATAACAGAGATGGTGCCTGTCTAATATTTAAGGGGAGGGAATTCCAAAGGGGAGGTGCCACAACACTAAAGGTCTGTTTCCTATGTTGTTCGGAACAGACCTCCTGATAAGATGATATCTGCAGGAGGCCCCCACCTGCAGAGCATAGTGATCGAGTGGGTATATAAGGGGCAAGGCAATATTTCAGGTATCCTGGTCCCAAGTTGAACTGGGCTTTGTACACCAAAACCAGCACCTTGAACTTAGCCCGGTAGCAAATTGGCAGCCAGTGCAATTCTTTCAGCAGTGGGGTGACATGTTGACGATACCCTGCCCCAGTGAGCAGTCGCGTTGCCACATTTTGCACCACCTGCACCTTCTCAACCAACCTCAAGGGAAGCCCCACACAGAGCGCATTACAGTAACCCAGCCTGGAGGTTACCAGTGCGTGGACAACAGTGGTCAGGCTATCCCAGTCCAGAAACAGCCACAGCTGTCTTAGCAGCCAAAGCTGGTAAAAGGCACTCCTAGCCACTGAGGTCACCTGGGCCTCTAACGACAGAAATGGATCCAGGAGCACCCCCAGACTACGACCCCATCCAAAGCAGCAACTGACCAATTATCTGGGCTCAGGAACTACAACTCCCATCATGCCTGGCTATTGGCCATGCTTGCTGGGGCTGATGGGAGTTGCACTTCAGCAACATCTGGAGGGCCAAAGGTTCCCCAGGCCTGTCCTAAACATAGCAAGCTGACTTATATTGAGTCATACTATTAGTTGATCAAGCTCAGTGCTGTCAGTGCCAGGAGCAGGGAACCTGTTTATTTTATTTATTTATTTTATTTACATCCCGCCCTTCCTCCCAGCAGGAGCCCAGTCCAAGGGCCACGTCTCAGGGCCACATGCCAATGGTGGGCAGGGCCAGAGGCAATTGTGGGTGGAGCACTGAGTATAAATGTTACCCTTTTCCAGAAGGCTAGTTTCCCTATCCTCCATCCAGGCAAGCGCGAGGCATTGTCAGTGTTCAAAGACACATTCCAGCCTTGCAAAAACAGTCAAGGAGAGTAAAGTAAGGCCTGGGAGGGGGAGTGGCCTGGCAGGAGGGGGTGTGGCTCTGGGAGGGGGAGTGGCTTGCAGAGAATCCCAAAGGCCAGAGAGAGTCCTGGAGAGTTATATTTGCTTTCTCTCACACACACGCCATGCCTGAGATTCTCCACCTCTGCCCCATATTGACTGGCAGTCGCTCTCCCGTGTTTCAGATGGAGGTCTCTCCCAGCCATTCCTAGAGATGCTGAGCATTGAACCGGGGACCTTTCACATGCAAAGCATGTGCTGCTGTACCCACTGAGCAACCACTGCCCTTGCCCTAAAAGCCACAGCCCTTCCTACTGGTTCATCTCATCCTTCCAGTTTGGTGCTCTCATTAGCGTAGATAAGAGATCGTTCCCCATGATCCTTGACATCAAGAGATCATTTGGCCCCTTTCGGTACCGTGTAATTCCACAGCAAAAAAGGGGGAAAAAGAAAAGTCTTCTTGGCCTAATGAATTCCCCTTAGATCCTATTAAAAGTTTCTGTGATGAGGGATGCTGACTGATGAAATCTTGCCAGCAGGTTGCTAAGATTTTAATTAAACAAAGGCAGAGGTTTTTGTGTGGTGGAAGAGTAATGGCCAGATGTGCCCAAGAAAGTCAGTAATTCAGGCCTACATAAAAAGCTGTAGGGCGAGAAACCCATTTAAAGGGTTATATTAGGGAAAGAGTAAGCCTATCTATCTGATTTTTTAAATTTAATGTTACACTCTTCCCGCCATCCTAATGAGACCATCTCGAGTTGTTGATTTCTAAGCAGAGGTTTATTATTTATTCATTCATCTATTAATTAATTTATTTATTGCTTTTCTATCCCTCCCTTTCCTCCAAAGAGTTCAGGGTAGCATGCAGGCATGGTTCTCCTCCTCCTCATTTAATCCCTACAACAATCCTGTGAGGATAGGCTGAGAGGCAGTGACTAGCCCAAGGTCACCCAGTGAGCTTCGTGGCTAAGTAGGGAACTGAACTCTGGTCTCCCAGATCCTAGTCCAGCACTCTAACCACTACACCACATGGAGATGTGGAGAGCAGGGGTTGGACTCAATGGCCCTTCCAACTTTACTATTCTATGATTCTGGAGGCTCACACATCTAGCTAGAATCCATGTGCTTTGACCGGGAACGTTTGCCTCCATCTCTAGAACGGGGACAGCACCCAGTAAGGAGAGAAAAACCCTCTGTGCATGGTCAGAGGCAATCCTTCAATTTGTTGTTGGTTTTGAAATCGCCCATTAATTTGGGGAGTGGGGTTTGAACCCTGGCATGCTTCACCTTGGGGAAGAGTCCATAGCGCTATAGATGAGCACATGCTTTGCATGATTAAGGTCCCAGGTTTGATACCCAGGACCTTCAGTCTAAAGGAAAAAATTGTCAGAAGACGGGCAAGTGGAGGCTGGTCCATTAGGGCAAATGTGGTGCTGCCACACCAATATTAGTCTGCCCTTAGCCACTCCCCACCTGCTTGACTTCCTGCTTAACACTGTCTGCCAACTCCTTCCTTCATAGTCTGAATGTTGCCCCTTGTAGAACTCAACAGGGGGAAGAAGGATGGGGACAAAACTAGAATTAGTTGGCTCCGCCTGTCATTGGCTCTGGCTCCGCCTTCTATTTGGGCTCCCTGCCTTCTGCCCCCACCAGTCCCAATGCTCTCCACTAATAACTAGTCTAAGAAAGACCTATCCTGAAGAGCAGGACAGCCACTGGCAGTGGGAATAGATAGCATTGGGCAAGATGACCCAGAAGTCTGACTCAATAAAAGACAAATTCATAAACTGTATTAAAATTGAACTCCTGCCATCCATCTTCCTTCTGGGCATTCTCATTTTGTGTGTGTGTGTGTTTAACAAATTGGCTCCCTTACGTGTGCACCATTGGACATCAAGGGGAGGGAGGAAAGGGTTTCCCATCACTTGTAGGTAACAGGACAATAAACCATCAAGGCTCAGAGTTTCTCCAAGTATAAATCCCAACTGTGCATAAAAAGAGAAATGGCGTCACATGAGACCTTGATTACATGTTACCAGTTATCACAGAAGTCCTGCTGTAGGGAGAAGTTAGCCCCTGGATCGTGGCAGCAGCACGTTTATTATAAGGTTTCCCAGGGGTGCTCTCTGTATGGTCAGGAACCCTTGATACACTCCCCCCCGTATATGGAATTCCCTACTGACACTGACCATTGTGAGTTTAGAAGCCAGGTAAAGACCTATTTCTTTACCTAGGCTTTTAGATGATTTGTGTTAATGTGCTGTACGTTTTTTAAAGTGTTTTATGTTTTTGATTTATTATGTTTAATGTTTCTATTATTTTTATTACTGTGACCTGTGCTGGGATGCCTTCTCGGGAATGAAGAAGAGGCTACAAATATTTTAAATAAATAAATAAATGTTTCCTGGTTGTTTGGGATCATAGCTCAGTGGCAGAGCTGACTGGCTGGAATCAACTGTGAAGTACATGCTTTACTCACAGAAGGTGGAGTGGTATCTATTCTTAACAGGATCAGGTTGAGGGTGATAGGGAAATCCCTTCCCTGAGACCACCGGCTGCATTAACAGCCATGAATTAACATTCATGTGCATATCATGAAATGTAATAGTTTCATTCTATTATTTTCTTGGGACAGTATTTGAGTTCCCTTTGTGAAAAATGTTGATGGATTATTTTTTGATTTATTGTTTTTTAGCAAAAACAGACCACAGCCCTCCCTGTGCTCCACTACAGGAAAATATATAAAAGAAATAACTGATTTGGGGATGGTTTAAGAGGGTTAAAAGTTATTTATTAAATTTTCAGGTGGATTAAAAATATATATAAATGCAGGAGAGAAAGGGAAGAAAGGAGGGATTGTTTTAAAAGACACCAGTTATACAATTATCACTGGCTTGTTATACAAGAGAAAGGAACTGATATGTATTGGCTGGTGTCTATCAATATTGAGCCATCTCCCCACCCCACCCTAGTCTACCAAGTAAGTTTGAAAAATGGGAGCAAAACTTTAAACTTCGCAATGTATTCTTTGTTTTCTACTCACCCTCTCTCATAAGAACATAAGAAGAGTCCTGCTGGATCAGGCCCAGTGGTCCATCTAGTCCAGCCTCCTCACCAGGGCCAGTTCTAAAGGGCGGCCAGGTGGGGCACTGGCCGAGGGCACCTGGGGCTACAGGGTTGCCATCAACCAAGATGGCAGCAGAGGCTTCAGCCCCTTAGGGAAACCTCAGCCGCCATCTTGATTGATGGCAAACCTGCACATGCAGTGCGTGCAGCCGCAAAAAACAGCAGAGAGAAAGGTAGGTGAAGCGGGGGGATGGCGGTCGGCTTAGGATCTCCTGCCCTGCAATCCGCGGTACCAAGCCTGCCGCGAATCGCAGAAGGGGAGTGCCGGGGACCGGGGCAGGCTGGTGCCCAAGGGCCCTGGCATGCCTGGGGCCGGCCCTGCTCCTCACTGTGGCCAATCAGATGCCCATGGGAAGTCCATAAGCAGGACCTGACTCCAAGAGCACTCTCCCCTCCTGTGGTTTCCAGCAACTAGTATTCAGAAGCATACTGCCTCTGATTATGGAGGCAGCGTACAGCCATAGTAGCTAGTAGCAATTTGATAGCCTTATCCTAATCTGGGGTGGCTCAGCCATTAGGCCAGAGAACCTGTGGCCCTCCGGATATTGTTGGACTGCAACAACTCCCATCATCCCCAGCCAGAATGGCCAGTGGTCAGGGATGATGGGAGCTATCATCCAACTACATCTGAGGGCCCCAGGTTCCCTGCCCCTGTGTTCGGCAGAGTGAGGCATCCATCTTGGGGCCACTTGAGGCCACTGATTTTGGCTTCAGCTATGGGGCGGTATATAAATGTAATAAATAAATAAATGTCCTTTCATTTTTACTTCCAGGGACAGGGCAGAGGTGCTTGTGAGATTTTCTGCCTGCAGTGTCAAAATTACTTCGCCATGTTGGGTATTATCTATGTACCATGACTTTGAGAATGAGGTTCCATTTGCTGCTTCTCCTCAGACAGGGAAATGTCTTGGGCTCATCCTGTAGTACTTACAAAACTTCAGTATCTGAAGATGCTGGAACCAATTGGTTTGATGTCAATTCAGTTGGAGTTTCTCTCTCTCTCTCTCTCTCTTTCTCTCTCTCTTCATCTACTAGGAAAAGTGGAGAAATTCTATTCAGTTCTCACTGAAAGGTGACCCTACCTAATTCACACTTTCCAAGACAAGAACCAAAACACAACTATCCTCCAAAATTAGCACCTCTCCGAATTTTGCAATGCTGTTCTCCTGGCAAGTAGTGTGAACAAAAATGCACATACTAGGTGAAAGTGTACATACAAGTGCTTACATTAGTGAAAACATGCAAACATGTATCGGGGAAATCGCTTTGCGGAGTGGTGTATATTAGACAAATTTGCATACAAAAATGTATATCTCAGGAGAAATTTGCACTCAAATGCTGACGACTTTTCATGAGGACTTTTTTAAAACCACAAACTGATGTGCAAATGTGAGAAACTGAGAGAAATCAAAACTGACAGCTTCTCCCATCTCCATGGTCTACCCGTCTTTTGCTGCCTGAGGAGGACAGCCACTCATTTCCTCACAGAGAAGACCTTCCGGTCCCTCAGTTTCTTCATCGCATTCTTCACCTCTTCATTCCTCAGGGTATAGATCACTGGATTGAGCATGGGGGTCACCACAGTGTAGAAGACAGCCACCACTTTTTCTGCCGAGAAGCTGGTCGCAGGGCGGGTGTACAGAACAATACAAGGCCCCAGGAACAGTGCCACAACAAGGAGGTGTGATGCACAGGTAGAAAGAGCCTTGCGCCGACCCTCGGCTGTCCTCCCTCTTAGCGAGATCAGGATGACGACATAGGAAGCCAGTAGGGCCAAAAAACAAACCAAAGAGATCATGCCACTGTTGGACACAATAAGTACCCCGGTAAAGTAAGTGTCGGTGCAGGCCAACTTGATGACCGGGGGGACATCACAGAAAAAGCTGTCTATGACATTAGGGCCACAATAGGGGAGGCGGATGGTGAGGACAGTCTGCACCAGCGAATGGATCATCGCTCCCACCCACAGGGCGCCCACCAACCAGGCACAGATCTTCAGGCTCATGAGGGACATGTATTGCAGTGGGTGGCAGATGGCGATGTAGCGGTCATAGGCCATGATGGTGAGGAGGAAGATCTCAGCACAGGCAGAGAGGTGGAGGAAGAAGAGCTGTGCCACACAGCCACCAAAGGAGATCGTCTTCTGGACAAACAGGAAATCGAGGATCATCTTCGGGGCGGTGACTGAGGAATGGCAGATGTCAATGAAAGAAAGGTTGCCCAAGAAGAAGTACATGGGGGTGTGCAGACACCGGTCAGAAGCCACAGTCACAATGATGAGGACATTCCCTGCTAGGATAAGCAGGTAGACGATAGAGAAGATCACAAATAAAGTCAGCTCCAGTCCCCGGTTACTAGTCAACCCCAAGAACACAAAATGGGTCACTGTGGTGTAGTTTTGACCATCCATTTATACAGGGCAGAGGAAGGTCATTCAATCCACCTGAACAGAGAAAAGTATATATTTGTACGTACAAGACATTCATACAACACATTTATATTGTACACCCTGCATCATCAACTCCCTTTCCTCAGAGGCCAGTCCACGACATTTTGGTGACTGAGGCAAATGAACAAGATGTTCATCCATTCTGTGTACAAAACTGTCAGAGCGGCAGTTGATCTAACTTCAGCACTCTTGAAGTTAGCAAGTTAGAGGGTGCGGGACATGCTGTATGGCTTAGGGATATGGGAGAAATTTGATCCAGTTTGCATTTGAAGGTGAACTTACCCAATTGGCACTTTCTGAAACCATATGCAAACTGAAACTCAGCCATCCTTCAAAATTCTCAGTTCTCTGAATTTTGCAATGCAGTTCTCCAACTAAGTGATGTGTACAAAGATGCATATACTAGGATTAACTGTGCATATAAATGCATATATTCGTAAAAATAACATACACAAATGTGTTATATGAGGAGAAATTGCTTTGCAAAAAATATGTATATTAGGAAACATTGAATATAAAAATATGTATCTATGCAGAAATATGCCCTAAAATGCTAACAAATTTACCTCAGGATTTTTTTAAAAAATTCAAGCTGATATGGAAATGTTTGCATTTAAAGGTGAACCTACCTAATCTGCTCTTTAAGAAACAATATGTGAACCAAAACACAGCCGTTCTTCAAAATTTGCATTCGCTGAATTTTGCAATTCAATTCAGCCAAGTAATGTGTACATTAATATATATACTGAGGAAACTGAGGGAAAATGTGCATGAAAATGCATATATTGGTGAAACTAACATACAAAAATGTTAGGGGAAATTGCTTTGCAAAATTGAATATTAAAGAAAATTGAATACAAAAATGTGTACATTAGGAGAAAGTCACACTAAAATTCTACTGAATTTCCATGAGGACTTTTTTAAGAAAAGGCAAATGGGTGTGGAAATGTTGAGAACTGAACTTAAGAAAAGAAAAATGAAAAACCAAGGGAAACTGAATTTGACAGATTCGCCCATCTCTATATGGCACACATACATAAGCTGCTTCCAGACAGTCAATATTTTGTGTCTGTGGAGCATGTGTGGGGGGGTGGAATTCAAGTGCCTACCAAGAAATGTAGATGCGTGCAATAAAAATGGAATAAAGTGCTCTGTGGCCCTATTGCAACAAATCCACTTTTTAAAAGAAACAGGCTTTTCGCATTTTGGAATGTGACAGGAAAATGAATTGAATAGCGTAGAATGAGTGAATGATTAACAGAAACATCTATAAGCATCCCCAAGCAAATTAAAATGAAGGCAGGATGTATTCTCCGTGCCGTAGAACCTCCCTGAAAACAAATCAGAACAAATGCTCAATAAAGACCGGATATAATCTAACCTCTGTGTAAGATTTGTGCAAGACAAGATGAATGCTCAATAAATAGGTCATCTGGAGGAGCCCAGAGAAAGAGAGCACTAGCCACTCACCACCCCTCAGCATCTGCAGCCTCACTTTGCCTCATGGCCCTGAAGGATTCTTCAGAAAGAGAACAAGGTATTACTGGCTTGGGTTAAACCTGGGAAAGGTTTATTGGAAAATATGTCATGATCATTTTCTTTATTTTTATTTTTCCCTGCCTCTCTTTCATTGACCATCCTCTCTCACATGTATGATCTTGTCCAGATATGCACATATGTATTTTCCAGTCTATTATCAATACCTACTGGCTAAACGAGATAGCAGATCCCCAAAATAAACCAGTAAAATGAGTTCTATCCAGTGCCATTCCTGCTCAGACCCCTAAGTTAAGTCTGATCATTCATTCCAATGGATCTACTCTGAGTAGGACTAGCACTGATGTGAAATGCAGCAAAAGTCAGAGCTTGGCAAAGTTACTTTTTTGAACTACAACTCCCATCAGCCCAATCCAGTGGCCATGCTGGCTGGAGCTGATGGGAGCTGTAGTTTAAAAAAAGTAACTTTGCCAAGCTCTGGCAAAAGTTTAGGATCCTGTTCTAAATGGACATTTTCAAATGCGGCTTTTGAAGTATGAGAGGTTTACAACTTTTTTAAAGCATTGCTGAGGGGTTTAAGTTGTTAACATCAAGACTTTAAAACTTTAAATACTACCACCAACACCCAATTGTATTATTTATCCTTTCCATCCCCCGCTCATTGTCAATACAGGAATAGAGGCTATAACTCACTGGAAGACTACATATCTTAGGAACATAGGATGCTGCTTTATACTGAGTCAGACCATTCACCCACACTAGCTGGTAGACTCTTCCCAGGATTTCAGGTGGGACAGGGCAGGGACGTTCCTGGAGATGCCAAGAACTGAACTTGGGACCTTTTGCATGCAAGGCAGATGCTCTATCACTGAGCTACGGCTGCGTGCAGGAAGCGCCAGGCTCAGTCCCTGAGATCACTTGTTAAAAGGCTCTCAGGTTATAAGGTTAGGAAGACCTCTGCCGAAAATCCTGAAGAAGAGCTGCCAGCCAGACCAGACGCTACTAGACCGGTGGTAGTTGTGCAGTTAGGTAAATTTAGATTACACTGCATGGTTTCCCATTATCACCATTCTTTAGATGATAATACGTGCTACACCACTTGCTTCCAAATGCAGTAAGCCATCTGTGCTGCCTTCAGGGCCCCTCCTGTTGAGTGGGGCCTTGGACATCAGCCCTAAAGTCCTACTGTCTTGATGGCACCAATGGCTGGAAGGGGCGATAGTCTGGCTTTAAGTATAAGGCAGGCTCATATATTCAAATAAGCAACTGTCATTCTCAAGGGGGGTGCAGTTGGACACAAAATGTGCAGTTGGAAGATATTTCGTGCAGTTGGAAAGCTGATAATGTTTGAAAAATGGGGGGATTGAGTCACTTCAGGTGTATGTGTTTATTAAGCACTTAAATGACAGGCAATATCAGGAACAGCGTGCACACAAATTATATGACGGTAGAGTGTGCTCAGTTGAAATACGTAAGTGACCTGCTCAAATCATATTAAAATACATTTTTCCTTTTGGGCTGGAACCTCCTCTTCTTCACTTTCATCTTTGGGAAGGTAAAGCTTTATTGCATTCTTGCAAATACAATTAAAGTTCTCCTTTTTGCAGGTGTAATGGCTAGTTATCAAACTAAGGCTGAAATTCAATACACACTTACCTGGGACTAAGTCCCATTGAACCCAATGGAGCTTACTTCTGAGTAGATGTGTGCTGTATTGTAGCCTAAGGCAGATCCATAAATGAATTATCGCTGTATAGTAGACAAGAACTACCGACTCTTATGGAGAAACCACCCCGATGCAGTGTCTCAGCAAGGAAGAGAGCACACTTTGTGTTTGTTTGGCTCTTTTTAAAAAACTCTTTTAGTGTAGGACGTCTGCTGGTGAATTTGTGCAGTTGGAAATAAAAAAAAACCACCCTGGTTTATCTACCTTCCAGTCTTCTGTTCCCTATTCATAACTTTACTGCAACAAACACACACACATTTCTTTGGATGAGTTACTCAGCGAGAACGGGGAGTCTCAGGTAGCCACCATGATTATTAGGCCAAAAAAAATTACAAAGCAGTTGCCCCCAGCAAGTTAGTCCACATCAGCCCTGGGTAGGGAGAAATCTGATTCAGTTCACAATAAAAGCCAAATCTACAAAATTCGCACTTTCCGAAACAATATGAGAACTGAAACACAACCATCCTTACAAATTTACACTCATCTGAATTTTGCGATGCAGTTTTCCAACCAAGCAATGTTTAGGAAAATGCATAGATTAAGCATTTATGCCTATATATGCCGCTCTGGTCTCCTGCTGGGAGGAAGGGCGGGATAGAAATCAAATAATAAATAAATAAATAAATAAAATATATTAGGGGAAAGTGTGCACAAAAACAAATACATTCATGAAAACAACATTTTAAAAAGTGTCCTGTATCAGGAGTTCCCAAACTGTGCTCCGCAGACTTTGTTCAGGTGACCTGCAGCATGTCTGTGAAGGACACTTACTATTTGAACATGATGGAATTCTACAAAATTCAAATTGTAATACAATATAATACAAAATGTAAGAACTAAAGGAGGCAATAAAAATAACAATTAAAAATCTCACAATACCCAACAAAATGCATTGCAACTGCTACAACAGGCAGGGGGAAAAAATATTTAAATGTCCACCAAGATCCTCAGCGATGTTCAAATGGTCCATGGGGGAGGAACGTTGGGATCCACTTTTCTGCTGGAGGAAACTGCTTGCAAAAAAAAAAATGCATTATTCAAAACGGCATGCAAAAATGTGTTTATTAAGAGAAATCTGCACTAAAATGCTGACAAATTTCCATGAGGATCTTTTTTTAAAAAAATAAGAAATTCACAGATTGCTGCAGAAATGTGGAGAACTGAATTTAGGATTAGAGAAAGGAGAAACAGAGAGAAGCAAGACTGAGAGATCCTTCTGCCCCTAGCCTGGGTACAAATGAACATGAGGCAGCAAATCTTGAGCTCTCCTAGTACAAAAATGTAGGCATTTCAGATTCACTGTATTCCTATTCTGTCCTTGGAAAGGTAGCATATTTGCTGGCCAAGGTCTAGAAAGAAAGCAGTCATGCCAGCTTCTTCATAACTTGAACCTACCTCTTTGATCTCTCCTTCAGGCTCTTTGCTCAGTCAGTGTCCTTTTGGGTCCCCCTCTGAGATTATCCTTCTTCCACTTATAGGTAGGCTGATGTTTGTTTTTTTAAACATGCAAGAGCTCAGTATGACCTCTTAGGAGACAATGAAGGAAAAGGAGGAAGATCTTGGGAGATCTAAGCTCCTCACACTAATTAATTCACAGAGGGGCCTGGGTATTTGAAGGTTTCCATGTGTACAAAAAGTTCTGGACAGACTTTGGTAGCGATCTGATAAATAAAATATATCGTTTTCAGAAGCTATAGACCCATAACAGACACCACCTTGAGCTTCCTGGTGAAAAGGTGGGATATAAATGCAGAAAATAAATCAAATAATGATATTTGATGGTTACATTTTATCCTATTTACTTTCCATTGCACCTTCTGAAACGAATATCCATGACCCTAACAGCAGACATAAAACTTAGTGGTAAAAAAAAGTAGCTCTGAATGTGCTCAAAGGCTTTCTTTCTTTCTGCCCTTCTTTTCCTTTCAATAATTCAGAAGTGAATATAGGAACACTCTTGTATAATATTTGCCCACCAACGATGACTTAGCCAACCCTGACCATTCCATTATTACAAACTCTGGCGAGCCCTTCTCTGCCTATAGCACTTAAGACTGCCATTTTTTTTTACCAGCCTTTGCTGTTGTGCTGGTCATTGCACTGCTGTTAAAAGGCAGAGAGGTCAGTTGAAAAGTTGGCAACCCTACCTGTAAGCATTCATTTACTCTACAATAGCTTTCTGTCCATTGGCTTCTGGAGCAAAGCAAGTTAGTCAACTAAGAGTTTCCTTGTTAAAAACTGGGTTTCTTTCCTCACATTGTTTTCTTTCTAGTTCAGGTGTGAGGAACCTTTGGTCTTCCAGATGTAGCTGTCCTACAACTCCATCAGCCCCAGCCAGTACCCAGGAATGATGAGGAGAGCCATTGCTCAGGAACATCTGAAGGGCTAAAAGGTCTCCTTGCCTGTTTTAGGTGATAAACCAAAACCTGTTGGCTGGCCAGCTGTCTGTCGGTTGTTCACAGCTATGGACTGAGGTTTGAATTACTTCTTCACAGAGCTTGGAAAAGTTACTTTTTTGAACTTCAACTCCCATCATGATGTAGTTCAAAAAAGTTACTTTTCCAAGCTCTGCTTCTTCACAGGGTGCAGAGTTAAACCATAGAAATCACTGCCAACTTGGATGGATTGTTTTTAGAGGGATTAGAAACTTACAAGATCTGAACAGGGTGGGTTCATGACAGATGCTCTTGGAGGTCACTGATTCATAGGGTTGCCATAAGTCATGATCGACTTGAAGGCACATAACAGCAGCAACAGATAAATGCGCAGAGGATAAAACTATCAATGGCTACTGGGCATGATAGCTATGTTCTCCCTCCACTGTCAGAGGCCGTACGTGCCTGAATACCAATTGCTAGGAAACAGATGTTGTGAGATTACTGTTGCACTCAGGTCCTGCTTGTGGCTTCCCATAGGCATCTGCTGGGACACTGTGAGAACAGGATGCTGGACTAGGTGGGCCCCTGGCCTAATCTAGCAGGGCTCTTCTTATGCTCCTTGTATTTACAATCTGACTGTTGTCACGATGGCTAGGCTCTGCTTGCACTGTCAGAGGCAGTATGCCTAGCTACCTACGTTGCCTTGGCAAGAATGGCGTCTTCATTAATGGCACCTTCCAATGCAGGGGCGGCCTGGGCCTCCAGCTGCCACCGCATCCTTCTGTTCACCATCTTTGGGATCCCCTGGGAAGCTTCTGAGACTTTGGGGGAGATTTGTGTGTGTCGGACCTGTTGGAAGAGGGGCAAGAGCAATTCCTGTTCTGTTCTTTTGTTTATGTTCCAGAAGGGAGATAGAGTTCGGGTCCTCCAGATGGATAGGCTTGACTACCTTTACCTGTGATGCTCTGACTGACTTCCTTCCATCGCTGACTGATATGCTTAGGGAAGCTTATCTGCCCCTCCTCCTTCCTCCCTTTCCCTTCTTCTCTTCTTCGACTGTCCGAGAGAGAGGAGACACCTTTGCCTTTGCTCTTTCTCCTGAGTCATGAGGGCAATACCCACATCTGGGCATTGCACCTCCAACTTAGTTAGTTGGAACAACTAGGTATGCCTTTCCTATCTGCTATGTGTTTCTATAAATAAAGTAGCTTTTATTTTACTAACGTCTCAGTGATCCTAATGCAGGGTAAAAGCCTGCCACTTAGGTAAACGCACACACTGGCACTAGAGTTAACAGGTCTCTGGTTTTCGGCCGGAGTCTCTGGTTTTTAGGGGGCCCTCCAGCTCTTTGGCTAGCACCCCTTAATCTCTGGACTCTCAGCTTCAATTTTTAAAAAAAAGTTTCTAGGTGGTCTGCTTCCTGAGATATACACCAAAACGTCAGCCGCCGCCCCCACAACTGTTTAATCTATTTAACTGATACGACGCTGAAGTTGGTTCCTAGTTCCCAGTTCCTTATTTGCTTGAAAGTTCAAAACACTAAAAAAGAAAAGTTGACAACTACAGCAACTTCAAACCAAACTTAACATGTCTCTGAAGCCCAAAATATATGTTGGGGTACCCTGTATGATATATCGCTGTGATCGGGGCATTCTCCCCGTCAAGAATAACAATACATTTATGCAATCAAAATCATCAGGCTTCTGATATTATCATAAATACATAATGATGTCATAAAATTATAAAAAATAAGTAACTGGGGGTGCCCACCCCAAACTCTGCTCTGGGCCAGGACAAATCATATACCCCAGGAAAGGGGAGCATGTCCTCTATGAGATGCCACTGTGTGCCGCCTGGCCCAGAGCTTCTGCTGGGCGCAGGGGAAGGATGAGGGCATCTATGCAGACAGAAAGGGTTGAGATTCTTCTTACTCTTACTCATTTCTCAGACCTCTTTCTGAAGTGAAGGGTCAAATCTGTAAAGACGTTTGGAGCAGCCACGTTAAAAGATAAGGGCAGGGCATTCCAGGCAGGGGGTTGCCAACCCTGCTTGGATATGGATGTCTTTGCAGACGATACCTAGTCAAGCTTTACCAACAGCACAATCCAAACTGTATATACTCAGAAGTAAGTCCTGTTGAGTTCTATGGGGGCTTAGTCCCTTAGTATGTGTGTTTAGAATTGCAGCCTTCAGGGGCATCTTTACTCCCGAATGCTCCCATCTAACATCTCCACAACACTAGGCTCCTTTCTTCCTACAGTGGCCTTCTGGTGACTGGCCTGGCCTGGCGGCATTTAAACCCTTCTTACTGAAAGCAAGTAGGCTAGATTAAATGTTCCCTAACCAGGCTCCATCTTTTAGCTAAGATGTCTAGCTTAATTTCCAGTCAGATTTTTTTTAATTGTACGCTCCAAGCAACTGTGATTGATGCTTAATGTATCATGCTTAATGACATCACTTGGGCCTGCCCCGTGACATCACTCGGGCCCGGCCTGTGACATCACTCGGGCCCGCCCCTAAAATCTCAGGTTTTGGGATGCTTCTGACCTGGCAACCCTAACTGGCACACATGCATCTCAGACAGTTGACAATCTCTGCTCATTTATACAAATTTACATAACAGGACCGTGGGTGAGAGCCAGGAGGTTGAGAGATGTTGAGTGGAGAAGTGCAAGGCAATTGTCTTAATATTTATTTGTTAATTTGTATTATGTATGCATTTGTATTGTGGTTTTATTGTATATTTTTATAACATTTGCTGTTGTTTTATCTTCTGTACACTGCTTAGAGATTTGTATATATATTAAGCGGTACAGAAATAGCTATCACTAGAAGCTTAGATGATGAAACTGAGGTTATCATACTTTGGACACATAATGAGAAGACATGATTCATTAGAAAAGACAATCATGCTGGGAAAAACAGAAGGGAGTAGAAAAAGAGGAAGGCCAAGCAAGAGATGGATTGATTCCATAAAGGAAGCCACAGACCTGAACTTACAAGATCTCAACAGGGTGGTTCATGACAGATGCTCTTGGAGGTCACTGATTCATAGGGTCACCATAAGTCGTAGTCGACTTGGAGGCACATAACAACAACAACAGTAGAAATAGCTTAAATAATAATAATACTACCAGTTGCCTTTGGCCTGATCCACCAGCTGTTTTTTTTCTTATGTGCTTATGAATATTCCAAAGAGCATATTTATTTATTTATTTATTTCATATACCACTTAATTGACAGAGAAATCTCTGAAGAAAACATAATATGGAAAAAAACATATCAACTCATCTAAAAATGCAGCAATCAAATAAGGCTGAATAATAAAAAAAAATGTATACCATAGATAAAAGTGAGCAGTGTCACCAGTGAGAGAACCCATTTCTGTGTTGTCACCAAGTCACCATCCGTTGGCCATGGAATGACCAGCAGGATCTACCTGCAAGATAGGAACATGGGAAGCTGCCTTATACTGAGTCAGACCACTGGTCCATCTAGCTCAGTACTGTCTACACTGACCGGCAGTGGCTCTCCAGGGTTTCAAGCAGGAGACACTCCCACCCCCACTCCCACATGGGACTCGACCTGGAGATGCTGGGGGCTGAGCCTGGGACCTTCTGCACGCAAAGCAGTTACTCTGACACTGAGCTACAACTATTCCCCATCTTAAAGATCAACCTGTCCTGTCCTAAGGGAGGAGGTCTGCTAGGCATCTTGGTCCCAAGCTGTTTTAGGGCTTTAAATGGCAATATGAACACCTTGACCCGGACTTAGCAGCTGATAGGTAGACACTGCAGAATTTTAAATGAACACAAAATACTTTGGTCAACCATCAAAGAGTAAATGGCCAAACCTGCAAATGGCCTGTTTATTGAGCTATCTCTCTGCTTTGTTTGCAGCGGAGTTAGAAGGCATTGCATCAAGCAGGGGTTATCTCACACTTTCCAAAGTATGTCCCCATCACTGAACCCCGACAAGACCGAGGTACTGCTCGTGGGGGACAAGAGAAGGTTGGGAACCGTTGACCTGAAGTTCAATGGGATGAGTTTACCCCTAAAGGACCAGGTCCGCAGCCTCGGGGTTGTACTTGATTCCAAGCTGTCCATGGAGGCTCAGATTTCGGCTGTGAGCCGGGCAGCTTGGTACCAGCTACACCTTATACGTAGGCTGCAACCCTACCTTCCTGTTCATCAGCTCCCACTGGTAGTACATGCCCTGGTCACCTCTCGATTAGATTACTGTAATGCGCTCTACGTGGGGTTACCCTTGAAAATGGTCCGGAAACTACAACTTATTCAAAATGCGGCGGCTCGATTACTCACAAATAGTCGTCGCCGGGACCACATCACGCCAGTGTTGTTCGATCTACACTGGCTTCCAGTTGTTTTCCGGGCCCAATTCAAGGTGTTGGTTTTAACCTTTAAATCCCTTCACGGTCTCGGCCCAGTTTATCTAAAGGAGCGCCTACAACGCCACCAATCATGCCGCCTGACAAGATCGGCCACACAAGGCCTTCTCTCAGTCCCGCCAACCAAAGCAGCTAGGTTGGCGGGCACTAGAGAGAAGGCCTTTTCAGTGGCGGCCCCCACCCTCTGGAACTCCCTCCCACAAGATCTTCGGCACATCTCTTCCCTGAATATGTTCCGCAAGGCCTTAAAGACCTGGCTTTTTCAGCAGGCTTTCGGGACTTCTGGGGAGGCTTAATATTCTTCTGTTTTAAATGCCTCCTATTATGTATTGTTTGCTCTTATAATTTATATATTTCACTGTATTTTTATATTGTATTCTGCCATATTTATTGTATGTACGTCGCCTAGAGTGGCCATTGGCCAGATAGGCGACACATAAATTAAATTTATTATTTATTATTATTTCAGTATCTCAGAAGTCTGAGTTTGGGAGGAAGAAGTGGGTTTGTTGCACAATAGTGACAAATCAACTTAAACTGTACAACCTGAATTTGCTGGCATGTTGAATTGTAGGATATGAGCAAGATTGTACAGACAGGGAGGTGTAGGTGACATTCACAAATTAGCTTTCAAATGCCATATTTAAGGTCTCTGTGGAATCTTGCATAGGATTATTATCAAAGTTTGTCATGTAGTGGATGGACTTAGGCTGTTAAGCAGACTGTGTAGAAATGTATTAAGTCACCTCACTGATAAGAGCAAGAGAAAACTGTGAACTCTTTCACAGCAGGTCAGCATAGTATCCCTATTAGAATATGAGCGGCACAAGATTTGCTGGAAGGAAAACATCTCCATGATGCACAACTCATTCTACTATAAAAGGGGGGACATAAGACTATATTAGGCCACTCTTTCAGACGGCGCAGGGAACAGCAGAAAGAGAAGTCAGTTGCAGAGGCCAGAGAGAAGGGGAGAAACATCACCCTACACAATTAAAAATCCATCCAGGCTGGGAATGACACAATGGGAACCAGTTGCCCCCAGGGGATCTCCCAGACATGCAGTCAAGGAACATGAGATATGTTATGCTTGTTTATATGTGTATACGCAGCAATAAATGCTATAAGATGTTTATCTTTTGGTGCTCTTGTTTGTCTGACCTGGAGTAACATATAACTGCCTCTAACCAATGAATTCCAGCCACCCTGGAACAGGAATATCTACCCTGCGAATAGAACACATGTGATTATTTATCCATTTATTGTCTTCCACATACATGCCTCAAGGCGATGTACAATAAAACAGCTAAAACCAGTTAAAAACAACACAAAAACAGCAGGGTTTTTTTAAAAGCCTGTCAGAATAAAATATCTCCAGTTGTTTCCAGAAAGTACAGGTAGAGGGTGCCTGATCTCAACAGGAATGCAGTTCTACAGAATGCGGGCAGCGACTGAATGCCACCCAACAACAGCAACAGCAAAGTAAAGCCAGCAACATGCGGATTGAAGCCACAGCAGCAGGACATTCAGTTGGTGGTTTTCTGTGCAGCCACCTCCCATCTTCCTCTCACTGAGTCCCTCACAGGGGTGTAATCATCCGGAGTCTCAGGGGATCTTAGACCCCTTACATTTTTGTGAGCAGGGCCCCAGCTGGGTGGCTATGTCTCCAGTGTCCTACAATCCAATCAGCATGAAAGTGGAGTGTGTTAGCCACTGAGAAGAATCATATATCATGGTTCTTTCCTACTGATTGGAGCCAATCAGAGTGAAAGGAGATGAGTCAGCCACTGAGAAGACTCCTCTCAGAAGCTAACACATTCTCCTTTCATGCTGATTGGCTCCTAGGGACATCTGTTGTTGTGGGAGAAGGTGCACACTGCACACTGGAAGGACTGAGGGGTGTAGAGATGATGATGGAGAGCAAGCAAGCCAGTGAGGGCGCATGGTTGTGAGGGGGCATGGCGTGACTATCATGAAGGGACTCTGCACTTCTGAATTTGTCACTACACTACTGGTCCCTCTCCTTGGTCAGACTGGTTGAGCAGGAGGCCAGGTCCACGTCCATATGGAACTCTCCAATTGGATTTGAGCCCTTACAGCCAGACCATAGAGTGGCCACAGCTCCTCGATCTTCCAACACCTGTTTATATGAAGACATTGTCTGATGAGATGTGATGAGATGTGATGTTCTGGTGATGGAAGATGAGGCACTTCTGTCTTTCCACAAAGGCAAGCTGTGAAGGCTGGAGGACTTGGGAGAAGAAGCATGTCTGAGCACCTGTAGAGAGAGATACAATTGGGGGTGCGTGAATGTAAATATATATACCATAGATACAGTTAAGCGGCACACAAAAAGAAAAACAAGGTTTAGGAATCAGAGTCCAGGGAAGCTTTGGTAAATATACTGTAGATCCCCTCCATGCATCCCTTTTATTGTGCATTCATGATTATTAAATTAATCCGTGATGCTGTTGGGGGAGATCATACGTCATTCTGCTTCCAATGCTGGTTACACCTGTTTCTTTTTCCTAGGTGTAGAACTTTGAATTTATCTCTGTTCAATTTCATTCTGTTGTTTTCAGCCCAATGCTCCACCCTATCAAGATCACTTTCAGTTTTGTTTCTGTCCTCCAGAGTATTTGCTATCTCTCCCAATTTTGAATTGTCTTCTCTTATACTCTTAAGTGTGGCCACCCGCCACTCCAGACCTGACACTTTTTCTTCCAACAGCACAACCAGCTTTCACTTGTTGCACATGTGCGCCATGTTGTTCTCAGACAAGAAAACAAACATTGCACACAACCTGCAGGTCATCACCAATGGAGTGTCCTTTCCATCCATAGTCTCTATTCCCATTTGTTTCTTTCTTTCTGCTTGCATTTGAATGGCCTGTGCTTTGTCCTGTCCTACTTGAAGGTTAAGAGGAGAGTCCTACTGGTATATGATGCACACCACAATATTTTGTTGTTCTTGTTAGGCACCTTGTGACGATCCCACCAGCTGGCTTTACCTGTGATACTCCCACCAGGGCCACCACCTGTCAGAATCTCATTTTTTATTTGTTCTCTCACACGCTCTAGCACAGATCTCACAAGATCCCACTGCTAGGCAGCACCACCAGTCACTCCCTGTAAACAATACTGCTAGAGACTTTGCCTTAGTCTCCCTATGGCTTGTTACTTTGTGTCTGGGTGCCCTTGCTGTCCACAACCCCCTTGTATCTTTGTCTATAAAGCATGCAATCCTGGGTTGCTCTGGATACTGGACGATGTTACAATATCTCTCTTCACTGCTGCCACCATTTATTCGATACTGTTTCCCTCCAGCGTTGGTAATTACCTTGCCCTCCCTTCTGGTCTGTGTATCCCCAGCCAAGGATCAGGCTTTAGGTAAACCAATAAAAGTATTTATTTGATAGCACTAGGAAATAACAAGATTACTTTAGGAATGTTTAACAAGCATATGGTTTCATTTAGTGTCACTCTTTATGTTTCCAGTTTTATATATTCTGCCTAAATACCAGCCAAATATAATCCAACCCACAACCAACTCCAATCCACACTCCACAACCAATCGCCAACAACTCCCCCCCAACTCAACTGTCATCCTCTCATTTATACCTTCAGCCATTCAAACACTCAGCCAATCATCATCCAACATTCTCCAGCATTCTAGCCCATGTACTCCGCCCTCTTACTCAGTCACTTACCATATATCACTTAATAAACCCGCACTTACCATATTTACAGATATTAAAATACAGGGACAGCACACACCTCCCCTGCCAAACTCCTCTGCTAAACACCTGTTAGCTCTCCCTGTTCACTTGCTCTCTGAGAGCTGGCTCACTTGTATATCCTCTGGACCAGCCGAGGCAGCTCCCTCTGCTCTGCTCAGTTAGGAGTCAGGAAACAGTATTGTCAATTAAAAATTTTTTTAAAAGGGTATTTTTAAGATATTTTGTTTCTAAGGTTTTTTTAAAAAAATGTTTTTTTATGATTTTTAAAATGTTTTGTTTTTAATATTTGTTTTATAGACGTTTCTAGTGTTTGTCATTTGTGTGCCACCCTGGGCTCCTTCTGGAAGGAAGGGCGGGATATTATTATTATTATTGTTATTGTTATTATTGTTGTTGTTGTTGTTATTAAGAAGAAGAAGAAGAAACAAACAAATAAAATTATTTCCAATCAGTGCATATTCTGTAACCTTCCTGCTAAAATCCCATAACTTTTCATACTAGAAATGTTGCAGGGGTGGGATTGTCCCACTTTTGTTATTCTATAGCCCCTCCAGACAGAAATAATGTGGCAGCATTGTGTAACATCTAATAAAACAGAATAAAGCAGGGATGGAAGGATCTGTCGATTCTGCAGAAATGTGGAGAACTGAATTTAAGATTGGAAAAATAAGAAATCAAGAGAACTGGGTTTCTCATTTTTCCAATCTTAAATTCAGTTCTCCACATTTCTGCAGCAATTTGTGTTTTCTTTTTTTAAAAAAAATTCTTCATGAAAATTCTTCAGCATATAACTGTGAATTTCTCTTTATAAACACATTTTTGTAGACAGTTTTGACGAATGTACACCTTTTTGCAAGCAAGTGCTCCTAATAGAATGCATTCTTGCATGTTATTTTCACTCACATATTCATGTTTATGCACACTTTCCCTCAATATCTGCATTTTTTTTTAAAAAAAGTTGCTTGGTTGGCGAACTGCATTGCAAAATTCAGAGAAGCATGAATTCCAAAGAATGGCTGTGTTTGGGTTCTCATATGGTTTCAGAAAGTGTGGATTCTATAAATCCAGCTTCAAAAGTGATCCGAATCAAATTTCACCCCCATCCTTAGTCAGGGATGATGGGGGTTGGAGTCCAACAACATCTAGAGGGCATCTGGTTCCCCATCCCTGTACTAAAGGAAGGAGAGAAGACAGAAGTAAAAAGTGGGCATTATTTGTTTATTATCTTGCTTTTCTTGCTTGCTTCTCTTGAAATCATAGACCCAAAGCAAAGCCACAAAACAAGAGGAACGTCAACAAGCTCCCATCTGCACTATGCTATATTTCCTGCACCGATGAGAAAGTGCACTGGAAAGTGTGGGATCACACTTGCTTGACGCGATGGTGTATAACCTCCCGGCAAAGAAACCAGAATGAATGCTCAGCAAAGAGCCAATGTTGTCTAACCTCCTTGCACACTTTGTGCTAACAAATCAGGATGAACGTTCAATAAACGGGTCTGGCAACGGTCAAAATTGTCCTTTGGAACAGAACTGGTTCATTTGCTACCCCATTGCAGAAGATTCTTGGGAAGCCCATAGGCCAACCCATTGCAGTGGGAAAAGCTGCAGGAAGATCTTTTTGTGCCAGGTGAAAGCCAAATCATCATGCTGTCTCTGAAAGAGCAGTGCAGCGCTTCTCCAGGGCTTCAGATGGGAATCTCTCACAGCCCTACCTGCAGATGCCAGGAATTGAACCTGGGACCTTCTGCATGCAAAGCAGATGCTCTACCACTGAGCTATAGTCCTTCCCCAAAAAGGAGAACATAAAAAACTGCCTTATCTTAACTCAGACCATTAGTCTATCTAGCTCGGTATTGTCTACACTGAGTGGCAGTGGCTCGCCAGGTTTTTAGGCAGGGGATCTTTCATAACATGCAAATTCTTGGGGGTTGCCTTCCATCCTGTTTTTTCCTATTCATATTGCTGAACTTATAAATCTGGTTCTCTTCTTCCCCCCCCCAAGGGATAAGCCCAAAACTCAAGGGAGGGATAGAGAGGGAAATACTACCATGGTTGAAATTGTGTTTCAAGAACACTGGTGGCCCTCTAGTGGATGATTTTGAGCACAACAGTTTGGCACATGTTGCCACGGAAATATGAAGCATTGCGGGCAACACAAGGGGTGCCTCCAGATTTGACAGTATTTTGCTGGAGGCATTCAAGTGCATACTGGAACGTTAGGTTTGTGTATTAAAGGGCTTTGTCACCCTAGTACAATCAAACCACTTTAACAAATGGCTAACAGGAAGGACCCAGCAAGCAAATCAGGACGAATGGTCATCATCATATAACCATCCTGCGACGAAATGAGAACAAATGCTCAATAAAGACCAGATATAGTTTAGCCACCATGCCAGCTTTGTGCAAGCAAATCAGGATGAATACTGAGAAAGGGGAATCAGAGGTGACATGATAGAAGTGTATAAAACTTACACGGCTTGGGACCACAATACCTGATGGAACGCTTCTCCTGATACTAACCCACCCGTACACTACGTTCAAGATCAAAGGTCCTCCTCCGGGTGCCTACTCCAAGGGGAGCTCGGAGGGTGGCAACAAGGGAGAGGGCCTTCTCTGTGGTGGCCCCCCAAATTATGGAATGATCTGCCTGACGAGGTGCGCCTGGCGCCAACACTGTTATCTTTTCGGCGCCAGGTCAAGACTTTCCTCTTCCCCCAGGCGTTTTAGCATGTGTTTTAAATTGTTTTTATACTGTTTTAAATTTTAAAATTGTGTTTTAAATTGTTTTTAAACTATGTGTTTTAAATTGTACATTTGTTTTAATGTTTTTGATTGCTGTAAACCACGGTATACAAGTGCAATAAAATAAATAAATAAATAAATAAAACTATGCATGGCATGCAAAAAGTAGACAGAGAAAAGTTTTTCTCCCTCTCTCATGACACTAGAACTCGTGGACATCCAATGAAGCTGAATGTTGGAAGATTCAGGACAGACAAAAGAAAGAACTTCTTCATGCGGCACGTAGTCAGACTATGGGATTCACTCCCACAGGAGGCAGTGATGGCCACCAACTCAGAAGCCTTTAAAATAAGATTAGACAAATTCATGGAGGATAAAGCTACCAGTGGCTACTGGCCATGATGGCTGTGCTCTGCCACAATGGTCAGAGGCAGCATGCTTCTGAAAACCAGGTGCCAGTAGCCGCAGGAGGCGAGAGTGCTCTTGCACTCGAGTCCTACTTGTGGGCTTTTCATGGACATCTGGTTGGCCACTGTGATAATAGGAGGTTGGACTAGATGGGCCACTGGCCTGATCCAGCAGGCTCTCCTTATGTTCCCATGTTCTTAATAAATGGGTTGTCTGGAGGACCCCAAGGACATAAGAACCTAAGCTCTCCTGGATCAAGACCACCGAGTGCAGCATCATGTTCTCAGAGACCAACCAGATTCCTATGGGAAACCCACAAGAAGGACCTGAGCACAATAGCGTACTTCCCACTTGTGATTCCCAGCAAGTGGGAAGGGCCGTAGCTAGGTGGCAGAGCATCTTCCTTGCACGCAGAAGGCCCCATGTACAATTGCCGACATCTCCAGGTAGGGCTGGAACCCTGGAGAGCTGCTGCCACTCAGTGTAGACAATATTGAGCTAGGTGGACCAATGGTCTGACTCTGCATAAGGCAGCCTCCAATCTTCCGATGTAACTGGTATGTAGAGATACGCTGCCTGCGGCAGCGAAGATCAAGCTAGTCCTCGTGGCCAGTTGCCACCGACAGCCTTATCCTCCATGAAATTCTCCATGGAATTTTCAAATAATACAATAAGCCCCAGTCCAAAACCACATTTGGTGTCTCTTAAGAGCTACTGGTAGCACATGTATATGCATCACATAATAACAGCAGCCTGGTGCAGTGGTGACTTGAATATGTGAAAAGGCCACCCAGTGCTGGGTTTGGTTGATACCATCAATGGGGGGCCCTCCCTCCTTCTACCTCCTCACTGCCACTGTTGCAAGCTGCTGCTGCTGTTGCTGCTCCTGTGCCTCCTCATGTCAGGCGTTGGCAACTCTTCACCCAACAGAGTGGTGTTTGCTTGCTCATCCCCTCTGGGCCAGAGTGGCAGGCAAGTGAGGAAACAGAATGCAATGATGAAGAGGAGGAAGTGGCCGAGAAGGCTTTTGTCACTGGGGCCCCTCTGCTGGGGTGTGGTCCTTTGGCAGGTGCCCAACTGTGCTGTCCTTTGGTGCTGGCCCTGAGGCCATGGCAGATCTAACCTCCAGAGATAGAGAGTTCATGTCTCCTCGAGAACCATGCTTTCTGATGGAGCCGATCTGCACATTGAGCTGTGAATCGTCAACTGAAGAATAATCATAGGAATCTCCCTTATATTGAGTCAAACCAGTGGTCCATCTTGCTCAATACTATCTACACTGACTGGCAGCGGCTGTCAGGGTTTCAGACAGGAGACATTCCCTGACCTACCTGGAGATGGGGGGGATTGAACCTGGGACCTTCTGCACGCAAAGCAGATGCTCTGCCACAGTTGTGAGGAATTAAGCAATGGACATATATGCACATGCCACACGTGTGAATAGGTTCCCAATTGCAGCAGGACTGCATCCTCCGTAAGGAGTAGGGATGGGCAAATCACTCAGTTGCTCACTTTCCCAGTCTGAAGGTCAGTTCTTCACAGTTCTCAAACAGTTTGCAATTTTTAAAAAAACCTTCATGAAAATTCATCAGCATTTTAGGGCACATTCCTCCTAACATACACATTTTTAAAGCATTTTTCCTAATATGATGCATTTTTCTATGTTATTTCCATTAATAAGTGCATTATATGCAGACTTTAACCGGGCGCATGCATTTTTTTACACATTATACTTGGCTGGGGAACTGCATTTCAACATTCGGAGAACTGCAACTTTTGAAGGATGGCTGCAATTTGGCTTGCGTGTCATTTCAAAAACTGCGAATTAGGGAAGTTCACCTTTAAATGCGAACTGAATCTGATCTCTTCCCCCATCCCTCATGAGGAGCAAGCTAGAAAGTGTGCACCTGGGACAGTGTGCTTGAGATCACCGAGAGGTCATCTGGTGTAGTGGTTAGAATCTTGGGCACTAGACCAGATGTACGCAGAATAAGGGGGAAGAAGGCAGGCGTTATCATTTCAGCGCAGGTAGGTGGCCACATTTTTGAATGCTCACCTGTGTTAAGAGGGTTGAAAACAAGCACTGCTAGCAAAGGGCCAGGAGAAAAGGGCTGCTTTCACACTGCACTTTATTCTGTCATTCTGATAATTTCTTACCTGGTAATTTGTGCATTATATTTGACCTTTCACACGATGTATAAGCTAGTTCCACAATTCTGGTGAAATATAGTGCAAATTTAGCGCTAATTTTCATAATCAATCATACTAGAAATAATCCATTTGCAAGGCTGGGAACCTGGACGATTGCAGGAGTTTCGTGCTACCTGCAGCTGCTCACATGGCAGGCATCCCAGCATGCAGTGCGCTCCCTCCCTTTAGGCGCACGGTTTTGTTTTTTTCCTGATGAAAACTGTACCAGTATTCCAGCATAGTCGCAGGTGGCAGCACCATTTCCCACACATACTCTTGTGTCTGGGCTTCTGCTGGGAGGAACGGTGGGATACAAATTAATTAATTAATTAATTAATTAATTAATTATTATTATTATTATTATTATTAATAATAATAATAATAATAATAATAATAATAATAATAATAATAATAATAATAATAATAATAATAATAATATGTCAGATGCTAAAGGGAGAGGGGTTACATGGTGACGGGACAAGATCTCAGACCTTGTACACAGTGGGGAACTACAGTGCGCAAGTGTATAACGGGTAAGGGATCAAAACAAGATGTTGGTCATTGCAGCTATGTGAAAGACAGGTGTGCAAAATGCTGGTATATCAGCTGAAGAAGCTGTAGTTCCTTTACGCAACAGGTACGGCAACGTGAAAGGGATTTTAGAAATCAGTACAGAAGCGCTACCCTTTTAATCCGTTAAACTGGCATAATCAGCCCCATGTCGGAAAGCAGCCCAGGTTGTTCCACAGCTGAGCAACTCCTGCTGTTAGGAAGCTTCTCCTAAGATTTAGCTGAAATGTGCTTCCTTGCCTTAGGAGACCGCCATTCAATGCCTGCTCAGCCACACAGCTTACTTAGTCCTCTCTTCCTACCTACCTTACTGGGTCAATAAAGGGGTTGGGAAACCTCAGGCCCAGGAGCAAAATGCAGCCCTCCAAACCGCTCTATGTGGCCCTTGGAACTCTCCTCAACCACACCCCTCTCTTCCCCTGCTACCCTCCTTGCATGTGTCTGCCCGGCTGGAATCTATGCTTGAACTCTTACAGGTCTGACTTTTCCTTTCTTCCATTTTTAGGGCCGTCGCTCAGTGCTAGAGCATCTGCCTTGCATGCTGAAAGCCCCGGTTCAATCCCTGGCATCTCCAAGTAGGGCTGGGGGAGAATCCTTCTTGAAACCCTGAAGAGCAGCTGCAAGTCAGAGTAGACAACACTGGGCTAGATGGACCAATGGTCTGACCTATGGTAGCTGCCTACATTCCTGATTATCAGCCCGAGTGGCCTTTTATCATTTTTGTTTGACCGACTGATTTTCAAACACGAGAGAAATCGGAAGCGCTGTTCAGATCAGCTTGTGAAAATGCACAGCCTCTTACCCGTTCTCTGCAATATCATCACCATCATTTGATTCCAGATCTTCGACGTTCATACTCAGAGCAGCTTACAACATGAACACAAAACAGCCACCAATACAATCACAACAAGCAATATAAATAACCAACTAAAGGAAGAAGGATCCCAAATGCAACATTGCTGGCTTTTCTTTATGGGTTTGCAAAGTCACCAAGTTAAAAAAAAAAAACACTACTGAAGTCAAGACTTGCTGCCACAATTTTCTCTCTCTCTCTCTCGTTCACACACACACACACACACGTGATCTACCCCCATGTTGATGTCCCAGCTGTGGGCTTGCTTCCCTGTTTCCTCTCCCCACCCTTCTCCTCCTCCTCCTCCTCCTCCTCCTCCACCGCCACCCCCAGCATGTAAAAAGAGTCAATGCTTTTATCCGCCACACTCATTCACCTCCCGCGCAGCCATCTCCTGTCCCCTTTTCAGCTCCTCCATGTCAGAATCCTGTGCAACATGGGAAGAAAAGGAGCTTGTGTAGGAGACAATGCCCTGGGGAGATGGAGACGGGAAGAGGATGGGGAGGTGGTGACGGGGAGGAGAGAGGGAAAAGCGGGGGGAGAGAGACTCCAGCCAAAGCAGGTGGGAGGGGGCAGAGGGGGAGAGTCAAGGGTGGCTTTTTGGTTCACATCTCTTGCCAACTTCAGTCGCATGCGGCGAAGATGGATATGGCCAATTTGTATGGCCCCAGGAAACCTGCGGTTGCTAAAGGGATGGGTCAGCTCCAGAGCAAGAGTGAGGAAAGGAGAGAGAGAGAAAGAGAGAGTAGTAATTGTTGTAGTAGTTGTGATAATAGTGGAGGAGGAGGAAAAGGAAGAGGCGGGAACAGAGCTTCAGTTGAGTTAGGCCATTACACAGATTGGAGAGTGAGCCATTCCCTCCCCACTGCATGCACACACATGTGACACACATTCATTGCTCTGCAAAGTTCAAACTTTCACCACTTTTCAAAATGAAACTCTGGGTGCTTTCAGGTGACTTGCTTATTGAGCATCCATCCCGATTTGTCTGCGGGGAGATTAAACGATGTAGGCTATTTAATGAGCTTCTGTCCTGATGTGCTTCTGGGGAGGTTAGATGGTGTTGCATCAAAGCAAGAGTTGTCCCACACATTCCAGTGCATTCCCTCTTCACCTTTCTTATCGGTAAGAGCCTGATATTTTGAGGAAACGGGTTTGTTGTGCAAGACCTCTCAATCCACTATAATGGTACAACCTGAGTTTGCCGATGTGCAATTGACTCCACCCAGATATAGCAACAGCCTGGAAGTGCTCGCAATTTGGATGTAAGGGGACATGAGCAAAGATATCCAGTATTCCACATTGCAATAATTTTACAGGTGACCGTTGCATCTCTAGGAGACCAAAGGGCCTCTTTCGTTGACATGAAACTCAGCCACCTTTTCTTAGCTTCTGATCTATACCTCTTGATCTGTCCAGGGAAGTGGTCTGGGTCTGACTTCATTTAGGGAGGAAGAGGAGGAGGAATTTTGCGTTTGTTCTATTTGTGTTGCTTTTGATTTTATTCCCCCCCCCCTTTATTTTGCATTTAAATTGCTTTTGTGCTTATTCATTGTAAGATGCCCAGAGAACTTTATGGTTTTCGGCTGCATACAAATGCTATAAATAAAATAAATGTAAAATAAATAATAAAAATAAATTGCCTGCAAGAGATAGTGATGGCCACCAACTTGGACAGCTTTAAAAAAGGATTAGACAAATTAGGGTTGCCAGGCTCCAGGCCTGAGACTGATCCTGTATCTTTAGGAGAAGAGAAAGTCAGCCAAGTGTAGGTGTTCTGGCAACACTGTAATGGGAAAAACCACAAGGTGGAATTCTCCCTTCCCCTTGCACAACTTTTAAAGATACAGAAGACCTCTTGGTTGCCAGGCCCAGCCTCTAAGATGTGTTCTGTATCTTTAAAAGTTGTGCAGGGGAAGAGAGAATTCCACCTTGTGGTTTTTCCCATTACAGAGTTGCAAGAACACCTGCACTTGGCTGACTTTCCCTTCTCCTAAAGATACAGGATCAGTCTCAGGCCCTGAGCCTGGCAACCCTAAGACAAATTCATGCAGGATAACCCTAACCATGGTTCCTAGCCACTATGACCGTGATCTGCTTCTACTGTCGGAGGCAATATCCCTCTGAATACGACTTGCTGGGAATCACAAGTGTGGAGAGTGCTGCTGTGCTCAGGTCCTGCTTTGAGGTATCTAGTTGGCCACAGTGGGAAGGGGATGCTGAACTAGATGGACCTTTGGTCTGATCCAGCAGGGGTGTTCGTATGTTTTTATATCAGGGCCAGCCCTACCTTTAGGCAGGGTGAGGTGACTGCAGATTTCAGATGCCATGAAAAGGGCAGCAAAATGTTAGGGTGGTGTTCAGTGCCAGTCCTAGCTGGAGAAGACCCATTGAAGTTAATAGACATGGCTCACTTAGGTCCATTCATTTCAACAGGCCTACTCTGAATAGGATTAAGCTGAATGCAACCCTTAGTTCTTCAATTTATGGTGATTGCATTCTTGCTGCCAGGGAACAGGAGAGGTGCTTGTGGAAGATAGATAGATAGACAGATAGATTATAGCCTCAGGTAAGATACCAAACATACAGGCCTTGGCTACTATGCGCCTTGATTCTTTGGGGGGGGGAGGGAGAGGAGGGATTTGCTGCTCGGCCTCCAGCAGCAAAAATATCTTGGGTTGGGCCAGGGCTAGCGATAAGAGAATGCCAACAAAAACGGGAGTGGAAATTGCTGGTGTTTGCTTATTTTTGCCATGTCCAGAACGGAAATCAATTCAACAAATATGACCGGTATTCACTGCTGTTGTTGCTTTCACTGTGCAAATGAAACATAATTGATTGTGTCTCTCTATCTCCCCCCACCCCCAAACATTGCATTTTCTTGTCATGGGAATGAATGGAGTGGAATAACCAGACAACTGTAACATACGTTAAGTAATTACATAAATTACATGAGTCACATAATTTTGCCACAGCAGGCAATGAGACAGAAGACAAACTGCAGCAGAACAGAAACAGTGCTACCGGCAACAAATACCTGGGGGGAAATCCCCTGCCATGAACTCACAAACTCCTTACCCAAGGAGTAGCTCAGTGGTAGAGCATTTGCTTTGCAGGCAGAAGGTCCCAGGTTCAATCCCTGGCATCTCCAGGTAGGGCTGGGAGTGACCCCTGCCTGAAACCTGGGAGAGCTGCTGCCAGTCAGTGTAGACAATGCAGAGCCAAAAGGACCAGTAGTCTGAATCACTATAAGCCAGCTTCCTATATTTCTGCGTTTGCTTCACTCCTCTCATAGCTGCAATTTGGTGACAACAATCTATGTTTGCTGCCCTGGGCTCCCTTTGGGAGGAAGGGCAGGATATAAATTTAATTCATTCATTCATTCATTAAGTACTCTCCAGCATTAATTAATTAATTAAGTAATCTCCAGCATTTCATAGCAACAAACTATAAATCATGGGCGCTGGAATGCACGAAATGATCAGCTTCTCGCAAGGATTTTTTGAGATAACATCTGTGAAGCAGAAGTGTTGCATCGCATGAATGCATGTCCCCCCATGAATCTGTCCAGACCCTATGTGATTGTTTTCAGAAACCCACACGCGGGTTCAGAGCTTCTGTCGGTGCAACCACCACCCTGTCCTAGCCCTATCTAGGTAAGCAGCAGTGATGCCAGTGTCGGGAGGGCAGCCCCACCCTACTACATGCAGTGCTATTGCGGGTTTCACCCCATCTAAGGTGAGGCAGGAAGTGACTGAGATATGGTCTTCTTGGTGGTGGTGCCCTTGGAATTCAGAGAGACTCTTCTGGTATCCATATTATTACCTTTTTTTTTGTACCAGGCAAATATATTTTTTTTTAAATCCTTTTTTTAGTTATGCTGACATGTTTCATCCTTCTGGTTGCGGGTGGGGGAGGCTTTAAAATGGTTTTAACATTGGCCACTGTTACTGATATCCTGTTCGTTTTGTATTTTTAACATGACGGTCAAATTGTCAGTTTTAATTGTCAGTCGAAACCCTTTTACAGCTGACGAGGTGGTCATAAGTATTGGTCAATTAATTCGTTTGTTAACTTAAGGCTAACTTACCTGTTGAACCTGATGGAATTTCTTTCCAAGTAAGATATGCTCAGAACTGCATAGTGAGTGTACAAATGGAAGAATTATTTGTCCTCTTTTAGGGAGGGGGGTCAATAATGCTGGCAGGGTTTTGTGGAATTTATACTTGATCCTCCCCAAATGTTGATCGTCTCTAGATCCAGAGGTGCAAAAGAAAAGGCTGGGAAATTGGAGTTTTCCTGTATTCCTCTTTGAAAAGACAAAGGGTGAGTCTCTCCTTACATTTAGTTCTCTGACCTTTGGAGATTCAGGGGACTGAGTTACCAACTGACACAAGAAGGGGAAAAGAGGATGGTGGAAAAGGAAGGAGAGAAAGGAAGAAAGAAAGAAAGAAAGAAAGAAAGAAAGAAAGAAAGAAAGAAAGAAAGAAAGAAAGAAAGAAAGAAATGAACTCTCTCTGCTCTTCCTAATTTTCTTGGCTCTTTTGGAGACACCGCAGAGATCCCATCTGCATCCCCCTCTCAAAATCCTCTCCACTCCACCACACACAGAAATATCGCCTCAAAGGGGCCTGTTTTTACCCTCACCCCCCCCCCCGAACCACTGAAGTAAAAGTCTTTACGCCTTTGTGCTGTGGATTCATTAACATTCCCCTAGCGAGCTTCTCCGAGGATTTTACTTTTGTAGCTCTGGGGGGAGGTCAAAAGGCCACAGGGAAGAGGTAAAAAGGAGGCAGGCATGGTATGGTGCAAGAGAGAGAGAAACCGGAGGAGGGGTGGGGAGGAGTGGGGAGAGAGCCAAAGATGTTGGCTTTCCAAGGGGGATGGGAAACAGAGATGGAGAATGAATGAGATGTGTAGGACAGATGGAGAGAGGGTGGTGAGGTGGAATGTGTATGTGTGTGGAAGGGAAAAAGAAAGGAAGATGCTGTCAGGAAGGAAAGAAGATAGGCACAGAAATATAAGTGAAGGAAGGAAAGGAAATAAAATTGATGAAAGGTTTTCTTTTGTGAAATGGGAATTGTGTGGCACCCATAACAGTTTCCCGGATTTCTAAAGGTGCCCACAGGCCCCAACTAGGTTGGCAACCTTTGCCACAGGTAAAACGAGTCACCGATATCAAATAGGACAGATGGAGGGACGCATGGAAGGATGGAAGGCGGATCAGAGCAGGATCCAAGGGCATTGTCAGCTTTTAGGCACCAGACAAAGGGCATGTCCACATGATACATTTAAGGCTCATGGCTTCCCCCAAAGAATCCTGGGAACTGTAGTTTACCCCTCACAGAGCTACCCTTAACAAACTACAGTCCCCAGGATTCTTTGGGGGAAAGCCATGTGATTTAAATGTAGTATGTGGATGTGACCTAATAGACTTTTTCTGCATACCTGGTTTTCAATACTCATTAAGCTCTTTTTGATTTAAGCTTTAAGAACATAAGAAGAGCGCTGTGGGATCAGGCCACAGGCCCATCTAGTCCAACATCAGGCTCTCGCAGCAGTCAGCCAGATGCCCATTATGCCCACCAGCAGAGTCTGAGCACAATAGCACTCTCCCAACATCTGATTCCCAGCAAGTGGTATTCAGAAGCATACTTCCTCCAAAGCATAGCCATCGTGGTTAGCAGCCAGCCACTGATATATCCTTATGCTCCACAAATTTGTCTAATAATCCATCTTTTAAAGCTTTGGGACATCTTTTTGTGGGAGAAAAAAATGAGTAAGTATAATCGATCATCGACAAAATAAAATGGCAAGGTGACAAACTCCATCCTCACAAAGATTCCTAGGGTTGTCTCTAATCGAATAATTGCACTCACAATACAATTTGTGCAATCGCAATGGAATTCCCCCTCTCCCACCCCTGGGCTGTGTTCCCAGATGGGCTCTGGAGGGTTGGGGGAATCCCCAGAGCAGATTTGGGGACAGGCAAGGAGAGGGGAGGAAGTTCTGTTGCGGAGGTTTGCAGAAGTCGCCCTGGGCTCCTACTGGGAGGAAGGGTGGGCTAT